>NW_004567114.1:24147729-24159860 GCF_000260355.1 Condylura cristata | reverse complement strand
GAGTCAAGAAGTATTTCCTACACTCCTGTTGTCTGGAAGTTTGTAAAGAATTGTTGAAAGTCCTTTCTTAAATATTTGGTAAAATTTACAAGTGAGCCCTTTGGTGCTGGCAGTTTTGTTTTGGAAGTTTATTAATCATTGATTCAATTTAATAAATGTGGGCTTATTCAGGTTATATGTCATTATCTGTTGTGCGAGTTTGGCAGATTATGTCTCTGAAGGAACTGACTCATCTAGGTTATCAAATCTGTGGGCAAAGAGTTGTTATAATATTGGTTCGTTATCTTCCTAATGTCTAGAGGGTCACTAGTGATGGAGCCCTCTCATTCTTGGTATTAACGTGTATCTTTTTCTTAGTCTGACTAGATTTACTTTTATTAAACTTTTTAAGGAACCACTTTTGGTTTTGAATTTCTCTCTAGAGTTTTCCTGTAATTTGTATGATCTTATTTTGCATTTGTTCTTCCTTTTCTACTTTCCAAAAGTAGATTAATAATTTTCATTTTTTCTAATATATACATCCAATACTATAAATTTCCCTTGAAGCGCCATTTTCACTGCACCCAACACATCTTGATAAACTGTACTGACACATACTTTTAAATAATTGAGCCATCACTGTATAATTCTTCTTTCATCCTTTGTAATTTTCCTTGCTCTGAAGTCTGCTTTACTTGAAATGAAATCACCACACCAGCTTTCTTTTGATGTACCTCTTCCTCCTTTTCTCCCTCAGTCTTCTTTTCTTTTGTCATCTCCATGCTAATGATTACCTCCTCAAAGACAGTGATTTCTGGTTTTAATTTCTAGAATTTTCTTTAGACTCAGAACTACCATTTCTGTTCATATTTCCTGTCTATTCTTGCATGTCATATATTTCTCCCGTTAGAGCTCTTAGTATATATTAATCAGCAATTTTAAGTTCTCAATGTGATAATTTCAACATCCCAGTCATACATGAATCTGATCCGATGCTTTGTCTTTCAAAGCCATGCTTTGTCTTTAAGTATACCGTATAGTTTTTGTTGTTAATTAATAGAAGTTGGGCATGATACTAAACTGGACTGGTTAAAAGACATTCCAGGGGCCCTCCCTGGGGGCGCAGAGGGTTGAAGCACAGCACTAAGAAGCAAAAGCCACTTTAGCATGAGTTCGATCCCCACTTGGAGGTGATCCGCGTGGTGCAGCAGCCTCTCCTGGCCAGGCCGCTGCTCCCCTCAGCAGTGTACTTCATCAGTTGGCCTGTTCTGCTCCCTACTCTGTCTCTGGTGAATCCTCTCACTGCCCCTATGCCTCAGTTCTATATGCATGAATAAATCTTTAAAAAAAAAAAAAAAAAGTACATTCCAGTAGTTAAGTCCTCAGTGATGTGGTAGTTAATGTGATAGGGGAGGTGATCATTTATAGTGTCAAGACTAGGCATAGGATGTAAAGTCTCAGCGCTATCACCACCACCTGAGTTCTACCCCCAGCCAGGGAGGTGACCCCCATGGCATGGCAGACCTCTCCTGTCTCGCCTGTTGCTCCCATCAGCAGTGTGTTTCAGTAGATCCTCCTGTTCTGCTCCCTACCCTGTCTTTGGTGAACCCTCTCATCTTCCCCCAAGCCCCACATACCTCTGGCTTGTACCCCAGTTCTTCTATGCAGAAATAAAGCTCAAAAATTAGGTCTCAGTCTTTTGATGACTATAGGCCACTGGGATGTGATGTACACATCTGCTTCTCAGTCTTCCCTCCCACTCACACCCACCTTCATTTGGGTGAGACAGAAAGGCTAGAGTGGGTTGAAGTTAAGATTTTTCCCTCATGCCAGGCTCCTGTAAAACCAGGCGTGATTAGACGTTAGTGAAAAGTTTCCTTTGAGGGCAGAAATTTAGGGGAATATTTCAAAAATGATTACTTTCCCCTCCTTCTGCTGGAAACACATGATTTTTCTCCAGCACTCACTGTGAAAACCTACTGGGCTGCAATAAGTAAAACTTCCAAAATTTTCAATGAGTCAAGATTCTTCATGAATTTTTGGGTAAGAACTAGTCATCAAAAACTATGCACTGGAGTGCTCTCCCTGGTAGCGCAACAAGTTAAAGCACCACATTATGAAGCTCTCGGAAGCCACTGCAACACGAGTTCCATCCCCAGCCAGGGAGCTGACCCACGTGGTGTGGCAGACCTCTCCTGACCCACCCTTGTCAATTTGCCTGTTCTGCTCCCCACTCTGTCTCTGGTGAATCCTCTCACCCACCACACCTCTGGCTTGTACCCCAGTTCTATAAGCATAAATCAATAAATTTTTAAAAACAAAAACAGAAAGTATGCACTGGGTCACTAAGATTTTTTGGCTGTTTTTGTTTAAAAATTTTATAGCATTATGTTTGACATTTAAATCTGGTCCATTTTTGTGTGTCTGTATTAGGAATGAGGATCAGGTAGTTTCTTGTTTGACCCCTTCTTTGAAATACAATGTTCTTTCTGATAACTAAATCTTATGAACCATCTTTATCACAACTTAACTTAATAGATCTGACTAGGGAAATGCTGGGGGTTAATTATATTTTGGCAGATATGAGGGGAGATGTCAATTAAGATTTTGAGTACAGGAAACTCAAGAAAATACCAGAAGGTGGGAGGAACAAGGCTGACCAAGACAGGTGTGAAAGGAGAAAATGAATTTTCATCAGTTTTATCCATCTGCCTAGCATTTATATCGCCACAAAGGCCAAATGAAAAACCAAGGAACAAAAACCCCTGGGAGCAGTCGTTTTGCTTCCAAATTACACCAAGGCATAAAGTATAACTTAAAGCTGGTTCCTAAACTGTGTCACCTGTTTAATGGTATTAAAACAATTGTCAGGTGATGCTTTGGAGATTAAAATACTGTGAAGATTATAAGTAAAACCAAGATTCTTATCAGACTGTGAGCAGTATTATTTTCCTAGATTGATTTGACATAAAATCACTGTTTGATGATATTTATGAGGGCTTGGATCTAGACCTACTATTTCTCTTGGGAATCAGGGTGAAGTAGTAAAAATAATGCCTAAGTAGCTTGTGGAAAAGGAACAGGGATGGGTAGTTAGGAATGGAAGAAATGACACTCTTTTAGCAGGAGTCAAATTTTATTGAGTGATATAAAATACATGTAGTCAACATTGTTACTTCCATCTGCTGGGCAGTGTTAAAGGCCTGTACTTTAACTTTCTATCAAGCTTATCTGTCATCGAATCTCACACCCAGGCTTCTGCAGGTCTGGAAATTTTCGTCCATAGGTATATGAAGTAGAAATTCCAGTTAACGTTTTTATTTAAAGTTCAAAGAGACACAAAGAATCCTCACAGTCAAGATGTCTTTGTCTTAAGGATTTCTGGATTTCGTCCTTGGAGGAGGTCAGGATCTTCCCAGGGCCTAGGTCCTCGAATGTTCTTCCAGTCATCAAAAGCAGAGTCCTTTATTTTCTATAGAGCCACAAAAATTAAAGTGTGTGTGTGTGTTTATTAGTATAAGAGCCCTGTGGCTTTGAGCAGGACATCACTGAATGTATGAAAAAGTAAGGGAGTGGAAAGAATGCAACAGGCCTTCAATTTTAATTTTTGCAGATACATCAGCTATGTATCAAGCACAGTAAGTGAAGAAATATCGTGTGTCTTAGGATTTGGAATTTTTCTTGCTTGATATTGATGTTAATGTCTGTCTTTTCTACCATAAGAACAAAACTATTGAAATAGAGTTTACATACTTTATTTTTAAGAGCACAAAGAAAAGGAAAAAGATGGGAACACAACCAAAGTCTACAATGACTAGCACAAGTTAGCCTGGCAAACAAGAGGAACAAAGGTAAGCCCACCGTCTTTTAGGAGGTGTCTGCTAAGTTAAAGATAAAATTAAATATTGTGTGATCACAGGCAAGCAGCCTTCCAGGAGTAGAGAAGCTAGAAAGTAAGTTATATGATTCTAATTCAATGCCCTGAATTTGTGAAGCCTGTTCTGAAGTCAAACTCAACATGGAGATTCCTTTATTATAAACAATGGAATATGAATTTCAAACATGAATGTTATTACATGTTCAGCATTTGTATTTCTAACCTGTACATTGACCTAAATACCAAGTAAAATTCTTTCCTGGAAAAAAAAAGTGCTGAGGAAAAACAGTGTCATAAATGAATTTCCAGGACTGCAAGAATGGAGAATTTTTAATATCTAGCTATTACCTTGGCATCAGCTGAGAGTCCAAAAAGGCTGTTCTTTGGGAGTAGGAATATGTCAACATTAAGACCTACTATTTCAGATTCGCCCTTACAAAATTCAAAGCCACACTCTGTGTCTTGGGAGACAAATGGGAAATGAACTCCAACGCATTGTCTTCTCACACATCCTCCCTTACAAAGCACAAAACCAGACCCACAATGTTCACTCGATAATTGAACTGTTGCTAAAAATGAGAATCGACACTTTCATAAGTTTCTTCAATGTATCACTCACAATGTCTACTTCAATTAAAAAAAAAAAAAATCCACACCCCAAATGAACAAGCTGAAGAGATGGAAAGCCTCCTTCCTCACCACCTCCCATAACACATCATATATGAAGGGTGTGTTACATATATGTGGTTATATAATAAGACATATAATACATCTCTTAGCATACAAATAAAAATTTTTGGTTTTTTGCTAATCAGCTGGGTAGAAAATGACATCTCCTTGTAATATTAATTAACATTCTCCATATCTCTTCATATGTTTAAGATTTATTTCTTTTTCTCTGAACTCTTTACATACTTTGCTTGTGTTACCACTGACCAACTGAGGTGCTGAACTTTTCCATACTGGTTTGTAGATGCCCTTCACACTTAACAGTTAACTCATCATAAGGTAAGCAGTATTTTCAGGATTTCTCATTTAACTAGTGGCTTTATATACAGATTTTTTAAATGTTCAACTTTTGAACTTTATGTGTGAGCACAACACTTTTTACTCTTAAGGATTCTGGGCTTTTGTATCAAATTTAAATAAATGTTTCTGACTCAAGACCACATAAAAGAATCTTCATTTTTCATTTCCTAGCACTTTCAGCATTCTGTTATCTCTTTTTAAATTCTTGATTCACCTGGAGTTTATTTATTTTAGTATATAAAAATACAGATCCACTTGCTATTTTCTTTTCAAATGACTATACAATTATGCAATACTAGCTAAATAATTTTTTTTAACTAGGTAAATAATTTAAAGTAAATAATCTTTTTCTGCACTGGAAATAAGTTTACCTTAAGGAGGACAGAAACAGTCGTTAAGAAAATAGTAATAAAAGACTAAATTATGAGACTATACCTCATACTCTGTTTCCAATGATACTTTATTCATTTTCAATTTTTTTTCCAATTCAGGATCAATCTATAGAAAAGAAAGAGGAGCCACACATTATATATGTTAGATTCAATCCTCAAATCAAAGAGTAACATAAGAGGTGACTGGGACAGTATGGAGGGTTACAAACACTTGACAAAATCGCTACCATTCATCCAATCACAAAATGTTAACTAAAGCATACCAGCACTACCAAAGTGGCAACTGACATTTACTAAGCTTTTGCTATATACCAGGGATTTTATGTATATTTTTTAATCCTCACAAAAACCTGAATGGGACACAGGGAGTTTAAATAACTTGTCAAAAAGCCAAAACTTGGCTTTGAACCTTACTACTCTGCTTCCAGGATCCATGCTATTAACCACCACCCTAAGTTACATTACAAAGACATGATACTGAAATGCTAATAAACTTAATGTTGCTACTGAAAGCAAAAAGGGACTGGATGCCTTCCATATACAAAAAACAAATAAGTAGTTATGATAAAATTAGGTAAGATTCCATAGTGGTCAACAGGAGATGATGCTGTGCTTCCTGTATGTGACAAAGTCTTCAGGAAAGAATATAATTACTGAAATCACTAAACAAACACACCTAAGTTAAATGGAATATCTGAATAGTGGCTGAACATATTTAAGACCAAATTAGTACAACAGAAATATAACCTGAGGATCCCACTGCAAAAATCCAGCGACATGAATAATAAAAAGTGTATTAAGAAAGTGTCAGGCACTAAGGAATTATCCCATAGCAGTCTTGGATTCTTCTTGGGCCAAGTGAGTAATCAAAATAGCATCAGGTGGTTAGCAAAGGAAGAGCAATCAATATAAATACATGCTAGACTTTACATGGTTATAAATTCTAAAAATTACTGAAACGCACCAGGTATATTTATCCTGTGTTTTGGGACCTGAGGCGTCAAGGGTTCAGAAGTGGAGATTTCACATGACCCACAAGGAGAGTATCCTTATTCTGAGAGTAAAAATGACAGAGAGGACAGTTCACTGGTAAGCCTAGCACTGGATGAGGAACCCTTCATTACATACTCCCAGGTGATAAAAGGAGAGACAGTGGTTGTTTTTTATTAGGAAACACTGAGCACTTGATGCTCTCTTCTTCAACTAGGAAGAGGCACAAGACTTATGTAACAATGGAAGCTTCTCCCAGCCTACAGGACTACTTTGGACCCCAAATCCGCAGTTTTTAAGTAATGGTATAGATGCCTCCAGGCACACAGGCCTTGATTGACTTCTGTCCAAACTAAGGTGACAATAGGCCTACTTTGGACATATTAAGGAAAGCCTATCTGATCCTTTTGCTCAGATAGTGACTGCAGAGTGAAGACTGCTGACATACACAACAAAACTGATGTAAAAGAAAGCTAACCCCCCAGCACTCCCAGGGGAAAACTAATACCGCACATAATAGGAGCTTCAGCTCGATGGAAAGAGGTAGGAAAAACCAAGTGAAAATTTTTTTAGAGTGATAACCATTATAACCCAAATCATCTTCCATACAGCAGACTTATCAACATTTGAAAAATTGCTTAAACTAATGGTTGAATCCATGTCTAGATCAAAATCCATGTCTAGACTTTACTGATGTGAAACCAAGCGCCTCTAAACTAGACAGAAAACTCCCACATGTATCCTGATATCATAATGCTTCTGCAGTGACCAGTGCACAGAAGGGCCCTTTGGACTGGTCAGCCATAGGTGTTATGGTCCCAGGGGAAACTTTGGGGTGATCTGGGTTGTGAGTCCTTACCTGCTCACTTAAGAACTCCAGCCAAGACCCAAAAGCAGACACTCAGAGGAAGACAAATAAAACAGCGCATATTACAAGGGATTGAGAAGAGAAAGAGAGGAGATTAGCTGGCTAACAACACCTTAGCTGGGATACCAGAGTGCAAGTTGAATCTGGAAAAAGGAGCGTGAGAGCACAACTATGCCAAGTATGGCCACTTTACTCTGCCCCTACTTCTCAGTAGCCCCTGTTGCAGAAGTCAATTCACGGCATGCTGGGAGTTGTAACCCTTGACACCTGACATCTCCATGTGGAGAGGGGGTGAAGTCAATTCACTTACTGGCTCTGCAGTTTGCTCCTCATAGTTCCTTTTGACAGTATTAGGCACATGTTACCAGGATTACATCTTCCTGCTGTATGGATTTTTTAGTGTAATGAAGCCTTGCTTGCTAAGACTTTCCTTTAAAGCCTATTTTCCCCTACATTTACTATTCCACTATAGGTTGCAATATAAGAGGTTGACATGGTCTGTAATTTTTGTTTTATTCTTCTACTAACCTGATTGAAGGGGTTGTGGAATATACTATACCAAAATGTGCCACTTTGGCACATGGATTGTTTTGAGCTGAAGTAAGAAAGACAGGATGTCTGAGTTTTACCTCTGTCATCTTGCCTAAAAGACAGGGGTGGGAGCCTTTATCAGAAAGTGTACGATTACCAAAGATAACTTTATATCAAAGTCTTATCCGCATGGCATGGCAAACATTCTTTACCAAACATTTGTTCTCATCTCCCTGTAAGGTGTCTTTCTCCTCCTTGAAGCTCCAAGCTCCTGCCCATTAGCTCAGGGTGGTATGTAAATCTATAAGCTTGACTGCCTATGAGTCCCATGTCCTTGTGGAGATTTTATATGTAATTTTTGTTGTTGTTCCTATTACCTGTGTTATGTCAGTGTAAATATTAGGCCAGCCAAATAAACCTGGAAGGAAGAAAGGAAAACTTTCCCTCCATTAAATTTTTTTTTTTTTAAAGACTGTGTAGAACTGGTAATACTTATTTAAATATTTATAGAATTTTCCAATGAAATCATCTGGCCTTAAGTTTTTTTCCAAAACTTTTTTTTAGCTATGAATTCACTTTTTTAAATAGGTAAGGCTATTCTGATTATACTCTTTCTCCTACATTTTTTTTTTTAAAGATTTATTTTATTTGTACATTCAGAACTGGAGTACAGGCCAGAGGCTTAGGGGCAGTGAGAGGCTTCACCAGAGACAGAGTGGGAGAAGAACAGGCAGATCGACAAAGTACACTGCTGAGGGGAGCAGCGGACGGGTCAGGAGAGGTCTGCCACGCCATGTGGTCACCTCTGGGGCAGGCGGGAATCGAACTCATGCGGAGGTGGTTTTAGCTTCTCAGTGCAGTGCTGTAACCCGCTGCGCCACCAGGGAGGGCCTCTCCTACATTTTTATTACTTGAGCAAAGAAACCATATTAATTTTTAATAGATTATGTACTTTTTAAATGATTTTTGTATGTTTCCACCCATTTTGTTCATTCTTTTAAACTGTAGCCATAGTAAGATTCTTAATAGAGAAGCATTAGGAACACTCACATTGAAGCTAAGAACAAAAGATAATATAAATATAATCATGTACTTTTTGGCAGTGTTTTGGAATTCACACCAAAAAGTTATTAGGCCAGAATACCTGAGTTTGGGGACTGGTTGTATTGTTGTCATAGACATCTGTGCTTTGGATGACTTCAAAAGAATTCTTCAGTGCTAATTTTAATAATGTACAATTGTACAATTTCTGCCTTACTGGTAAATATGAACATCTACCTAAGATGCCACTCTTATTGTGTAATATTTTGATAAATCATCTTCTTTTTCCCTTTATTTTTCTGTACAAAATAGGAGTTAAAAAGCTTTTGTCCAGTGATGTCAAAATGATTTTCAAGGCTTCTATTATGACAACCTCCCTCACTCTTCCTCAACTGGGTGATGAGCATTACCATCCATTCAGACCTCAAAACCAAAATCTTTGCATCATCCATTCAGATTTTTACATTATATATGTCACATTTATCACTAAACACAATCAATTTATATTCACTTTTTTTCCCTGAAACCCATTCATTTCTCTAGCCTTATTTTAAATGTTGCATTTTAGTATCCATTAATAGTGCATCTATACTACCATCAAAGTATGCTAACAAGTCTCTTCACTTAGTATTAAAACCATCTTTGATCCTCTATCTTGCTTCTCTGTTTTCCATCTACCTTTAGAAAGATACTTCTGATGGCCCTCACTGGTGGCACAGCAGGTTAAAGAGCAGCACTGCAAACCCACCTGCTCCCTACCACTCAGGTGATCCACATGGCTTGTCAGACTGCTCCTGTCTCACCCGCTGCTCCCCTCAGCAGTGTACTTTGTCAATCTGCCTATTCTGCTCCCCACTCTGGTGAATCCTCTCACCACCTCTGGACTGTACCCCAGTTCTATGTATAAATAAATCTTTAAAAAAAAAGTGTTAAAAAAGTAAGAAAGATACTTCTAAAAGGAAAATCTGACCAAAATGCTCCCTCTGTTATAGAGTAGTAATCATTTCTATATCTTGCTAACTCTTGCTCACACATAAAACCTTAATCAAGTGTTATTTCTAGCAAACCTTCTTTGAAACTTCTTTTCCAAGTCTAAACCATATGCCCCTCCTTGAAATACTAGTACTATTTTATGCAAAATACTAATATAACTCTTCATTGGACATTGTTACATATTTGGGTACATTTCATATTAAATGTTATCAGCTCTCAATTATGTTATGAACTTTGTAAGAACCAGTTTCTTGAATCTGTATCTGTAGAATCTAAAACATAGTAAACACATGACAAATATTCAATTATTTTTCAAATACATAGAAGTCACTCTGCTTCTAAAAGTAGATTATTATGTCTTTTCAGGTCCTCTTTGGTGGCACTGTGGATTGAAATGCTGCACTGTGAAGCTGGCCAAGGCAGCTTCAGGGCAAGTTCAATCCCAGGCCCCAGAGGTGATCCACATGGCACAGCAGATCTCTCCTGTCTCACCTACTGGTCCCCTCAGCAGTGTACTACATCAATTTGCCTGTTCTGCTCCCACTCTCTCTGGTGAGTCCTCTCACCCCCTGTACCTCTGGCCTGCACCCCAGTTCTATGTGCATAAATAAAATCTAAAAAAATAAATAAGTAATAGTGTCTCTCTCCTTTAAAAAAAGATTATTACACCTTTCATCTAAAACAGAAAGGGCAAAAGTTCCCTAACAATAAAATTAGAATGCTAACAGAACTGATAATTGTTCGATGCCTGCACAAAAACTGTATTTGTTTTAAATTTAAGATTTACTCTAATACCTACTTTCTTAAAGACTAGCTGGATCTGGCATTCCTCTTAACAGTAAAATTAACTCAGTAGACCTTTAATATTTTTGACCATCCTGCCAACATTACTGAGATCTGCAAATGAAATATATATTACTTGGAAATAACCTCACACATGTGTGCCACAAACAAAAACTAAATACTTGTAAATGAATTAGCTAGAGTTATTATGTAACACCTGGCCTAAATTTGACAGTAACCATGTAGTACAGAAAGTAGGATTCTTCCTTCTGTGCCTAAACAGACATGTGACCTTACACAGAGCTAACTCAACCTCCCTGAGCCTGATTTCTCACCTGTAAAATAGGACAAAAATATATATAAAGTAGTACAGTCCTACTACAAATGCATACCTATACAAAGGATAAAAAAGAAAGGCATTATTATTTATAATGAAAAGTAATTTTCTTTTATTGTTACTAAGGTTACATATCAATAAAATTTCTTAAACTACTTAGAATATGAAATAACTAATTCATAAACAGTGTAATAAAGCAGAATGACATTATCTCATATTCTTTGGTCCCTTCTAAATCCTAAAGAACAACAACAGCAGAGCATATTTCATGTGAGAAAGCAAACAGCATTACAGATTTTCTAAGGGACAGGAAGAAAGATTACTGTATTCTACACATTTCGTGATTGACATCCAGGTGATTGCTAATGTTACCTTAAAGAATAAGGAAGAACCCAAAGGTCATATATCAGTCTTGAAAAACAAAACAAAATCCAGATTGCCTAGGATAATCTGTCTGCCCAGACAAGGACACCTGTCCCCAGTACACCCTACACCAGGCCCCGTGCACACAACTACATAGACACATGTACAGATCTTACTTTAATCTTCACAGCATCATAACGGATTTGTGAAAACTCCCGAAGACCAAAAGAACCTCCAACAACCAGTAACTGAAACAAAGAAAGGAAACAATTAAGCAAAAACAGGAGGATAGAATTCAGTCTATCTATAGATTACTTATTTAAATGTCAACAGTGACAGATTAGACAAGATCCTATAGGTCACACTGTATTACCCTTCATCGTTCGGAACAGATGAGGTATATACTGTCGCTGGAAATACTTTAGTTTGTTAACAAATACTTAAATCAGCACTTCATTCTACAACTGACTTCCTGGTTTAAATAATTTCATCCCAAGTATTATATTATACTGATTCTTACTAACAACCTGTGAGTTGAGGGGGGAATCTATTAGTAGATGAAATAAACAAATAGTCATTTGACTGAATTGCCCATTACTACATTGGTAAACCAGGAGTAAAATTCTGTCATTGTTTCTACAAGACTAGAAACCGTTTGATTGTAGGATTTTCCCCCAAAAAAGCCAACTGTAGAGCATTTCTTCCCATGTTCTAACTTTATGAAATACCCCACTAAGTATTAGTAAACATCAGAAGATCCTTTGAATTGTCACTGCTGCCTTATCATCTCTAACAATCTAATGGGTTTTGAACCTAAAGCTGTAACCTGGAAACATTATAAGGTTTAATACCTACCTTCTTTTTATATGAGTATTTAAAATTACCAATTAAAAACATAATATAAGGCCTTCCCTGGTGGCGCAGCGGGTTGAAGCACAGCACTGAGAA
>NW_004567114.1:24140558-24147629 GCF_000260355.1 Condylura cristata | reverse complement strand
ATGAATCACTAACAAAAACTATGAATTTCAACAGTTAAACCAAGAGAGGAAATAATTTCTACTTGAAGAAAAATGTAGTATAGGAATTATGGCATATTTTGCTGACACGTGCAGAAGAGGCTGGATCTTTGGAGTTTTTTTTTTTTTTTCAGTAGTGATGGATTTTAGGGTAATGAATTTAACATTCTCCTCTAAAAACATGATTCACATATTTAGGGCCCATATTTTGAAACATGGTCCCTTGTGGGGCACTAAAAGGGAAGGAGGAGGGTGGAAGTGGAGGAAAATGGAAAAAGCATACAGGCTTAACAGGTGCTTTGGTGGTGAGAGGGCTAAGGTGACCACACCTGAGGAAGAAATCCTACACTGTGAAGGATGCAAAACAATGGTACTTCATACAGGCTCCTATGGAGCTTTCACTTTGAGCTGTCTTTTTAAGTACAAAAGTTGGTATCTTCACTTGTGCCAATATCCACATCAGTAGAATACACATATCAATAAAGTCATACAATATTCTGTATTTACTATTAATATAAAGTGACTTTTACCCTCATGCTTTATTTAAATTGTTTCATCAGGGGAAGTAAATAAGGGGAGAGCTGTCCGGATTCCATCTGCAGTCGGGTTTTACATCAATCTCAACCTGAATCTTCATGACGGAAGGGATCTTCAGAGAACTCAGTACAGAACTGGACACAAACACATAAACACCAAAACTACGTTCAACAGGCTTTAAAATTTTAATACACGGGGTCGGTCGCGTGCCAAACACTCAATTCACAAGGTTTTATTTAATTCCTAACAACAACTCTGGAAGAGTTAAGCCAATTCGCAAACTAGAAAGGTGAACCATGAAGACTCCCGAAATATACAATTAAAAATTAACTTTATTCCACCAGTCCCAATGAGCCAGAAATACGTCAAATCGCGGGGGTGAGGAGCCGAGGGTACCAAGTTCTGTGATCATTCTACCTGGATGAAAATCCGGTTCCAACATTCGTCCTCTGAAGCTCAAACAGGTAACTAACAGGTAAGCTAAGAGGAGACTGGAGACCCCATTGCGAGTCCGAGACAGACTAGAATGGCAACCTAAAAGCTCGCAACCCAAGGTCAGCCCCGTCCTAGCTAGGGTGCAACTCCCTGAAATTAGACCCAGGCAGTCTCAACCCGCTCGAACCACGGTCCCCGCCGCTTCCAGAAAGCCGCGCCGACTCTTTCACCCCACAGCACTCACCAACATGGGGACTCCGTAGCGAAGGGTCTTGTTCTTGCGCAAGGCGCGCCTCACCGCGTGTGCAAACATGTCTTAACTTCTATATTCTTCGTCAATATTCTTTGTCTATTCCACCCGCCAGGTCGCTCAGTTAAACAGACCCGGCGCGGCCAGGGCAGTCTCAGGTGCTCCAGCGCCCTCTCACAAAAGGACGTCCAGGACGCCGCGCCTTTCCTCCGAACCCGGCGCGCGGTCCTCGCCCAGAAGGCCTGCGCCAGGCAAAAGCAATCGAGTCGTCGTAACTCACGCGCGTGTTCGCCCGGAAATTCGAGCACCCGCGCTTTGGTTCCGGCTGTCTGGCGTTCCGAAGCGAGCCGGGTACTTGTGTTGTGTGCCCTCACATGGCAGGAATGGGACTCTCCCACGTGCTGGATGTTAACCAAAGTCTTCTTGGGACACTCCCCAGTGCATAGGTGTTAGATATAGACAGCTAAGGTAAACAGAACAAACTTAATCGAGCTTATAAAATGATTTTGGGATGGGCAGTTGACTAGTTTAAGAATGATTTTTAGAAATAAATCATTTGCCCCAAAAGGTTAGTTTGAATGCTGATGCTTTGTGTGTGTGATACGTCTAATCTTCTGTCATTTATGAATGCGTATTTTCCACTCATTTAGATTATGAAAAGGCTTGACAACACAGAAATGAAAAGATAGGAATCCTACTGTAAAGACGTCTATCTACTGGACATCAAACGGATGTGTGTATAGCCATATGCCAGTGTTCCCTGCCCCACCCAAAGGAGGTTGGAGTTGAGCAGGAAAGAGAAAAATCTGGAGAGGAGACTAAGGAGGAATGTAGCAGGATGGAGAGCCAGAAGGTGACCTGAGGGATCCACATGGAGCAGAGAGACAAGTAAAGAAGCAGCTCTTGTTTCTTGTCCCTGGACTGGGTGAAACTGACGTGGGTGAGAGACGCTTGGGGAGGTTCACTATAGCAGCATTTATCTTGATTTTGATTTTCCTCCCAGACTTGTTTGGCCATTTCTGGCCCTTTTCCATGGGTCCCGCCAGACTGTGGTGGGCTTTCAGGCCTTGCTTTGGGCCAGTCCCTTTTGGGTGGACTTCTACCCACGAGGGTATGGGTAACTTTGGGTGTCTGATTTAGAAACTATATTGTCTATTCTGTATTGTACACAAATTGTATTAAAGTTCCTTTCATTAAAGGACTTACATATTTCATCTTAATGTGGCAAATGGAAGAACCTATTTAGAAAAAGTAGATTTGGGGATTCAGGGGTGTCTATCTCCCTGTCCTGTAACAAGAAGACAGAATCCTATAGCTTGCTAATGACAGAGAACATTTCCCATGCTATCCCTGAAATCATTCCATCTGCCCCAGCTTCTCTGTTACCACTGAAATGTACCTGGTTTAACTTCTTACCATCTTCTACCCTTAAAGAGGTCTTTCTCTAAAGGAGAAACTCCTCATCTACCTCTAGACCACTACAATAATATCCAAAATTTTCAAACTACCAGAACAAATATGAAAACAAAACCATACCCTAAACATAAAACAAACCAGCCCTCTTAATTGTGACTCTAAGCCTTATTTTCTACACTACAGAAAGTTATCTGAGAGACATGAACAATAGTGATGTTCTCCTGCTTTTTGCCTACCGTGGTCACCTCAATATTCTTAACAGGAAAATAGCAGCCCTTTGTAATGACTTTGGCCTGCCTTTTCTGCCACTGTTAACTTCCATGTGTGTAAGGAGATATTCTGTGAACTTCCACTATTTTTCTAATCACCCTTCTACCATCACCTAACTCATTCAAATGTATGGAAACATTGTTATCCAAAAGCACCTATCGTTAAGATTTAATGGTCATGGTATGGGAATGAGATACTTCTGGAATCATTTGGTTTCACATTTGATATATAATAACTAATTTCATTCGCACAAAGGCCTTACAAGTTTG
The DNA here is from genome assembly GCF_000260355.1 of Condylura cristata. Taxonomy (NCBI): domain Eukaryota; kingdom Metazoa; phylum Chordata; class Mammalia; order Eulipotyphla; family Talpidae; genus Condylura; species Condylura cristata. The sequence goes on along the minus strand of NW_004567114.1, from coordinate 24,144,434 downwards.
AAAGAGCATGACTCCAGATTCATTTTACAGTAAGCAATTGAGGTTCCCAAAAGAGGCTTTCATATCTTGTGAAATATTAATAGTACAAATGGCCTTCAGTAACTAAAACTTTCTATAGCCTTTGGCAATATTATTTCCATTTTAAAATTGCTTTTCCAGTGGCTTCCATGTATTTCTTCCTCCTATGGAGCTTTTCACTTTGAGATGTCTTTTTGGATTCTTCAATCTTGTAAATTTTAAATTGAAAATCTCTTTAATTTTTAACTTTGTCCCAATGACTATTAAACTATAGTATGGCCAGAATCTCCTGGAAAGTTTATTAAAAAACACAGACTGCTGAACCATATCCCAAAAGCTTCTGCTTTAGAAGAACACTATTAGTAGCACGATTTTGAATACCCCTAAATCAAGAACTGTATCAAAATGGCAATGTAAGTCATATAGTAATTAATCAAAAGGAAAAAAACTTCACATGAGATTCAATTTCAGATACAGAAAATAAATATGTGGCTTATAAAAAATAACCAGGACCTCTCTGGTGGCACAAAGGATTAAGTCTCAGCACTATGAAGCTAGAGGCAGCCACTACTGCACTAGTTCGATCCCCAGCCAAGTTGCTGACCCATGTGGCACAGCAGACCTCAACTGCCTCACCTGCTGCTCCCCTCAGCAATGTATTTCAGTAGATCTGCTTGTTCTGCTCCCCTCTCCTCTCACCTGCACCTCTGGCCTACGCTCCAATTCTTATATGCATAAATAAATCTTTTTTTAAAATAAAAATAACCAAAAAAAGAAACAAATGATAGTATAGAGAAATAATTGATAAAATATAAATGGAAAACAAAATCAGATGAATAAAACCAGAAAGCTTAAGTAGATTAAGAGAAAAAATATAAATCTATTATGAATGGGACAGAAAATAAAGAGCCCTGTGAGAAAGTAAAAAGTATCAGAGAATTTCAAGTTCTATTCAAACACAATGACCACCTAAAGACATTGTTGGTTTTGTTTAATAACATAAATGGCCATTTAAGTCAAATATCCAATTACCAGTAACTTGAAAATTTACCACTAACAAAGACTCAGACCCCCTGGCTATGCCATAGGCAGAAAAATTCATTTTAATGGAGCCAAATCATAACTATCTTCCAAAAGCCCAGTGAAAAACTGGTCTTCTTGGTGGTTTTGTTTGTATTATCAAAGAGCAAGGTGAATAAATCAGCAAGGTTTAACATCAGTGGTAATATACTTCTCAACATCCATCAAAGAACTTTCCCTTGAAGTGACACCAATATCTGCAAGACCAAAATATTAACTATCTGGTGCTTTCAAAAAAATGTCTGCTGACCTTAGCCTTTGTTGTTTGAAGTCTAGATTTTTTGTTTTATTTGCTTCCTGTAGTGGATTAAAAATGACTACAAATTCTTTGTACTACTCCCACCAGTAGGTGGCTTTTATGTTCCCTTTCCCCATAACTCTGGTCTTGGCTAACATGGCAAGTGGGAAGGTTTAATTAGTGCTTTCCACATTTGAGCTTGCCTTCTTGGAACACATCTCTGAGACACTCCCAGGCTGTGAAGTCTGAGCTAGTCTAGTAGAAGACATTGTATGCTGCCAACACTAACGCCAGAAAGGGAAGGGAGGCCATCTTGGTCTATCTGTCCTTCCTCTGCCATCAGATGAGTGCAACTACATCACTCCAAGCGACATTAGCAGAAGAAACCTTCAGGCAAACCATGAAATGTTTTTTTTTTAATGTTTTAAAATATTGTTTTAAATTCTTGAAATCTGGTTGAGTTACTAAGGCAACACAGAGGGGACATGGGTGGGGTGGGAGCCCAAAACAAGGTAGAGGATTATTGCGGTTCGTTGGCGATTATGGTCTGATGACAGCTATACAGCTAGAGTTGTGAACATCTACATTTAAAACAAGGTGTTGTGAATCAAGATTACCTTTACAAACTACTTATAAAAAGCTACTTTAAGTCACTAAGTCTTTCTTGCAGTCACTATGTAATTGATAACTTCTTTGCCCATCAAAAGAGAAAATGATTATTCTGTCCATTCTATTGTTAGATTTTGACCCAGGTCTGAAATTTGCTTGAGGCAAGTGACAGAGCATGGCCTAATGGAAACTGTCTTTTCATATCAGTCAGGTGGATTCAAAGTAACTTAATTAGATTACTATGTAGTTCTGAGAATACCTTTTCATCCTGTGGGACAAGCCCATTTCTGCCTTCCATGTGTCTTGTAAGGCTTTGAGCAATAGAGGGGATACATGCAAGAACTTAAATATTGGCAACTGCCTTCAAATTTTGTATATAAACACAAAATGTTGTTACTACTTCTGCTGTAGAACATTTAACCCACTGCAGCCAATTTCCCGTGATCTCTAATGGCAGTCTGTGATAACATAATTAAAGTCAGTCTAACAAGCTTTATTCTGGAGTCATGGAAAAGGACCTGGCTTTTAGTGAATGCTCAGGAGTGGCACTATCTACCTATGTATCTTGAGCAAGCTATTGATAACTTTAAGCTTGAATGATCTTATCTATAAATTAGTCATTCATACTGCCTTGCAGTTGTGTTATGCAGGAGTGGCCCAATGTAGGGCCTGGCCCATGGAGACAGACAGTACAGCGTTACAGTTAAGAAGGTTCTAGGGCTACATTGCCAGGGTTTCAGTTCCATCTCTAGAACTTAACTGTGTAACATGGACAAATATCATAATCTATGCCTCCCTTATCTCCTGTGTATACCTGAGATAAGAGCAGCAGTTATCTTGCATAACTACTGTGAGACTGAAATGAACATATATAAAGGTCTTACTCTAGGTGCAGAAATGAGATTAAGATTGAAATAAAATGAGTTCCGTTAGCCACTTATTACTATTATTAGCAGTACATGACAGTGTCTTATTTACTGTTAAGCCTTAAGTCCATCATTTAGATGTCTTACTTTCTTATTTCCATTATTTTGTCTGAGATGTAAAAAAACTGGCAGAAAAATAGAAGATATTTACTCAAAAACCTTCAAAATAAGGTGGAGGGGAAAGAAGATAAAAAATCACTAACAAATTCAACAAATTTTATTGAATAACAATACTGAATCAGGCACAGTGAGGTACACTATTATTCCATCTGCTGTATCTGTTCTCAAATAGCAAAGCTGAGGAACAGTTATCATCTATTTTATGCCCTCATTAACACACATTAAATCTGTTGTGATATTCCCGAAAGGATATGGTTGTATCTGTATCTTCCAAGTTGCCAAGGCATCTAGTCGATCTGGTAATCTGATTGCCTTTTAGATCCAAGTATGCTATGTAACAGGAGGATCAATGTAGAAAGGAAGCAAAATAAGGCTTATAAGGGAAATGATCTCATTAAGAGCTAAAATAGCCTGTGTGCAAAATGTACATATATCTAGTAACAAGGAACCCAGATAGGCACTGCAGATACAGGAGTAAAATGAGATTCAATTCTAATTCCACTTGCAAATCTGCAAACTAGGAAGAACAATCACCCCATTTCCCTGAGCGGTCAATAAATTTAATGATTACAGTAAAGATTAAGTTCTTTTATAATTGACCCTGTTAATGATTGGCTTGCCTTTCCAAACAAACTTCAGTCCCCTCTCTTTTTCTTTCCCCCCAGCAAAAAGAAAGATAACATCATCGTACATAAAATTGTTTAGAAACAGGGCTTAGCATTTGCTATAACTGGATTCCTTAGACACAGCCATTTCTTACAATACAGGTTACAATAACATAAAGTTCACCAGGTAAGCAGACCAAATACACTGTAGTCTACAGCAGTATCGGACAAAAAGTCTTATGGCAGTTAAAAGCCTGGTTCCAATCAGAACATAATTCCT
>NW_004567114.1:24099905-24140453 GCF_000260355.1 Condylura cristata | reverse complement strand
AAAACCCTCACGAATTTATTTTGTTTTGTTGAATAGTCTGCCATGTAGAAGTCAAATATTTTCCTGTCGTTCTAACATGTTTTACTACACATAATTTCGTCAAACATCCTTTTTGCTGTAAATGGCAACACTTCGTTTTTCCTTATAGCTGAATATAACACCACTGTGGGGATCTTTATCTTCTTTATCTAATCCTCTATCAGTGCATACTCTTTAAATATTTTAAGTTATTAGTGTCTAACATCAAAAGGTGTAAGATTCTATCTTAGAGCAAGTGGAATTAATCTCTGATGTTTATCTGGCTGAGATGAACATCTTTTTCTGTTAAACCTCCCAATTTTGCATGATGCCTGTTAATATATATCCTCAGCTGTCATTCAATTCTTAGGTCTTTTATTCAGTACCAGTGGAGATGGAATTGGACTGATAAAGGATAAATCTATGTACGTTCATGCAGTAGATAAAGAACACCTCCGCAACAAAGTCTTTGATGGATCTGGGTTACTATCACGTCCTTGAGCTTTCATTTTCTCATCTCAAGACAGACCCATTCTGGAAACGTTCTGGTTCCCTTTTCGTTCCAGTGTTCTGTGATTTGGCTCTATTTCAGTGGAGAACACATTCACTCACTCACTATAATACATTTTGCTGGGGGTTGGCCTGCCCAGAGAAAGTCAAAAGTCAGAGAAAGTTCCCATCTATTCCACATTCCAACTCATGTACAGCTGGACTCTAAATATGCCCAAGAAAAATCCTCATTTTTTGAATAGGAAAATGTTTTGGGCAATTTAACTAGTTAGTGCTATACTTAAATGTCAGTATTTTTTACTGAAGCTGCACACTAAAATCAACCAACCACTGTGTTTTATTGTCAGGAACCCCAGCGATACTATTTAGTTGGTGCAGCCTGGGCAGCAGAATTTTTTAAGCTCTCTAGGATATTCTAATCCGAGGAGCTAAGTATGGGCAAAGAGCCTGATTCTCAAGCTTGTGTAGTGTGAGCTAATCACCGGGAAGGATTCTTAAAACAAGCATTAAAGCAAGTATTGCTAGGTGCCCTAGTCAGTTTCTAACTCAGTAGGTCTGGGGTGAAGCCAAAGAACGTGTTTTCCTATGAAGCCCAGGTAATCACACTGTCCAGAGACCTCACTTTAAGAAACACTACCAGTGAGGAAATTTTACTGATTATAGCACCTGAAGTCCTGAGTTTAAATCCTGATTTTATTATTACTACCTATGTAATCTGAAGTAATTTATGCTTCTCTTTTTTAGTGTCTTTATAACAATACTCAGATCTCAGAGTTGAGTTATGAACAAATAACGCATCAGTCAGGATTTAGTACAGAACCTAACACAGAATGCAAGTATTACAGAATACAAATATTAATTTCTTATTTCCATTGCACATGGCTAGACAGGGTGATTATGTTAAATCAACAGCACATGTTAATATTTATCAGGAAAAGAAAATAGGACACCAAAGCAAACAATGTCTTATTAGCATTACAGGTACAAGATAAATGATATGTATAGGGAGGTGTTTTAAGTATATGATCTTAAAAATACTTTCACTCAATTTTGAAAAACAGCAATTTAGGTGCTAAAAAAATGCTACAGTTAAAGATAACTCCTCTATGACAATAATTTACTTTCTTTTTTTTTTTTAAAGATTTATACATATAGAACTGGAGTACAGGCCAGAGGTGGAGGGGTGGTGAGAGGATTCACCAGAGACAGAGTGGGGAGCTGAACAGGGAGATCAACGAAGTACGCTGCTTAGGGGAGCAGCAGGCAGGTCGGGAGAGGTCTGTTGCACCATGTGGGTCACCTCCTGGGCCAGGAATTGAACTCGCACTAAAGCAGCTGTGGCCAGCTTGCAGTGCTACATCCTAACCTGTTGTGCCACCAGAGAGGGCCGAAAATAATTTACTTTTACATCTGCCTAAATAAGAGCATATTTGCCTAAAGCTTTAATATACTGATCTTTAAATGCTATTTAATTCAAGACAAGCTAAATTATTAAAGTGCATGAAAATCCCTATTATCAGTCAAAGCAAAACTTCTACCAATGATGGGACAGATGTTCATTTTATTTACATATAACAAAAAAAAAAACTAGTTTCCTCCCTGCTTGCCATTTACTTCATTTCATATGTCAAGGTCCTCTCAGGAATGAGCGTCAAAGCCTGAGACGAAGCATGTCCACTGCAGACGCTGTTGCACGTGCCTCCAGACACAGAAGGTACCAGAGGTTGCACTCTACAGAGGGGCTTGTGGAGGTGAGAACTGCAATACTGTCAGCGTTTCTCTGGGGAAGCTGTTTTCTAAGTGAGTTTTCTAAGTGCAGTTTTCTAAGTGAGTCTCAAAGGTGCTCAAACGTTCAGGTCTAAAGCCACCAAGTCTTATCAGGGTTATTTAAAGCATGTTGCTCCCTCAACAAACAGTTGATCCCAGAGGGAGGGTCTTTCGAGGATCTTTATTTTCAAAAGCCTTCCCTCTCCACTCTGGCCTCATGCCAAAATAAAAAATGATGGTTGTCTGCATGTCTTTTTCATTGTCATTTCTTTTAGTGTTTTCAACTGTTGATTACTTTTTAACTTTTCAACTATTTATGAATTCATTTAACTAGACTTTGATTTCCTTATCTTGTCCCTTTCATCCATAGAACTGCCTGAAGTCTCTCAATTCTCATGTTTCCTTTGGCTATCTGCAACATAAACTTGATAGCAATTTACAGTGTCCTGCCTGTGAACCAATGTCATTTTTATATGTACTTGTGTTCTCTGGATATATATTTTGCTTCTCTGTAGCAAGTGTTTTAACAAAGCTGATGTTTGATCAACATTTGAAAATTTCTAAATTACTCAGGCTAAAAACTGGACACAATTGGTTGCCTGTGGGAAAGTGATCACTTTTGCTGTTGAGATTATATAGGTCTATAATCTGGCTGTAAATATGGAGCATAGAAATACTTCCGTTGAAGCCAGAAAGTCAGCCTCTGTTATCTCTCCCTAGTGCTTTAAAATCACCCTCCAATGCTACCTAAGAAGGAAGCTTCCTTCCTCGTTGTTGTACATTCGTTCAAATCCTTTGTTCAAGGTTTCCCCATGAAAAGTTCAACAAAATTCCCTACCCCTTGAAACGAAACCCCTCTCAACCAAAACGACTTATTCGTTAGAAGCCATAACCAGTATAAAACCTTTCAACAACAAATTAAAAGAAAAAGGAAAAAATAACAACTAGCAATCCAACCCCTTTCAACCAAACCGAAGCACAGCTGATTTCATGCCCATCCTTCAGGGAAGCAAGCTGTCCTCTCAGAATCTGCCTGCTACTAGAAACCAAAAATACTGGCCACCATAGAGGCACAGTTTTTCCTTTCTAGAGTTCTTTTGGGTTGGTTTGGCACCATCAACGTAGCTCTGTCCGCAATCAGTCCAGGAGATCCTTTAACACGGCTGTAAGATTCCCAGAGACACTAGGGTAATACAGAGACTTGTAAGATTTATCTTTACATCTTCAAGTTTTTAGAACAGGTTGACTTGTGCAAAGTTTGGTTATGACATTTTACCTCAACTTCATCACAGCCAATATGAGAAAAATATTCTAAAATTTTTAATTAGTTGTTATAGTGTTCTTTTCTTTCATTTTTATGACTGACTGGGCTTCATTTAAGGCCCACTCAGATTCAATAAAGACCATTCCCTGCATTAGAAATCACAAAGCAGCTTTCCACCTACATAAGGCATCACCATTACACTACAATATATGCATGTGTGTGCATACACATATGTATACATCATACATATATTTGCATTTTTAAAAAAGTAAAATGCTTTCTTTCTTCCTCTTTTTTTTGATCTAGGCACCCAAGTATGTAGTTTGAAACTAAATAAAGGCCACAGGAACTTCCCAAGGAAGATCATTAAAAAGAAAAATCCTCTCTCTTATATCACACAGCTGGTCTTTGAGGCACACCAGTTAGAAAAGAGGTATTACCCATGGGAATGAAAAGACTGGATCTTTTCTTCTTTGGGTTGCAGCTTAACTTCCATTGGTGGTGCTAGTAAAACATGTAATTTGTTGTAAGCAAGTCTTTTCTTCAGCTTTCCTTCAAACAGACTTTACTCTCCCATTGAATACGAGGATTTGTAAATTGTGAACAGCAAGTTTCTGGTTGGGTAGCAGTCTCTTTTAAACCATGTGTTGGCTTTGCAGAGAGAGGGAAAGATATGGAAGAATGGCAGGGGAGGAGGGTGAGAGAAGAGAGAAACGTATCTTCATCAGGAGCACTGAAAGAACACAAGCTTCTCAAAGATGGTGCCGGTATCTCATGAAGGCCCAGGCTAGTACCATGGTGAAGGCAAACAATGGCACCAGCACCACAGCTATGGGAGGACCACTGGGCTCTCCTTCACCTCGATGTCCTGTCGGCCCATTCTGCACCGGTGACTGGAAGGGAAAGGAAAATGTTAACTCTAGTGTCTAGTATATATTAACCACAGGGAGAAGTTCAAACTGACATAATGCTGGGTCTAGGGTCTCTAGCGTAGTCAAACCTACAAACCCAAAAGCACTAACAGGTAGCAGAACTCTGTCTTGAGTTGTTATGTCTGTGTCAATGATTCTTTGGAAACAAAATAGCTCGATGGAAAGCATCTAACCTCATCATGCTGCAGACCTAAAGGGATTCTAAGTCAAGTAACTTCTGTTTCTCTGTTGCCTCTACCAAGCCTTCAGGAAAATAAAGTTACAATGAAGCTTACTGACACAATAAGCAATGTGGCAATTACTGGGCAGGAGGAGGGTATCCCCACCTTTCTCCACAGAAATGTTTACTTAGGAACATTGTCAGTGATCAGAGTGCAATAAGAGCAGATCTGAGTCATGTTAATGCAGTGCAATGCAAGTACTTTCAATACCCAAAGGGTGCCCATTCCCTAGTGTACGTGGTGATGTTCAGTATCGCCTATTTTATAATACTAGCCACAGATAAAGGTTTAACATATATGCAGCAAAGGCAAATGACTCAGTACGTAAAGAGAATCGCATCCTAGTGGCTGTCACTTTCCAATGCCCAAGCATTCCCTTTTGTGGCTGATGGTCTTTCTCTATCTTAGTCATTTTATTTTTAAGGTTGGTTTTTCTCAACTTAACTTTCTTTTTTTCTTTTCTTTTTTTTTTTTTAAAGATTTATTTGTGCATACAGAACTGGGGTACAGGCCAGAGACTCAGGGGAGGCGAAAGACTTCACCAGAGACAGAGTGGGGAGCAGAACAGGCAGATCGACAAAGTACACTGCGGGAGCAGTGGGCGGGTCAGGAGAGGTCTGCCGCGCCATGTGGTCACCTCCGGGGCAGGCGGGAATCGAACTCATGTGGAAGTGGTCTCAGCTTCTTAGTGCAGTGCCTCAACCCGCTGCGCCACCAGGGAGGGCCTCAACTTAACTTTCAACAGCTAACTTACAGGAACTATGGTGCTATCTTGTTTTGATTAGATTTAGCCAGTTATTACAATCCATGAAATTGATCTCTCAGTCTGAAAGGCAAGATTGCACAAACTACCATTCCACACTATCCCACCTCATCAGCTTTCATTCATTTCCTAATGGGATATTCTGAGAGGTCATGTCCAACAGAAAGTCATGGTTTTTAGGGCAAGGCCAATTCCTTGACCAGGATGTGCTTTACCAGGTATTAGTTATAGGTACTTCCTATAAAATGAACACTGGACATCACTTCCCACACACCTTCATAAAGAACTCCAATCATATCTGAAGTGCATAAATACTCTCCCTATAATACTCTGCCTTCATCTATTGCATACATTTTCTCCTGCATAAATTCCTTCATGATTTAGAAACAAAGAAGAGCCAAGGCAGAAGCAGCTGATTACCAATACTGTCTCTAGGGACCTTGTTTTCTAACCTGTCACTCCCTATTATTATATTACAAGAAGAATGTAACTGGTTAGTAACTAGTTTTTTTCCTTAATTATCTTTCATGCCTTGCCCTTTCCACTTTTTTAATATCTCCTTTTGAACTCTTCTTCAGGCTCTGTAGCCTCATTCATGTCAAAGGGGGACACTGAGCTTGTGCTGTACATGTTCTCTAAAATCCTTGGTACTTGGTATGGGAGGATTATGTCTATCCAGGCTTCCCTCCCTAGCATCTGAATTCTAAAACGGGAAACTAAGTAGTGGCTTCAGGGATGGGGGCTGCCTTGATGAACTTGCTTTTCCCTGGAACTTCCTGTTGAGCCCTGATCCTTAGGTCAAGAGGACACCAAGGTGATAAGAAAAGGAGAACAGCATGCTGCGGATATCAGAAACCCCAACATTGTTGTTAGCTTGATAAATGAGAATGTTCAAGGGCAGACATGCATTTCTTTCCCTATTACCAATATAAAATCAATTCTGGTCGTATTTTTAAATTTCAATTTGGTTTTCAAGCTTTAATTTTAAGAAACATTACCTTGAAGCTAGGACCTGTGTTGCAAACACACCGTTTAAGAGTTTCCTCTAATGATGAGCAGAAACTCCAGAGTACCTATACCAGGGAAGCTCTTCAAAAGAGAATGAAAGCAACAAAAGCCAAATACACCAATAAAGATACATCAGAGGGTGTATTCACAGGAATGGTACAAAAGCCTGGTGCGGGCAGCTGGCTCCAGGGACACGTACCCTGTGCTGCACTCTCAGGGACACAGCGTAGCCTGCGTTACGAAAGAGGTTTACAGCATCCTGATGCAGCAGGTTCTTTAGGTCTTGGCCATTTACCTGTCAAAAATAAGGAAAAGCAGTAAGAGGGATAGAATGCCAACTCCCAGGTCAAAGATTTGTCATGTGACCAAACATTTAAAAAACAAACTCCCACAGAGCAAATTCCAGGGGCCAGGAAAACGGGCAGTCACTTAGAACTTACAGAAATTTTTTCATTATATGTTTCCCTAGAAGTGAGGTTCCATGGCCCATTTAAAGGGCACATACATTTTTTTAAAAAAGGAGCCTCTCCTTTCTGAGGTCCTACAACCTGTCTTGTTTTGGTAGCCAAGGCCCTGGTGCTGCATTGGTATGTTTTCCATGAGCATCAGCTTGCTTCTCTAGAGCTAACATGGCCTTCCAGGTTGCCATTATATACTTTCTATCCCTAACCCCGGGCTTGCCAGCTTCAACTCCAGAAACAGAAATCTGTGAAGCTCCCACAGTTTGTTTTGATGCGATACAAACCTATATGTTCCATTGGTCCTGAAATACTGAACAATTTCCCTTAGTTCCATGGATACTCTTATCGCCCTCAAATTTACTCAAAACTGCATTTTTGTGATGATATGAACTCCTAAAAAATGTATGAGTTCAGGTCAGTTACTGACTTACTGGTGCGCAAGTATAAAGGAACACTGGTGTTAGCATTTTAGTGTGAGGAATGAGACTGGCCACCAGTGATGTCTATGCTGGCTGCACCTCATGACACGGTATAGCCTCCTTTACACAAGTGCCACGTCTCTTTTACACATGCCGGTGACAGCAAGTGCAACAATAACATTCAATGTGTTTACTTGGTAGGTTCTGCACTAGATGTTTTACATACATTAAATGACTTAATTTTCATAATAATCCTAAAAGGTCCAAACTATTTTTATCTAGTTTTCCTAAAGCTTAGCAAGGTTAGGTATTTTACCCAAAGTCATAGCAAGTGTAGGAGCCAGAGTGAGGGCTTTTAAATACTGCAAGGAAATTCAAAGTGCACTTTTATTTTACTGTTCTTTCTGCACTACTATTCTTCTAACCTCAACTTACTAGCTTTCCCTACTCAGATGAAGCTCAAGTGTTGACTTACTCAACTCTCTCACCTTTCCTCCCCAAGATGTTCATACTTGTTTCTCTATTCTGTCCTCTATCTTTGGTCTTACAGACTGTCTACCTTCCCAAGACAGTAGTGTCCAGCTCTATTCTATGTTAGAGGTACCTTTTGGCATCAGTCCTGGCCTTCCACATTAAACATACTTCAGCTCCAATATCTTAAGCTCTTAAAAAACTGACAATTTCTGTTCCCTTCATACTTCCTATTCCTCTACTGAATGTCTTCTTTATTGCTTCAGTATCTTTAACCATTTTAGACTTTACTTGAATCCTTACTCATTTAGGAGTTCCTGTTGTGATTTCAACAAAGCACTTGGTAAACTCAGACTCCCTTTACCTCATGGTCTCTTCCCATGTTTACAGTACTGGGCTACACACTCCATTTAATTTCCTTGTCAATACTGAGTTTAATATTCCTGGAGAAAGATACACAGATCCATGCTTGCTGACTCTGTTATATCATTAAAATCCCTCTTCATCTGGTAAACTCCCTAAAGTATACCTAGCGGTAGCTGTTCCAGATCTTTTCTACCACCAAATCCCCACTCCAACTCCCTCTCTCTTCTTTATCTTTTCTTTCTTGGGAATACTGAAAACTTATTCCAAACATTCTCATCATTTTCCTTTCTCCTCCCTCAAAGTTTCTTGATATTCACTCACTGCTGCTTTCCCCTTCTTTCTGAATTAACTCTATTCTCTTTATCTGGGCAAAACCTCTACTTGTTCTCTTGATCAAATTCTTTCTAGCCTCTTCACAATACTGAAGCAGTCGCTTGCTCCTTTCAATTCCTTAATTATCTCTATCCTCAACTAAAATTTCCTCACTTATAAAGAAAACCATGGAAATAATTCTTGAAACCCACTATCACCCTCTTCCAATCTTCTCTTTCTTTCACTGTATAACATAGTTAAAAGAACTATTTCTTTTTTTTTTTAAGATGTATTTATTTATGCATACAAGAACTGGGGTACAGGCCAGAGTTGCAGGGGGGTGAGAGGATTCACCAGAGACAGAATGGGGAGCAGATCTACTGAAATACACTGCTGAGGGTGTCAGCGAGCGGGACAGGAGAGGTCTGCTGCACCATGTAGGTCAGCTCCCTGGCCGGGATTGAACTCGTGCTGCAGAGGCTGCAGATAGCTCCATAGTGCTGTGCTTTAACCTACTGCACCACCAGGAAAGGCCCTCAAAGAGCTATTTCTACTCACTGCCTCTTCTTCCTTAGCCTCCATTCACTCCTATTCCCTTATAATTGCATAACATATGAGGCCTCTGAAGGGAAGAACTTCCTGCCCTGAAGGTCTGCAGTGACTTCCAATCACCAAATACTGTTGCTCTTTTTCAGTCTGCAGACTCTCTCTTCTCTTTTGCAGATCTCTCCAGTCTTAGCTTATAAACACTTAGTTCTGTTTTTGTGTTTTTTTCTTTCCTGATTCCTCTTCCTTCCTTAGCAAAGTAAGTAAACATTCCTCCATATTCTCTTTGTCCCCTTATCTTTTGACCTATGATGAACTTTTACTATTTTGACCTTAATCTGTAAGTCAACACCCCAATTTTTATCCAAATATCTATTTCTGAATTTGCAATTTCCTAGTGGGTACTGGTACCTGGGTACCAGACTCCAATCCAACATTGCCAGGCCTCTTTTATTATTAAAAAAAGAAAAAAACAAAAAACAGATTATTCTTACTTCCTTACTTCCTTCTTAATTGCCACTACCACTCTTTCAGACTGAAATTTTGACAATATTTTTAAATTCTGTTCACTCTATCAATCTTCACACACAAGATGTTGACAGATCCTATCATCTAACATGACAGTCCTCACATGCTATGTTTTCTTTTCTTTTGTCTCTCTTTTAACTGTGGATACTCTTAGTTGAACCACTGTGGTCACCTTTTCCCTGAATTTTTTGTCTATGTCCTCCCACATTCTAACCCATTCAAACACTGTGTCGTCTTCAGGTCAATTCTCCTAAAGCGCAGGTCTTTTTACACCACTTTACCACTCAAAAACAAACACAAATGTAGGAGAAGGGGAAGAAAAAGTGGTTGTCTGATACTTCTGTTTAGTGTGCCAAGTCTTCTAGGAAATGGTTCCAATCTACCTTCCCTATTTAACCTTTCATAACTCTCTCATATATCCCTTGAAAATCTTGCTAAATCACATACCTCACTGACCCTGGAACATAAAACACCTCTCCTGCAGCTGAATCCGCCACCTGAAATGAATACTCCCTCCTTTTAAAATATTCTACTTATCTCCTAAGATTAATCCTGAATAGGATCAATCCTAACTCTGGTATGAAATGTAATAAAGGATTTCCTAATTGATAATTCTGATTTTATACTAACAAGCCACCTTTCGATTATGCCTTGGTTCATTTAGTTGATATGCTACAGGGAAAGAACTTCAGGGGTTCTAGAATCATCACAATGAAATTTCAATGGCTCATTTTCTAATTACTTCGGTGGGGTTGGGGGGCAGAGATAGGTGTAAGATTGCTAATTTCAGTGTGAGAATACTCAATTAATTTAGTCTATGTGCTAAGTGTATTTCTCGTTGTAAAAAAACAAGTATTTATGTTAATGACATAGGCATTCTAATTACTTTTTTAAATATTCCCAAACAAGAGGTCTTTCAGAAATACAAAGGGAATTTCTTTTTCAATGAAATATTTTTCATCCTTTGTCCAAGATATACCAGCCCCATAAAATAAATTATGATTCTTTAATGCTTGGGAGTCATCTCTACTACAAAGCTGAATTTGCTTTCAATATTAACTACTCTTAAGCATTTTACAGATTCCAGCTCATATTAATTAACCTCCAAGTTCTACACATTTTATCCCTGAATATATGTGAAATCCACTCTTTATCACTAGCTTTACTAACACATACCAAAAGCCTTTCAAATGTATCTGGAAACTTGTTAAAAGTGCAATGATTAGGTCTTATCCCAGCATTCTGTGTCGAGCAAGCCCTTCAAGTGATTTTAAAATATGAGCTTTATCCTAAACTGCTCGAAACAATCTTCTGAATGGTTCTCTACATGTAGTCTGCTGAACTGGTTTAATACATAGTCTGTGCATCCAGATTTCATCAGGAATTCTCCATTAGAGAATTCTTATTAGAGTAGTGATTTTTCAAATATGTCTCTTGACCATTTACACAAAATTCTGAACTCAGTGCAGTGGGGTCAAGACCATGATTTAATTTTTAAAAAGTGGAATTGTAAGAAAATACAACATATACATCACATGTGGAAGAGAGAAGTATTTTGTTAATCACCACATTATATGTGTGTGTGTGTATGCGTGTGCATGTGTATTTCCCACTACAGGTCGTAATTGAGAGAGCTTGAAAACAGCTGCCTATAGCTGTGTTCCTCAGTCTTTACTCACAGATTACTCATCGATGGATCTTATTACAATGCTGTTTTTGATGTCAGTTAAGTGTGGGGAGGTTCCCAAGACTCTACATTTCTAACAAGCTCCTAGATTATAGCTAGACAGGTCTTGGATTTCACTTTTTGTACCACAAGTGACACAACTGAGGAATCTTAAGAATACTGTTACACTTGTTACTTCAGCTTCCTTAATTGGTGGCGTAGTTTAAATTTTACTGGAGCTGAGCTATGGTAGATTTGCCACATGCTAAAAAATTTTGCTGACTGTCTAGGAAACTGGAAAGGCAATGTTCCAGTTAATTAAAGGGAAGTGTACATTACTATTATTTGTTTGTTTGTTTATTGCTTATCTATGGCTGTGGGAAGTCTTTTTAAAATGAGCTACCTATTTCCTATCTTTGACTTGGTTTAGTGATTAGCAATTTTGAATTATCTCAGGATAGGGTTAATATTTCAGGATAATATTGAGAGCTACAAGAGCTTTGACTGTAGGATAATACGAATGGAGATGTAGATGTAGAGAAAGAATGGGATCAATTTGAAAAACGCTGACCTTAGAATATAATCTGGATGCTTTAATTTTTTTTTTATGAAGATCCTGAAATGGATCAAAAAAATTTTTTTGAGGAGGGAGGGTCTCTTTTATCATCAAAGTTGAAGGAAGAAATATATTATCTAGTTTCAATTAAGCAAGAAGCAAGTCCAAACAAAAAACGTCATTTATAACATAATGTGCTCACAGAAGAGCTAACACAACAGATGCTTACTCAATGCCAGCTAGAGACCTACATGTCAGGGACACATGCTAGGAAAAGATAAAGACTCTTCTTCCCTGGAGGCACTATCTAAAGGATTCTGTGTATTTCCATGTCTTTGTATGAGGGTTTCTGGTGAGTCTTTCCCACTGATTTCTAAGCTAAGGAAATAGACCAGGCTTTCATTTTCTTTTAAATTCCATATCACCTGGCACAGTACTGCAGAATCCTCAACAGCTGATAAATGTTGATAACTACTCAACTCATGTTTGCCACAATTAATAACTGCATCTGCAGAAAATGACTGTAGTTGATTAATGGCCCAATCTGTTGTTATATAATGAAACATTCATTTGTGTAGTACAATAATTAAATATATCACCCGGAAATTCATCAAAATACAGAGCTCACTGAAAACTGACTGTTGCTGACTATCCACCTTTTTTGTTTAGGCACACACAGGGGAAATAAGAAACTTAAGACAGTTGACTTTTTTCCCCCACAAAAATAAAATTTCCCTAAGTTTCTTGGTAACTTGTACATAAAATATTAGCCATCTTCACTATCATCTATACAAAATGAACTTGAGTGAGGAACCTCCAGCTCTCATCTCAACCTCAGGTCTGTTTTCTACTGGCAATAGCTGGTTTTGCTTCATGTTTGCAGATGCAAACGCACCTTAAAAATCACTTACATTATTTAAAAACTTATCTTTCTTAGTTTATTCCATTCAACGTGATCATAAAATGTTAAATTTCACTTTTGATGAGAAAGAGGAAACTGCATGATAATTAAGGAGGTTATTTAATTTTAGAGCTTGAAATTAAGATAAGGCATGGGTATTATTTGGGGAGAAATGGGAAGATTAACAGTCAATTACAACTCACAAGATATCTAGATTACTTAGTGATCCTTCTATTAGTTATCCAAAATTAATACATTATTAACAAGAAAGTTTTTTAGTTTGATTATCTAACAAAAATTAAATGAAATAGTTGGGCATATTTTTCAAGGTGGGTAATTATCACATATAATTGGAATATCACATATAATAATATCACATATAATTGGAAAGATTATATAGAATAAATGGGAATATAAACTAATAAATATTTGTGTTATTTTACAGTCACTCAAAGCCACCAAATACTTAAGTATATCAAACAGATAAAGTGAGCTTAAGAACAAATGGAACCATTTAGTGGTTAATACCTATTGAGTTCACTGAAGGATGGCGAGGGAGCAGGACGGTACATGCAGTAACAGAGGCAGAAGAATTTTGGAGCAAGTTCTTGGAAGGGAAACAAGTTAAAGAATATAGCTCTAGAAAGAATGAAAAGCCTGTGCTGGACTTTTCCTCTTGTAGATGTATGCTTTCCTCTTTCTCTTTCTTCGTTATTTCTCTCCATCCCTGTCTTCTACTTTTTTTTTCCTTCTTCTGTCATTCCTCCTCTTTTCCTTCACGTCTTTTCCTTAGCTGGCCAGAACATAAACTTCAATCATTCTTTGGAATGTCTTACATAAATTAGTATGTAATATCTTGAATAGATCTTTATTTCCATATTTTAATCAAATCTCCTTGTTATCATTTTTAGTCTTTTAACCATCTATTTTTCACTTTATTGACATTTAGCTCTTGCCACACATTTTCAAAAAACTTGACTGGCTTTCAATATTTCTTCTCTCTGTGACAAAATGGCCCACAAAAAAAAGGTGCCTTGTCTCAGTGAATATCTAATAATTCTCCCATACTGAGGTCTATCCTTTCTCTAATTCTACCCTTTATAAAAAGACTAAGCTTAGTTTTGACATAACATTGTATATAAAATCTATTATTAATTCGCCATATAACTTTCTGTTTAGAATAACTAATTCTAGCTCCTTTCTCACTTTTCATGAGGCTATATAGTATTCTGGTTTATAGTAGAGGCTCCAAATTCAGACAGAGCAAAGATTTAGTCCTCTGCCACTTAGTAGTTGCGTGACCGTGGGCAAAATGCTTGACCTTACCAAGCCTCAATTTCCTTAGCTAAGAAATAGGCAGAATAATCGTGGTAATAATAATAGATACCTAATAAGGTTATTACAATATTAAGTTTAAAGTTCATAGCATATTGATTGGTATATTGGTGGTTAATACCTGCTGGACATACCCCAATAGTGCCTTAGTTTAAAAAAAATTCCTAACCATTCACACTTTCTAACAATTTACCTTTAACTACATACAACTTTTTAAACAATATGCTCTCTTCTTTGCCCCTATACTTTTCAAGTCCCTCTTTGCTCATGGAATTCAGGTCTTGGTGTTTTGGAGAGAATATGGGATGTGTCAATACATCCTACAATGCATCATTTCTAACTATAATGTTATACTTTTTTTTTTTAAACAACCCACTGTCTTCCTTAATGTACCATCCTAGCTGATCTAATATTTTTAGAATATCCTTCTCTTGGGAGCTATAGGACATAGTCTGCCTCTAAACTGCTCAACATCATTTTAAGATAAAAAGTAGATTATCACTGTATCTCTCACAAAAATAAACATGATATAGTAGGAGTAGTTTAATGGACTAAAAAAAGGGCAAAACAGAAAGATTAAAATGGGATAGCCTTTTAAAAAGTGGGGGGGGGGGTAGTTTATCCACCATAATACATTCATATTCTGGATCAGTCAACCTTTCTGGGTTTACCTGAATTTCCTAATCTGTTCATTTATTGAGTACTGTGTTATGGCAGAAAAGGTTAAAAAACTATCTGGTCCATGTGAGAAAATAATAATAATAATAATGAACAACTATATACCAGAGATATTTTATGGGGGTGGAGTGGGGAATGGGATCAAAAATTGTGGGGGGAGGAAGTTCACTGGACTATGGTGATGGCACACAGGTGATTTGGTGATGGGAAGCCCATGGGGATTACAACTAGATGGAAAAAGGCACAAAATGATGTAAAACTAAACTATTATGTTATTTTAAAAAAAAATCTGGTCCTTGCCATTGAGGAAACTACATTTAAAAAAAAATGGTTCCCATAAAATGTCTCACTAGAGACATTATCAAAGTGAAATAGAAACACAGTAGGCAGATATCCAAATCACAGCCCTCTCATTTTTCATCTTAATAATGGGGGAAAAAGGGCTCAGAGTTTTAAAAGGCACTTAATTCCTACTGTCTTTTATTGTCCCCTGTGAATTAAAGGGAGACACACATTACTGTTACTCAACAAAAGGAAGGTGATCAAGTACAATGCAAGAATAATAAACTATATTTTAAGTTCCTTTCTCCTACATCGGCTGCTCATCCCTTGGCTGCTCACCCTTTCCTGTTTCACCTTTTCTGAACTTGGGTAAACGACTTATTTTGGACTTTGAATTTTCCTTGTATGTCAAATAATACCCTTCGGGATCTACGGTAGGGCTGGAAAAGAAGAGTGATAAAGGTTCCTCCCACTGAACCCTACCATCTAGATTATTTCTAGACCCAAAAAGGCAGGTAGGAATCTCCCCAAGGAAGGGGTCAGGGATAGGAACTATGACCTTGGGAGCAAGGGACTGTGAAGGAGACCAAAGCCAGTTCTCACCGAGAGGATCTTATCACCCTCCTGGAGCCGCCCATCCAGGGCCGCAGCCCCATTTTCCTTGATGCGGCTGACGTAGATGCCACTGTCGTTGGAGACATACTGCTGATCTGTCCCACCGACGATGTTGAAGCCCAGCCCTAAGAAAATCATGGAGGAGTTGTGAAGGAGATGGGAGTGAAGATGAAAGAAAGGGATCAGAGAAGAGGAGAAAGAGAAAAGAAAGGCCTAGTGGGAAGGGGATGTCCTTGAGTCAGACTGTACTGTCGCTGGTAAAGAGTCACATCAAGGCCTGTGAACAGCATCATCGACACAGGTCAAGAACATTAGGTCTGCCCATGCAAATCAGGCAGGACTAAAAAGCAAACAGTGATTAACATGGTTTACTGAATAGAAAAGCAATGATCTACATGTTATTCATTGAAGGACTAATGGTGATTTTTATAAGATGTGCTTGTGTTCACATCTGGCTTTGATGCTGTTGCTAGTATTTAGAGGACCCAACTCGACTTTTGTGTTACAAACATAACAGGGTTAGCTGTGTTCATGGGGAGCTCTGTTTTTAACTACTTTGCAAATAAACTGCCTAATACAATGGGAGAGATATTCCTAACAAAGTCTTCTCCTCCAAACTTCTCCAATCTTTGGGTGAGTTTGTAAATGATGGAATCTTGGGGGTTTCATTTTATTTGTTTTTATTTTGAGTTGAAAGGGTGTAAGTATATGTATTGGCAAAAAATCTGGGAACTAGAAAGGGAACTAAGTGATGTTTCATGATAGGACTAAATCACCAAACCCACTCTTCTCTCCTTTTCTATCTCAAGGGCAAAAAACATATACTTGGGTACAGTGATTACCCAGACTTATTCACTGTAGAAAATGGACTACCCATTGCTTAGCAACTCACCATTTCCTCTCCAGCAACTCTCTATTTCCCCCCATACCCGGTAGCCCCTGGCAGCCACCCTTCTCATCTTCATTTTTATGAGTGGCTATGTTAACAGGCATAAAATGTCAGTTCTGCAAGATGAAAAACATTTTAGAAATCTGGCGTACAACACTGTGCCCACAGATAGCATCATTGTACTGTGCACCTGAAAATCTATTAAGGGGAGATCTCAGTTAAGCATTCTGATCACAATTAAATTTTAAAAGGAAAGAAACTGACTACCAAAATAGTAATTGCATGGGCCAACCAGTAAGTCATGGGGCAGATATCCCTTTACAGCCCTAAAGGGATTTTAGTGCTGTATTAAAAGAAAAGGCACTTTCCTAGGGTTTTCTTTATGTCAGGAACTATGAAAGTAGGAGTCATAGTACAAAGAGAAAGAAGAGAGTTTGAAAGCAGTGAAAAGCAAAAACCTGGTGGCACAATTTTAAAAAGTAGGTAGCTACAGTCATTAGCCAACTACAGGTGTCAATAAAAAACTACTTAAGAGATATTTGTAAATTTTCTTTAAAAAAAAATGTTCCCTATTAGTGGGATGAAACCTATATAAACCTCACAGTATTAAAATAAGCACTCCCAAATCAATCTGTGATTAAAGGAAACACATGGCCAAAGAGAGATGCAGCAGGAAACATAATTTACAGCATAGTTTACACATGTGAACGAAAAGAAGGATTTAAGATACAAGATAGAAGGAGCTACTTCCATAAGATGACTATTTCAACGGAGAGTATGAAAATGTTAAGTTACTAAATGGTAACTCTTAATTTGTACTAGCGTTGGCAGGGGAGGTACTGGAAAGGGGAGGGTGGCTATTTATTTGAAATAATATGGAAGACAGGTACAGCCTGATTAAGGAAGGCAAGCTTTGAAATGACTTCAAAATGTGTGACATACTTGAGAAAGGCAACTGAGGCCAACCAGCCTCTTTCAATACTGGAATAAACTATTTGGAGAAAATCTTTCAATGAAATCCAACATCCTCATCAAACACTACAGATGCCTCTGGGGAGCTTAGAAACAAGAAGCATGTAAGTTGCTAAATGCAATATAGTAGTTAGAAAAAGGACAGACTCTGCTACTGGTATTCAAAGTTAAAAAAAGAAATTTTAAAAAGGGAGAGTGGAAGAAATCTTACTGATTGTTTATTTTCAATGAACAAATAACTGATTTCTACTGCCCCTCCCACCAGAAATCACATTACAGAGACATGATAATAACCTATCACTACTTAAGTGGTAAATGAACCATCTTTTAACATTGTAATTCCTGGGCTTACATGAAGTTTCTTTCTTCAACCAGACTTTATAGGACTGAACTTAACATGTAATTTACAGCATTTCTGCATTAGCAGGGGTCCTAATACAGAGTAGCTTTAAAATTCCAGGTAAAAATCAAACCCAGTTTTCTTTTTTCCAGTTAAAAATCATACATATATGAATACATATAGAAGACCCAAAAATTACTGATCATTTACTATGTGTCAGACACTGAGTTATATTCCCAGAAAGACATAAAGTTAAAACAGGACAGTCCCTGCTTTAACAACAGAAACTTATCCTTTTCTTTGTTCTCTTAGATTTTGAAGAAGCATATTAAAGTCAAAAGACCTGATTCTAAATTCAACTCCAAACTTACCAGACACATGTGGACTAAAACAAGATGTACCTCTGAACCTCAATTTCCTTTTCTGTACAATAAAGATTACAAATTCTGCCCTCTCAAAATATAACAAGTTAGGATCCAATAAAATAAAATCTGAATGCACAGTGGTTGCTATACAAGTAAGCTAGTAAGCTTATAAAGTTGTTAGTAAGCTAGTGGTACCTGTTATAGCCCGAAACTAGGTAGTGTGATAAAGAAAGAATGAAAAACAAATATTGCTAAGTACACAATTATTATTAAATATACAATATGGCAAGTCCTGAAAGATAAAAGACATTAAAAAGTTTATCCATCTCTTAATAGGACAATACTGGATGGGAACTTAACATGTTGAAATTAAGTAGGCCCATAACCTGTGTTTCAGAAGTTTCCCTTATAAAAAGTTTCTAGCAAGGGTGGCACTTAGAACATGTACAATCAGCCCAGGCATGTGCCAACCAACTGTAACAGAGGCAGCTAGAAATGACCAAAAAGGGAACTGCCATCCTAGTACACAGAACTGCTGATTATCAATTGTGTCCCGGGAAAATCTTCCACAAACAGGGAAGTCTACAACTCCTACTTTATTTGGTTGTCTTGATGTACACCTGTGTCCCAGTGTAATTAAAACAGTCCCCTTCAATTTCAAAAGCATTTCAGTTTGAATCACTGTGATCATCCTACCTAGAAAGGGTAATGTAAGAATATGTTCATTGTAGTATGTTTTGTGATAATGTGGAAATGATGGTAATTTAGTGTCGCTCCCTTAGGAAATACATAATCAAATATAGTTAATAGTAGCACTGATTAATTACAATAAGTAACAGTTTTAAAATATAATGGTGATGTTACTATCATAATCTTATAACTTAAATGCCCCTCCACAAAACAATATTTCTTATTTTAAAAAGCACTTACATTTAAGAATTATAGAGATGAACATATAATGAATTCAGTTCTTGCTTTCTATCACCCAAAAGGGATTGAGGTGAAAGGAAGAAAGAATAAGAACAAAACTGCTCCCCTCAGTAGTGTATTGCATTAAATCCACCTGTTCTGCTCCCACTCTTGTCTCTGGTGAATCCTCACACACACCCCTGCACCTCTAGCATATACCCCAGTTCTTGTATGCATAACTAAATAAAAATAAATCTTAAAAAAAAAAAAACTCAATGGCATTCTTCAAAGAAGCAGAACAAATATTGTTGAAACAAAAAAACCCAAAATAGCAAAAGCTCTTCTAACTAAGGGGAAAATTACACTCCCAGATTTCAAACAGTACCACAAAACCTTTATAACAAAAATACCAAGGTATTGAAACAAAAACAGATACAGACTAATGGAACTGAATTGGAAGCCCAAAAATAAAATCACACATATACAGTCAACTAATCTATGACAAAGGAGCAAAGAATATACACTGGAGCAAGGAAAGTCTCTTCAATGAATAGTGTTAGAAAAACTGCACTGCAACATGCAAAAGAATGAAGCTAGCCTATTACCTATTTTATTTTGTATTACATCAAATACAAAAATCAACACAAAGTAAATGAAGATTTGAATGTCAGATCTGACACCACAAAGCATATAACATAGACAAAACACTCCATGACATAAGCCTCAGAAAGATCTTTGAGGATTCTTCTCCAGAAGCAAGGAAAACAAAGGAGAAGATAAACAGCTAGGAGTCCATCAAACTAAAAAGATCTGTACAGCAAAAGAGACAAGAACCAAAACGAAGAGACAGCCTACTGAATGGGAGAAAATATCTGCACACCATATGACAGATATCAAAAATCTACAAAGAGCTTAGATAACTCAAAAAATTAAAAGCCAACAACCCAACTAAAAAACAGGCAGAACTAAAAGGACACTTCTAGAAAGAAAAAATGCAAATGACCAACAGGCATATGAAAAGATGTTCAACATTACTAATCAGGGAAATACAAATCAAAATCACAATGAGATACCACTTCACTCCAGTGAAAATGGCCCACCAGGACACAATCAATAATGGAGAGGATGTGGAGATAAAGGAACTCTCTTACACTGCTGTTGAGAATGCAAACTGGTCCAGCCACTGTGGAAAGCCACAGCATCATGGATGGAAGTGGAAGGAATTATGCTAGCCAAAATAAATTAGAAAGAAAAGATAAATATTGGATTGTCTCACCTATATGTGGAATATAGAGAAATCAAACAAAAGATGAAGAAAAAGTCAAAACCAACAACCAGACCATAGATCTGAGGCATACAGCAAGGGAGGGGAAATGAGTGGTACAAAACAGGGAAGGGAAGAACACTAGGGATTATGGTGATGGTTCAAAGGTGAGCCATCTCTTATTAGTTAAATGGAATAATCACCATCTGCTTCTTGTTGGGAGTAGATAAGCCAAAATACTTAAGTTTGACAATAGATGACAGACACTCAATAAATGATACCCATAAGGGGACATTCAGCTAGGGTAAGGGAGACTGTCTGAAGGCTATCAGAAGACTCTGAATTGAGTCTTAAGCAATGAAGGAATCAAGATGGAAATTTAAAGTTAAGTTTTCCCTACTTTCATTAATTAATAATGCTAGCATAATTTCTAATCCAGTCTTTACCTATCTCAGCAGAATGATCACCTTGAACTCTCCTAAATAAACCCTCCCTTCTAGCCAGGCTGGCTTACTCAACTGACCTCAGAATATGCTTCATTTATTTCTCTATTACTACATGCCATACCCATCCCTGTTCCTGGAACTGGCCTAAAGTCTGTCCATAAAAATCAACCTAAGTTCTACCTTCTTGATATTGATCAATCTGGCCTTTAGCAATGCCTCCAATCTTTGAACTTTTCCACTATGGGTTCAGACTAATGCATTCCTCTCATGATAGCCTTTGCTCTCCCATTACATACATACACATCATAGCCATTTAACCATTTATACCTTTGCATTGAAACTGGACTTTTACATGTGTAACCTGATATCTCCATTAGACTATAGATTCTGTGAGGGTTAGACATCCTGTTATCAAGAGAATAAAGGGCAAAGATAATATACCATTCTAGTGTAAGATACTTGTTACATAAACTTACAGATCAAAAAACTGTCAGCCACAGCCTCAAGGTTAAATGCAAAGCACATGACAGGTTCTGTGGAAGCTTAAATACTTGGACTTAATGGGTTTCTCGCTTTTAAGTTCTCATTTTGATATATCTCCAGCTATTGACAGCAAAATAAAAACCTGCTGCACTGGATTAGTTATTTCAGATACCTCAAATCTTTCTGGGAATAAGGTGAGATTTAACAAAATAAAGGTCAAAACAAAGGTTGGCAGTTAACCCCTCAGACATGGCTACTATACTGGAAGGTATTAAATGAAATGAAAGAGAATAAGTCCATTTATTTTGAATAAATGTACTTATAACACAGAAATTAAACCATTTTGGGTGAAATATGTCAGTCAAATTTATTTAGTCTTCTTAAACAATTCCTTGAATTCTGTCTAGCTCCAGTGATACAGAACATGACTAATACAAGGAACTTTAGGTCTGTAAAATGAACAGGGTTAAAATGTTTAGTGACTGGTAGGCTGAACAATAAGCAACACTGTTATGCAAATACCAAAAAAAAGTGAAGTGATGTAATACTGAACCTTAAAAACATTCAGTGACTAGAATTTAAGATAATATCAGCTTTCTGCTCTTCTTTAATCAGGAGATACTGGAAATACATTGCAAGCTGCAGCAAAAGGATAATGTCAAAATTGCTTAATGTCTTAAGCAAGCAACCCAAAACAAACCTCAAATCATTATCACAAGAGAGCAAAGGTAAAAATAGGGATATTTAGGCTATAGAAGGCACAAAAGAGAAGCAGAAAATACTTCTAGAGCAAAAGCAAATGGAACTATTGCTATTTTAATAGACCCAATGAAAGAGAAGTACAGTAAAATGAAGTCAAGAGCACACTGAAGTCAAGAGCATATTAAGTGAGCATCTCCCAACAGTTTAGGCGGTTATATGGAGTATCACACTAAACCATGTAGATGTGCAATGAATTATATTCTCAAAAAAAAAAACTGACTTGTATAACAAAAAAGATGACAAAATGTGCATAATTCTGATAGCCACATGTATGAAGAAAATCTTTTTTTGAGTTGCAGTCAAACTACTGCAAAACATCAGATGGTAAAGAAGTGATGGATTGTTCTAGGTAGTGGTGATGTTAACAGAAACGAGTGGAAGACTTTCAGAAACACTTCAGAGACAGGACTCAGTA
Source organism: Condylura cristata (assembly GCF_000260355.1). NCBI lineage: Eukaryota > Metazoa > Chordata > Mammalia > Eulipotyphla > Talpidae > Condylura > Condylura cristata. The sequence continues at coordinate 24,117,989 of NW_004567114.1, read as the reverse complement.
TTTGATGTCTCTTAGAATGTCAGTATTTGGTAGAAATTACTGTTTTAAGCCAGCCATTTATTTACTGACAATAACATTAGTAGCACATACATAGTACTCACCACCTGTCAGGCAAGCTGCAGCAAAGGATAATGTCAAAATTGCTTAATGTCTTAAGCAAGCAACCCAAAACAAACCTCAAATCATATCACAAGAGAGCAAAGGTAAAAATAGGGATATTTAGGCTATAGAAGGCACAAAAGAGAGGCAGAAAATACTTCTAGGGCAACTATTGCTATTTTAATAGACCCAATGGCAAGAGCATATTAAGTTTTATACAGATTAACTCATATCATTTTTACAACCCTATAATGTGGATTCTATTCTTATGCACATTTCACCGATGAAAAACTAAAGCTTTCAACATTCAAGTTAATCTGCCATAAATGTCAAAGAATAGAGCTCGATGATCGCCGAATAACGATTTTAATAGATCTACTACACAGTTTTAAAGAAAAAGCAATAAAATCCAAGGCAAGGAGCCTGGAGTAATATTAAGAGCCTAATGAAGTGAAGGGGGCCTAAAGGAAAGAGGACGAGGGGTAAAAAATGCACACACCCCTGCACTTGAATCCACACTCCTAGAGATGGGCACCTAGGAACTGACCTTTTTAAGCCAAAAACAACTCCAACAAGCCAAAAAACCCTGGGTGATTTTCGGGCAGAACCGGGTTTGGGAACTGCTGTAACAGATCTCTAAGGTCTGTTTCTGCTTTAACATTCTAGTTGACACTCGAAATGAACTTCCCAGAAGTGAAAGGAGGGGAGGAGGGGTACTAGGACAAAGAAAAACGGCTATGCATTCGTTTACAATCTGAGATCCGACTTACACTGAAAAGCCTCTGCTAACAGGGACAGAGCGGACAAACGAAGGAGGGGTGTGGTGCTCACGCCAAAAGGCAGGATCCCCCACCCCCACCCCACCGCAGGGATTTTCTAGTACCATTAGCATAAAGAAACCCTCCCGAACGTACCCAGCTAGCCCAGGATGCCCACACACTCTGCGTACTCACAGCCAGGCAGAATCCCGTAGGGGAGGGCCTGCCTGCCCCGAGGCCAGAGGAATGTGGCTCAGCAGAAGAGGAGCCCGCTCGGCAATTACCCCGCGAGTGCGCGACTCGGAGACGACCCGTTCCACACATACCCGAAGGACCTCTGGTGAGATTGATCTCCTCCTCCTCGGTCACCGAACAATCCACTCTTCCATTCATGGTCGCTGGGCTCCGGCTTCCCACCTGGGTCAGCCCGGGCTCGCACAGGTGAAGGTGAATCAACCCAGGCGCGACGCCCGGAGCACTACACTTTCGGTTTCAGCGGCCCCCAGACCGGAAGAGGAAGTCGGGAGCGCTGGGAATGCTGGGAGTCGTGGTTCTGGGTCGGAAGAGTGAAGAACCCAGAGCGAGTCACCGTCCGGGTAGGCTGTTGGTGAGGGTGAGGATGAGGGTCGGGGTGAAGGTTAGGGTGGAGGGGGAGGGAGGGCGGCGGCGGGGAGGGATAGTAAGATGTAAAAGCAAAAATGGAAATTGTAAAATCTCCACAAATGCAAAAAAGGCAAAGGGTTAAAAAAAAAAAAAAAAGGATTCTGTTACTCGGCATGCGTTAAACCATACTGGGGTGGGCCGCTAGGGGCAATCGCTAAGGAAAGCGCACCCTTTTTATACGGCCAAGCAGATATAATCATGTTGTGTATGTGCTCCTGCAAGAAGAATACACACCGTTGGAGTGACATCATATGTTAGTGGATTGCCATTATCCAAAGGAAAAATAAAATTCTGTGTTGGAGCAAACCATTTAGTTTAACTCTAGTTACCTGGTATAGGTCACTCTCTTTGATATTTGCATTTCAAAAAGTTGGCTACTAGGACTTTAAGAAAAACAACTTTCTTGGGTTTCACCTATCAGGAAGTTTATTTAGATTTTTAAAAGGTATCTACACTTACATCTTTACAGCTATATGGTTGACTGAGGAAGGATGTCTAATTACAAGTTTGCTGGAGAAAATCGTCCAATTAGCAGAGTGGGGTAAAAGTCTCCCTTTTGAAGACAGAAAATTCCATTTAAATAACCTTACAATGAGACTAGTGGATGAACTACCTGTGACTTCAAAAGCCTTCCTGGCTTTTGAGGTAGCATTTCAAAACAGGACTTGAAGGAACCTTTCAAAGGTCAAAACTCAAAAGCTTAAAACAAAAACTTTTCTCTGCAAGGCTGTGAGTGCATAGCATATATAGGCATCATTGGTTAGTTGGACACAGATCTGATGAATTCATCTCTCTTTCCAGTCTGATTACCAAACGTTCAGGGAGGGTTTCTTTATGCTAAATGTTCTTGGCGCTAAAAAGGTGACCCAAATCTGGGACAGAGTATGAGCTAGACCTTCATATCTGAACTGGAATAATTCTGTATATTCTTGAATAAAAACAAAATATAAACAAGTCAAATTTTGAGTGCCAACAAAAAAGAAAAAAAGCCATCAGTGAAGAAATTTGGAAGAAAAGCAGAAGCTACCTGTAGACTATGGAGGAGGAAATCACTGCTCATTACCTGGAAAAAGTGCCCTTTTCACCTGATTGCACATAGGGTGGTAAAAAAAAAAAAGTTGCTTTAGATCTTCACATTTACTGTGTCATATGCCCCTCCCCAAACCTGTTCAATGCTTTAATCTCCAGTAGCCAGGAGAATTGAGAACATAGAAAAACCTTCAGTGAAAGAACATATTTCATTGAAGATGCAATCAAAAAACTTATGCACAACAAAAAAACAATACCAAAACAAAAAGGCATACTCCTGAATGGGAGAAAATACATTTGGCAAGAACTGATATCAAAGATTAAAGACCACATTCAACTCAACAGAAAGAAAACAACACAATCAAAAGATGAGCAGAAGAGCTCAGTAGGAATGTCTCCAAAGAATACAAATGCTGGCCAACAAAAAAATATTCATCAATAAGCCAGAAAGAGAAAGAAAAATACCGGATGGTTTCACTCATAGCAGGAGTATAATGGACCAGGCGAGAAAATAACAAAAATAATGAACAGCCATATACCAGAGACAATTTGAGGGGGTGGAGTGGGGAATGGTATCAAAAACGGGGGAGGGGGGGAATGCACAGGATTATGGTGATGGCACATGGGTGATTTGGTAATGGGAAACCCACAGGGATTACAATCGAGATGGAAAAAAAATGTACAAAATGATATAAAAATAAACTTTTGTAATAAAAAAAATATTCATCAAAACAGGGAAATGCAAATTAAAACCACAATGAGTAATACTTCACACTTGTGAGAACGGCCATATCAACCATAACAGAAACAAGTGCTTACAAGGATGTGGTTAGAAAGGAACACTCTTACATTGTTGGTGGGCTTTAGGCTGATACATTCCCTAGGGAAAAACTGTATGAAGATTTCAAAAAGATTAAAAATGGATCACATATGATCTGCATCAATTGCAATCCTAAGTATTCAGATGTTAAATTATAGCTTTGATTAAATATACTTAAAACAAAGCTGAATATAATTTAACTTGGAATATAATTTAATTCTATTTTTATTTTTTAACATTTATTTTTATTTACTTATGCACACAAGGGTTGGGGTGTAAGCCAGAGGTGCATAGGATTCACCAGAGACAGTGGGAAGGAGAACAGGCAGGTTTACTGAAATACACTGCTGAGGGGAGCAGTGGGTAAGACAGGAGAGGTCTGGGTTAGCTCCCTGGCTGGAGATCAAACTCAGGCCTCAGCACTGACACATAACCCCTGATCATCAGGGAGGCCCCCAAGACTATATTTAGTAAATTAGAGAAAAACAGAAAATTAAGTAAAAGATAATAAAAATACAATCAAAATTAAGGATGAAAGTCATGCAGTGAAAAAATATTTTTAATCATTTCAAAAGATTTCATAATATTCATAACTTACTAACTAGAAAGATTATCAGGAATCAACAGGTAAACTACTAAAGTCAAAAAATAGAAAATAGTCTTGGCTGTAGGTCCTCCAGGTCATAAAAAAAGTTATAAAATTTTATATTTTAAATTTTATAACATTTTTATTAAAATTGTTATAAAGTGGGCCCTCTCTGGTGGTGCAGCAGGTTAAAATGTAGCACTGTGAAGCTGGACACAGCTAGCCACTTCAGCCTGAGTTCGATCCCAAGCCAGTGAGGTGACCCACATGGCACTGCAGACCTCTCCTGTCTCGCCTGCTGCTCCCCTCAGCAGTGTACTTTGCCAATCTACGTGTTCTGCTCCCCACTCTGTCTCTGTTGAATCCTTCTCACCCCTGTACCTCTGGCGTTCCGTATCCATAAATAAATAAATCTTTAAAATGATAACATTTCTTTAAAAAGTTTTAATAAATTGAGAATATACATAAAATGAAAATTTGGTTTAAAAAAATACTTCTACCAAAATTGTTTGACAGAAAGAATGTTATAGCAATTAAAACTTTATCTATACACCACCATCAAAGAAAGTTGAAGCTGGATCGCATCGGTGATGAATCCTCTCAAATTGTCAACAAAGGAAAATACCCTACTTTGTATATACTCTCACAGAAAGATAAGATGGAGAAAGGCTTTGAAAATCATTTCATAACTCAGGCTTCTTAAGGAGAAGAAAAGGAAAGTAGAAAACACTACCTCTCACAAACACAGCATGAAAGTTCTAATCTGGTGTCTTTGCTACATGAAAGGAGCGTGGGTGTCTCCAGTGTGTTCTAACTATGACCAGCGAAAGGGTAAAAATGAAAACTCAACATCTCTTCTTGGCTCCCTAAGATACAGAAGATACAGGGAAACACGCTGCTCCCAAGTTTGGAGAGGAAGGCAGGCACAGGAGCTCTGTCTGCTGGAGCAGAGACTCACAGCAGAAGATGGTGCAGGACCTGTCCCAGGGTAAGAAGACAACGGCAGTTGACAAGCTGCTGCAATGTGTCATACCCATTCTCAGATATATCTGAGGGTTAAAAACCCCCAAGAGGACCACAGTATTTTGAAAGAATTACCTTCAGGAGTCCGGCGAGATTTCCACATTAAATACTGGAGAAAAATCCCCTCCTGCTTCTGACTAAGGTTGGAGCAAAGGAAGTTTTTGAAATATGGTAAAGAACACTTCTTAACAAGGCCTCAGTCTCAGAAGAAACAGTTAACGAGAACCTATCCTGCTAGTGTAATGGACCTGGAGTAAGGGAAATAACATAAGGATGGGTGAAATAACATGAGAAACATTTGTGAAGTTCACAGCTTAGATTTGCTGAGGACTGAGATCTCGTAGGAATATGGGATGCATCCTTCATGCCCTTCCCACCTATCCCAGAAAACACTAGAAATCTATTTACAGATGTTCCTTTTACTTGGTACATCATGTCTGATAATAAAGAAAATAATTACAAGGCTGTGCCAAAAGGAAACACTTTTGAAAAACCTCACAATTAGAGTGGGGATATTGGAATGATCACATTGGGAACTGAAAGCAACCATGAGCAGTGTGCTGACTGTGATAGATAAAGCAAACAGCTTGCAAGAACAGATGGTGATATAAACAGAGAGACGGAGAATCAAAAAGATGTGCTAGAGATCAAAAACACTACACATTAAGGAAGAATGCCTTTGATGGGTATGTTAGCTTGATCAAAAATATTTTTTCCAGATTTAGCAGAAACCAGGAGCAATAATGAGAACTATGAGCAACTGGCATGTAGTAAGTACCTAAAATGATCTAGGGTCTTCTTATGTGCTTTCTTTTTGCCAACACAAATTCCTGGAAATGTACTTATGAAAGTAACACATGAACCTTGCAATTCCATAAGATCAAAATCTAGATTTATCCAAGATCCCAAACTTACCAGGTGGTCAATTTGTGGAAATTCACATGTCTGTAAAATGGAAGTTTTGATCTTCCTGTTATCTCTGCCAATGGTTATTTTGTGTTGATTGTTTAATCAGCAACTAACAAAAATGAAGGAATTAACCTACTGGAAAGATTCATTAAATGCTAAAGCAAATGCATTCAAGCATAAACAAGAGTTTCTATAGGGTCATCTATAAATTGTTAAAATCCACATCTAACACATCTGACAGCCATTGTTGTCAGGAACTCATGAATCTAAGAGTTCCTACAATCATCTACAGAATATTAACGATTTGACCAGGCAAGAATTGTTAAATGATTTTAAACACAAGAACAATTTAAATCACCAATCATTTATTTCAGATGACAACCTCAGAATAGCTCTATGTATATGAAATTATCAGAATGATTATTGATCATTCTCTGTATCAATTGCAATTAAACTTTGTCCTTCATTTTCAGATAGTTTATCGGAATGTAGGGTCTGTGTCTCATCAGTTTGTTTTCCTTTCCCCTTAACATATACTATTTGTGAGCATGTTGCAATAATGAATGTGAATATAAAAAGGATTAATCGAGCAAAAACTAAAAGAAGCAGTTGGTTCAAATTATCCAGTACTCTGAAACGAAAACGTTTTACTCTGTCAGGTGGAGGGCCACTATCTACACTGCCACCTGCTCCAGAAACATTACATGATGGTGGCTTCCAACCGTGCACACAGTGGCAGTTTTTCTTGTTGTTACACACGCCCCTGAAATTGCATGTGCTGACATCACAATCAAAACCTATATCTTCATGATAAGTACATTTTTGTTTCACACAGTATTTTCCTGGCCCACATGTTGCACCATCCACTACAAGGCCCATCTCTGGCACTTCTGTCCCAAAGTGGGCATCATATCCAAAGCATGCCTCTTCTTTAACATCTTGTACTATTATATGGCGAAATGTAGTGTGCTCTCCTCCACCAGGAACTAGGCGGATGTCACGACAGTGCAGCATTCCACAGAACACATCATCTACGTGACATGCAACGGGTCTGCCTCCTCCTCTTTGCAACCTCACTCCACAGTTTCCAAATCGGTCGCCAACGACATTCAATTGTTCATAGCATGCTGGTGCAGCATCTTTTACTCTGAATCCAAAAAGGGCTTGACACTGCATTTCACGGTCACTACAGTTTCCTCGCACACAAACGGCCAATGTAGAACATGGGGTTCCATCCTGGATGTAAAAGTCATTTGGACAATCGTGGGTTTTGCCGTCACAGTATTCTGGTAGATCACAAATCCCAAGTTTCTCTCTGCAAATCATTCCAGGGCGAGCATATTTACAGCGAACACAGCAATCCCCTCTACTGCAAAGACTGCCTGGAGTGAAGGAGCAATTGGTGGTACAGCAGGTACTTTTAAGGCAGTCTTTAAAGGTGCCACAGTCACATTCTTCCCCCAAACTTATCACAGTGTCACCGCAACGGGGAAACTCATAAGGAAAATTGCCATATGGAGTATTTCTGACACTCAAACAAGAATCCCATGAATTAATCCGCTCATATATTCTGGCATAAGAGCAATTGCTCATCATATCGAGGACATTAGGTACTGGGGACATGAGACAGGCAATTCTTCGAAAACATTTACACTCAGGTCCATCGTGGGTGAGGCCCAAACTGTGACCTATCACATGTGCAGCAACACTTGAACTTAGAATTACCTGATAATTTCCTACATATAGATATGCTACACCCCAGTTGGCTTGGCAGACCCCATTCTGGAAGGAAAAATAATAGATTCCTCCTATTTTTTTTCCTGTAAGAAGCAGTGATAAATCATGTCGAATAAATTTCCAGACACTATGGTACTTCCATAAACCAAATGCTTCTAAAATGTAGGTAGGATGAGTATACTCATCTCCAAGATACTCAAGATCTACTTTGTTCCATATTAACAAAACTCGAATGTATACATCTAACTTGCTTATTTTGTAAATAGAATGCATTATGCTGTTCATCATCACAACATACTTTAAAATTTCTGTTATATTAGGCATTATCTTATATAAGGAGTTAGAAACTGTGTAGTGTAGTTTTAAGTATTTCTTATGTGGCCACCAATAGTAAACAGGGCCTGCTCTAGGAGTTTCAGTAAGAAGTGCCTCTTCATACACTGGGTTTGTACCTTCCTCGCCAATCTTACACTTCTCCAATGCAGCTATTTCTTCTGTCACTAGAAGAGAAATCACGTGCTCAAATTTAGAAGACGCCTCCAATGGCTTGATTTCATAGGTGTAGTCGTCCACTTGCAACATGCCACGCAGGCCCCCATAACAGGTGTCCAGAGTGCCCATGGACCCCGGGACCTCTTCCAGGTAGCTGTAGTAGTAACAGTCTCGAGGGATGAATGGGTAGTCCTCCTGTGAGGCCCCTTGATCATTACTGGTGATAACAGGAAAATGTCTGGGCAGCAGGTTCTTCTTGACTTTCATGTGAACCACATGCCTTTGGCCCCTGAAGTGAAACTTGTAGGCCAGCTGGCCTGGTGTTTTGGCTCCACTCAACCTGTGGGACACCTTCCTAGGGATCACGACTTCAGAGGAAGTGAAGCGCCATCCTGGTGGGTCATGGGAGCTACAGACCTGGGACAGGAGTAGACACAGCAGAAGCAGCCAGAGATCACCTGTCAGGTGGGCTTGGGCCCAGGCAGGCCCCATGGGTAAGGGCACCCGTGAGCTGAGCGGCTGCAGTCGAGTGGAAGGCGGAAGGCTGAAGTCGAGTGGAAGGCAGGCGAGACTGTCCCTGACACAGCCAGTCTCCCAGCAGTGTGGTCATGATAGGCAGGGACAGGCTAGACTCTTGGCACCACCACAGAGGGGGAGGGGGTTAAAGCTATTACATAACAATGGCATGCTCATTAGTGGAGGCTGTGGGCAGTGCTCTGGGGATCTTAGCACAGGAGACCTTGGGAAGAGAAGGAAGTTGCTGGCATTTGAGATGTGGTTCATGTACCTGGGCTGAAATGTCCCTTGGGCTCTTGGAGAAGTCATAGGAAAAGTCACAAGAATAAGTAGTTTTGTGTGAATTTTATGGTAGGTATAAAGAGGATTAGAATGATTGTAATGGTAAGGACTAGGAAATGGACAAATTAAAACATTTGATGTGTATTTAGAAAAAAATGGCAGATAGCACAGACAAAAGGAATTCACCAGTTATGCACTTCTAGTTTATCTGACTGGATCAGGTTGACCAAAATCTGTGAGATTGGAGTTGTACATAAGAGATAATATTTGAGAGGCAGTAAGGTTGTATTTAGCTTTCAGACCCCAGAAAAGCAGTCATGAAGGCTACCAGACAAGATATTGCATAAATTAGAGAACATCTAAAGGATCTGTAAAAGGCAGTTTCTTCTGTAAGAAAGAACCTTTAGGGAGTAATGATTTTGCATTGTATACTTAAAATTTGTTAAGACAGTAACTTTAACATTTTCAACATAAGAAAAAACATTCTGTAATATGGTGACACGTTAACTAGCATTGTAGTTAATATGTTCGACCACTGCAAGTGTTGAACATTTTGCAACATTACTAATATATCATTATGTTATATACTTAAAACTATTGTAATATTACATGTCAATTACCCCAGTTAGAAAAAGTGAGCAAGATACGACAGTTAAAATTTGGGTGGTCCTAATAACATGGTTTCAAGTGATAGACAGCAAGACAGGAAAAAGCTAAAAAGCAGAAATAGGAAGTGGGCCTGGCCTGCTGGGGTGTTGGAAGCCAGCAGCCACTTTTGGAAACTGAGTGGAAGAGCAGAATAGCCATCAAGGGGGCTGTGGGTATTAGGAGAATGCAGGTCCGGTGGGCTTTTGGAAGCCAGCAGCCCCATAATTCCCCTTCTTGAACTGAGTAAGACTAAGGGAGGGCTCAGCAAAGAAAAGTTACAGTGGCACTAAGGGAAGAGAAGAGCAGCATACAGAGACTCAGTGATGTTTAGGGACAGCACCCATTAGCCCATCCACCATCACAGTCCTTGTGGAGTCTGGCGTAACAGTGCCTGACTTGGTCTGGCCACCAGTTTCTGATGTCCCAGAAGGAGTAATCCAATGAGATGTCTATCAATACCAGTGGCCCACTGGCGCAACACTTAGAACAATTTATAAAGCAAGCCAGAGGGAGAAGAAAGAATATAAATAGCCAGAAAGTCCCCTGGGAAAATATATGACATGGAAGAACTTTTCTGCCTGCCTAATAGAGAATTTAGAATCACAATGATTAAAAAACATTAAAAAAAAGATGAAAAGGAAAAGAATGATATGAGAAATATAATTAATGAACTGAAAAATGAAACTGAAATCTTCAAAGAAAGAAATGTAGGATATTAAAATATTAACAGAGGAGCTACAGAACTCTGGGAAAAGAAGCTTAAACAGAATTTATGAAATGGGAGAATGAATCAGTACTCTCAAAGGTACACACCTAAAAGAACCAAAAAGGAAAAAGAAAGAGAAGTATAAAGAAAAAAATGATGAAGAAACACTTTGAGAACTATCTGACACTAGGAGGAAAGGAAATATAAGAGTTATAGGGATCCCAGTGGTGAGATGTGAGACAAAGTAACTGAGATACTACACAAGTAGATATCAAAGAGAACTTCCCAAGCACAAAAAGGGATATCCAAGTAGACACACAGGAAGCTAGAAGAACACCAAATTACAAGTGCAAGACACAAAAGTAAAGCTTCCGGGAGTCCAAGATAAGGAAACAATAACGAAACTGATAAGGGGGGAAAAATCAGATAACGTATAAAGGAAAACCAATCAGGCTGACATCCTCAAAGAAAGAGTGTGGCAAGATAATAAAGAAGTGACATATTTAACAAAATCCAAGGCAACAAGTGCCAACCAAGAATGCACTACCCCACAAAGCTATCCTGTCTCTATAAATGAAAAATAAGGACCATCTCAGACAATCTCTAGAAATACAATACTACTAAACCCCTATTCCAAAAAGTACTGAAAAACTGCAAGAAATCTTAAAGAAAGCCAAAACCAATAGAGGACTGACTAAGGAAAATAAAATGAAGTAAGGAATCAAACCACAAAAAGACAAACAAAATGGCAAATATAGACAACAACAATAGTAACCCTAAATGTAAATGGGCTAAGCTCATCAATAAAAGACACACAGTAGGATCCTCCATGGTGGTACAACGGGTTAAAGCACAGCACTAAGAAGCTAAAGCCACTTCAGCATGAGTTAAATCCCTGCCCCGGAAGTGATCCATAGGGCACAGCAGACCTCTCCTGACCTGCCCACTGCTCCCCTCAGCAGTATACTTTGTCAGTTGGCCTGTTCTGCTCCCCACTCTGTCTTTGGTGAATCCTCTCACCACCCCCACACCTCTGGCCTGTACCCGGGTTCTGTATGCATAAATAAATAAATCTTTAAAAAAAAAAATAAAAAGACAGAGTAGCAGGTTGGATCAAAAAAAAAAACAAAAACAAACAATATCCCATCTTCTGTGGACTTCATGAAACACATTTACCTACAAAAGACATAGACTCAGAGTAAAATGGTGGAAAACAATCCTATAAGCAAATGGACCAACACAGAAGGCAGGAACAGTTATCACATAAAATAGACTTCAAACTATGAAAGGTTAAAAAGAGACCTAGACAGTCACTACTTTATGATTATGAGCACAATATGTCAAGAAGACATAGCACTCATCAACATAGACTCATCAAATGAAGTATCACCAAAATATATCAGAAAATTATCATCGGCCCTCCCTGGTGGCACAGCAGGTTAAAGCATTGCACTAAGAAGCTTAAGCCACTTCCACATGAGTTCGATCCCTGCCTTCCCCGGAGGTGACCACATGGTGTGGCAGACCTCTCCTGGACCCACCCTTGCTCCCCTCAGCAGTATACTTCATTGATCTGCCTGTTCTGCTCCTCACTCTGTCTCTGGTGAATCCTCTCACCCTCCGCATCTCTGGCCTGTACCCCAGTTCTGTATGAATAAATAAATCTTAAAAAAAAGAAAAAAGAAAATTATCATCTCTGAAAACATACAGAAAATATATATATACTATAGGAGACTTCCACATCCCCTCTCACCAATGGGCAGATCAACAACACAAAAATTAAACAAGGACACTAGAGCCCTAAATAAAGGACCTAGACCTCATGGGCTTAATAGACATCTAAGGGACACCACACTCAAAATAATCCGAGTACACTTTTTTTCCCAAGTATGTGTAAGTCATTCTCCAGGATTGGTCACATACTGGGGTACAAAAGAGACATCAATAGATCCACTAAAATCAAAATTGTACCAACTATCTTCTCTGATCGTAAAAGCATCGAAATAGAAATAAAACATGAAAAGAAGCAAGGAACCCTCCCACTTCATGAAGATTGAAACCCACACTACTGGAAGGCCATTGGATTAAAGAGGAGATAAAAGAAGAAATTAAAAAAATACTTTTATATGAATGACAATGAGGACACAACTTTCCAGAAATTATAGAACAGTGCTAAAACAGAAATAAGAAGAGGAAAGTATATAGTAATACAGGCTCACATCAAGAAATAAGTCTGTATAAAAAATAAAGTCTCAAAGAAAAGCCCTAATCTCTCATTTTAAAGAATTAGAAAAAAACCAATAACCACCAGTCCCCCCACAAAAAAAAAATAGAAGAAAGGAAATAATAAAAATCAAAGCAGAAATAAATGAAATATATATTTTTTTTTTAAAAAAAACAATGCAAACTATCAATGAAACCAAAAGTTGGTTCTTTGAAAAAATAAACGAAATAGACAAACTTCTAGCCAGGTTCACAATGAAAAAACAGGAGAAAACACAAATAAATGGCAAGGTAAACAAAAGAGGAGAAATTACAACAGACTCAGTAGAAATCAATAGAATAATCAGAGATTACTATTAACATTTTTATGCCCACAAATTCAACAATCTAGAAGAGCTGCACAAGTTTCTGGAACTATACAGTCATCCAAAACTAGATAAAGAAGAATAGAAACCTAAACAGACCAATTATTGGCAGTGAAGATAAAGCAGTAATCAATACCCACCCCAAAAATAAACCCAAGATCAGACAGTTTCACAAATGAGTTCCACCAAACATTCATAAATGGACTAATGCCTATCTTACACAAACTCTTAAAAAATTGAGGAAGAAGAAATACTACCAAATATGTTTTATGAAGCCAACATTACTACTAATAACAAAACTAAACAATGACAACACAAAGAAAATTACAGGCCAATCTCCCTAGTGAAAAATCTTCAATAAAATCCTTGCCAACAGGACCCAACAATGCATCAAAGGATAATACACTACAACCAAGAGGGATTTATTCCAGGGTCATGAGGATGGTTCAACATCTGAAAATCAATTTATGTAATCCCACACATCAACAAAAAGAAAAAAATCATATGATCAACTTAGTAGATGTTGAGAGAGCATTTGACAAAGTTTAACATTGTTTATGATGAAGGCCCTCAAAATTCTCAGGATAGAAAGAACATAACATGATAAAATCCATACATGACAAACCCACAGTCAGTCAATATTATTCTCAATGGTGTAAAGCTGAAAGCTTTTCCTTTAAGATCAGGAACAAGACGAGAATATCAACTGTTGCCCATAATTTTCAATATAATACTGGGAGTCCTAGCCAGAGCAATAAGACAAGAGAAAGACCTACAAGGAGTCCAAGTAGGAAGAGACGTAAAATTATCACTATTTGCAGATGATACAATAATATACATAGAGAGCCCTAAAAACCCCACAGAAAAACTAATTAAAACAATAAATCAGTTTAGTAAAGTAGCAGGATACAAAAATCAACACAAAATCCAGTAACTTTTCTATATGCAAACTAATCAATCTGAAGAGGAAGAAAATAAGAAAAACATTCAATTTACAATTGAAAACACACACACACACGCAAATACTTGGGAATAAACCTAACCAAAGAGGTGAAGGACTTAGACAAAGAAAATTATAAAACATTGATAAAAGAAATAGAAGGCACAAAGAAATGGTAAGACAACTCCTGCTCCAGGACTGGAATTATTGACATTATTAAAATGGCCACCCTACCAAAAGCAATTTACATATTCAGTGCAATCCTAATAAAGATTTTAATGACATTCTTCAAAGAAATAGTGTTGTGTGTTAACCCATTGCGCCACCAAGGAAGGCTCCCTTCTATTTTTAATTTATTTTTACATAATTCTTCATTTTGTGTCTTTTTCCATGTTGGTGGTAATCCCCATGGGCTTCCGACCACCAATTCATCCGTGCGCCATCACCATAGTCCCATACACATTTGCTACCCCATTTTTTATCCCATTCCCCACTCCACCCCCATAAAATGTCTTTGGTATATAGTTGTTCATTGTTTTTTGTTTTTTTCTTTATTACAATTGCTTTCACACACACACACACACACACACACACAGATCCCTTATGCTCCTGCTATTATTAGTGAAACCATCAGTATTTTTCTTTTTCTTTCTGGCTTATTTCACTAATCATGATCCCTTCCAGCTCCATCTATGTTGCTGCAAAAGGCATGAGTTTATTTTTTTTTTGATTACTGAGTAATATTCCATTGTGTACATGTACCACATCTTTTTAATGCAGTCATCTACTTTTGGGCATTTGAGTTGATTCCATGTCTTCCCTATTGTAAATAAAGCAGCAATAAACATGGGTACACCCCTATGTTTGCTGCAGCACTATTTACAATAGGTAAGCTACAGAAACAACCCAAACACCCAAAAATAGATGACTGGATCAAGAAGATGTGTTATATATATATATATATATACAATGGAATCCTATTCAGCAATCAAAAAAGATAAATCATGCTATTTGTAGGAACATGGATGGAGCTAGAAGGTATTATGCTCAGTGAAATAAATCAGAAGAAAAAGAAAATTATTGGATGGAGCAATATAGGGGAAGCAAATAAGGGATCAAGGGAAAAAATAACAACAACCACAACAAAACCCAAATTAACAGGCAACTATACATCTGAGACATGTGCAGAGAGAAGGATCAAAACAGGAGGGAAGAGCATAAGGGACTATGGTGATGGTGCACAGGTGAATTGGTGGTGGGAATTCTGTGGGGACTACACCTGAGAGGAGAAAGCATACATTGCACAAAAATGAACAGTGATGTAAAATATATAAAAATAAATAAGTTATAAACATAAAATCTTAGTCAGATATCTTTAAAAAATAAACAAAAAGCAGAAGTAGGAAAGTCAACAATCAACATTAGACATTGTAATGCACTCCACTCAACACCTGAAAGCACATATGGACAAAACCTTGTAAGGACAGAGAGTATACACACAGTAACTCCTTTCACACTATCACCCAATTGCCATTTACTGATTACATCCCTCAAACACTGAGGATAAAGAATACATAATCTTTCCAAGTCCATCAGACAAATATATCAAAGCAGATCACATGAAGACTTCATTTTTATTATTCTTATTTTTTAACAATTTCCCTTGACGGGGCTGCAGGGAATGGTTTGGTAAAGTCCATGCTATGTGTCCTGGTATTCTTTTGACAACTTTGTCTTTTCCTTAGAGTTGCTGCTCTGGCTGCCAGCAGTCTCTTCAGCAACTTGAGTGGCTCCTCCTTGGAAGAGAATTTCTTTTTCTTAAAGACAACAGTTTTCCTGCTCTGCCTGGTCACAAGCTGGGTCCTCTTGAGGTGGTTTCTACTGCCAGCTCCCTCTTCAACACCACCACTAATAGCGCCTCCCCCCCCCCCCCCCCCCCGTCCCATCCAACCCCAACCACTCCCCCACCCCACCCACCCCGAATAAGTTTTTTCTTGGGATTACACAGGAGATAGGTGGGTATTCTATTCCATGCTGTTTAGGAAGCTCCTGCAGTTTTTGTTTTCTTCTTTTGGGGTCTCTCACTTGTCTTCTCACAGTCCTCTGGCGTATACTGTTTCTGGAGATGCAGAAGCCAGTAGCCACTTCTTTTCCATCTTCAACTGTTTCTTGTCCTGTTTCTCCAGCTTCCTAGTAATCTCACTAGCCATTTCCTCTTCATAAACCATTGTCTCCATCATGACACCCAGATCTTGTCATAAACTTTCTCCAGTCTCCCAGAAAGGTAGTTGCTCTTCACCTTGTTCATAAGCTTCTACCCAAATACACTTGTGGGCACCTCCAACAAGCAATCAATTCATGAGACAATACTGCATTTGTTTGCCATGCATCAGGATGCAGCATTGGGTTCTTAGCAGCTGCTCAGTGAAGTGCAAATCCGCTCATTACTCCTTGCTTCAGAGCTCTGCAAAGTGTTTTATCTGGCCCTGGGTACCACTCACACACCAGGGCTGTCACACTACAGATTTTAATGAAAATCTTAACACATTTATTCTCTGACCATGAAAGAATGGATCTAGAAATGCTATATGTGGCTAACTCTGCAGGACCTCAAGTGCACCTGTCCACCCTAGCTAATGTTGTACATGGATGAGCACACTTCCCAGTAAGGCCAACAAACAAGTCAGCAGAGCACAGTGCACTCTGTCCTGCAAACAGCTGCAGCCCACTATTTTGTTTCAAGTAGAAGCTACAAGAAGCCCCAGGTACCGGACAAACATCCACTCCACCCTTTGCGTTGGGCAAATTTCCTGGGCACATTTCCTGTTTTTCCCTGCACCTACAGACCCCATATATATCCATGGGCAATCCTAGTAGACTTTGGACTCCAGACCCTATGATCCTGCTTCATTTTCTCCCAACTCTGAGTCTCTTACCTTCGAGCGACGGGCGAACGTAGCGGTTAGTGCACCCCTTGGTGGGTTTGCAACAGCTACAGAATCA
The DNA here is from genome assembly GCF_000260355.1 of Condylura cristata. Classification (NCBI taxonomy): domain Eukaryota; kingdom Metazoa; phylum Chordata; class Mammalia; order Eulipotyphla; family Talpidae; genus Condylura; species Condylura cristata. The sequence goes on along the minus strand of NW_004567114.1, from coordinate 24,101,190 downwards.
TTGCTACGATTGGGGAGGATAGTTGCGGGCCAGTGACTGCTGGCCAGCTCCCCCATCACCACTTTATATGTTTCCCCCTTGTCAGTAAATTCAAGAGGCCATTTATGTCTTCCTGGACTGGGTGGCTGAGAAAGAGGCAGAAGCAAGGCAGATAAAGATGCTGGAGAGGTAATAGTTTGCAAGCAGAGACTGTTCTTGGTCTTTGGTCCTGGTGCTTTTCATGTTTTGGAAGTGACAATGGTTTTCATCATCTTGAGCCCATGGTAGAGTGTGTGCCCAGGAGGGAAAGGGTAACTTCTACAGTTTGATTAGAAGTCTGTTTTTTGAAATTCTTTCTCCTTTCTCTCATTTCTGCCTGTTGAATGTCACACCAGTTGAAGACCTTTGTGTGCAGAGTACACATTCTCTGCCTTTGTGCATGTGGAGGGTGAACCACTAAAGAATGGGAAAAAGGAGCTTTTGTTTACAATTTGGGGTCCCCTCACTTTCATGGTTAGGAATAACCAATGCATATAAATTACTGAAAATGCATCAATGAAATTTTGTGAAACCACTGGTCAACGAAAAATTATAGCACATAATGGGAAATAATTTAGGAGTAAAATTCAAATCATCAAACTTCTGGGAAGCAGGCAAACCACATTTAGAGTTTAATTTATAAAATGGAATAAATATACTTAAAAATAAGGTATGATAAATATCATTTAAGGTTCTATTTTAATAACTTACAAAAAATCAGCAAATAAGTAAAAGAATAAAATAAGAGAAAAATTAAGGATGACAGACATGCAGAGGCACAACGAGAAAAAAAGTACAATAAGGATTTTATAATATTGGTAACCTACAGGAAAGATGATCAATAAATAAACAGATATACTGATAAGTGTCAAAAAATAAAAGGCCTGATGGCTTCAGATTATAATTAAAATAATAAAATTTTAGATATTAAAGTTTTTAATAAAAAGAACAAATATAAGATCATCTATAAAACAAAATTGGTTTTAAAATATTTTTACCAAAATTATTTTAAAAAGAAAAAATTGTGGGCCCTCCCTCGTGGCGCAGTGGGTTAAAGCACAGCACTGAGAATCTAAAGCCGCTTCCGCACGAGTTCGATTCCCGCCTGCCCCGGAGGTGACCACATGGCGCGGCAGACCTGCTCCCCTCAGCAGTGTACTTCCTCCATCTGCCTGTTCTGCTCCTCGCTCTGTCTCCGGTGAATCCTCTCACTCTCCGCATCTCTGGCCTGTACCCCAGTTCTATATGAATAAATAAATCTTTAAAA
>NW_004567114.1:24098226-24099125 GCF_000260355.1 Condylura cristata | reverse complement strand
GAGCAGCGGGCAGGTCAGGAGAGGTCTGCCACGCCATGTGGTCACCTCCAGGGCAGGCGGGGATCGAACTCATGCGGAAGTGGCCTAACCTTCCCAGTGCTGTGCAGGAACCCCCTGCGCCACCAGGGAGGGCCATAAATAGATTTTTTAAAAACAAAACAAAACAAAACAAAAACCCTCCAAGGAGATCCCACAGTATTGGGAGAATTACATTCAGGAGTGATGAAGTTAAAATAAACTATAAAATTAAAACTGGGTCCTGGACTGGCACCCCAACTAGACCCAAACACCAGCAATGCTGTAGACGTCACCAACAGTACCAGCAACACTAGATTTTTCATAGTAAATAAGGAGAAAAATCCCATTGTGCTTTTGACTACAGGTGGGGAGAGAAACCATTTTGAAATAAGCAAATAACTCTTCTAACTTTCTTCTTAACAAGGCCTCAATCTGAGAAGAAACTATTAACCAGAGCCAAATCTGTTGGAATAATAACCTGAGAGAAGGGAAATAACACAGGGCAAACAAAATAACAATGATCTGGAGTTTTCTTATCCTTTCTTTTACCATCACAAAATTCTGGAAATGTACTGTTTATTTATGAATGTTAATATAGGACCTTGAAATCCTACAAGGCAACACCATGATTTTATCTACAGTGGTCAACTTGTTGAAATTCATTCCTGTGAGGAGTTCAATGGACCAGGCGAGAAAATAACAAAAATAATGAACAACCATATACCAGAGACATTTTGAGGGGGTGGAGTGGTGAATGGGATCAAAAACGGGGGGGGCGTGGGGAGAGAAATGCACAGGATTATGGTGATGGCACACGGGTGATTTGGTGATGGGAAACCCGCGGGGATTACAATCGAGATGGAAAAAAAATGTACAAAATG
>NW_004567114.1:24096553-24098126 GCF_000260355.1 Condylura cristata | reverse complement strand
CAAAATGATGTAAAAATAAACTTTTGTAATAAAAAAAATAGCTAAAAAAAAAAAAAAGAAATTCATTACTGTGAAATGGAATTTAGATTTTCCTGTTCTTCCTGTCAATGGTTATTTTTGTGATAATCGTTTAAAGTTAATGATAAAATAAACTGACAAGACGCAGGAACATTTGGGAAAATCTCCAAAAAACGCAATGCCAGCCCTCCCTGGTGGTGCAGTGGGTTAAAGCACAGCACTAAGAACCTAAAGCCACTTCAGCATGAGTTCGATCCCCCACACCGCAAACCCCATCCCACCCCCTTACCCCTCCACTTCCCCTCCCCCCACCCCCAGTAAGACCTCTCCTGACCATCTGCTGCTCCTCTCAGTAGTGTACTTCATCAGTCAGCTGTTCTGCATCCATGCTCTGTCTCTGGTGAAACTTCTCATCTTCTCACTGCCCCTGCACCTCTAGCCTGTACCCCAGTTCTGTATGCACAAATAAACATATCTTTTAAAAAAATGCATTACCTTTAACTGTAACAGGAGATGCTATAGGGTCATCTATAAAATGTTAGAATCCATATGTAAAGTGACAGGCCTTATTATCAGTGTTGCTTGTGAATCAAAAGAGTTCCTACAGTCATCTAATGTAATACCAAAAATTCGACCAGGCAAGAATTAGGAAATGACCTCAACACAGATTCGTTTTAGATTTCTAAGTCATTTTATTTCAAGATGACAAGAATAGCTATAGGTATCAGAATCTATGAAGTTATCAGAATTATTATGGACCATTCTTCCCCATAAGTCACAATGTGATCTCTTTTTTAGGGGTTTCAATATTGTTTACTTTTTTTCTGGGGTTTGAGGTGGCAAGTCTTTCTGTGCCTCAGCAGTTTGTTTTTCATAGTACTCATCAATATTTTTTTTTTATTTGTGAAAAGTTTGCAATGATGAAAGAGATCAATAAAAGTATTGCTCGAAAAAATATTAGAAATAGTGCCATGTTTATGTTAGTTAATATTCTGGCACGAAGACCTTTTTCTCTGTCAGGTGGAGGGCCACTATCTACACTACCACCTATTCCAGACTCATTACATGATGGTGGTTTCCAACCCTGCACACAGTGGCAATTTTTCATGTTGTTACATACTCCTCTAAAACTGCATTTGCTGACATCACAGTCAAAATGCATATCTTGAATAAAAGTACAGTTCTGTCTCATACAGTATTTTCCCGGCCCACATGTTGCACCATCCATTACAAGCCCCATCTCTGGCACTTCTGCACCCCAGTGGGCATCATATCCAAAGCAGGATTCTTGCTTAACATCTTGTACTATTATATGGTGAAATGTAGTGTGTTCACCTCCGCCAGGAATCTGTTGAACACCACGGCAGTGCAGCATTCCACATAACACATCATCTTTTTCACATTGAAAAGGTAAGCCTCCTGATCGTTGGATCTTCAACCCACAGTTTCCAAATCGGTCACCTATAATGTTCAATTTTTCATAACATACTGGTGAGGCATCTTTTACATTAAATCCAAAAAGGGCTTGGCACTGCAATTCACGGTCACTACAGTT
>NW_004567114.1:24095856-24096393 GCF_000260355.1 Condylura cristata | reverse complement strand
GACAATCTTTAAAGGTGCCACAGTCACATTCTTCTCCCGAGTTTATAACTGCATCCCCACAACGGGGATACTCATAGGGAAAATTGTGATATGGACGATCTGTGGCACTCAAGCAAGTATCCCAATAATTAATCCGATTATACAATTGACTATAAGAACAATTGCTCATCATGTCGAGAATATTAGGTACTGGGGACATGAGACAGGCAGTTCTTCTAAAACATTTACATTCCGGTCCATCATGGGAGAGGTTCAAACTGTGACCTATCACATGTGCAGCAACACCTGAACTCACAAAGAGCTGATAACCTTTCACATACAGATATGCTGCTCCCCAGTTGGGGTTGCATGTTCCACCATTGAAGACATAATAGTAGCTAGATCTGATTTTATGTCCTGTCAGAAGCAGTGTGGTATCATGTGGAAAAGACGGAAACACATTATGTTCTTTCCACACACCAAAGTTACTTAAAATGTCATAAACACCCCTATATGTAGTATATATATTTATCTGATCTTCTGTGTTCCATATGCACA
>NW_004567114.1:24092526-24093845 GCF_000260355.1 Condylura cristata | reverse complement strand
GGGTTTTTTTTTTTAATTTATTCATGCAGATCAGGAGGAGGAAGCAGGAGATACGGACATGCTGAAGAATGTGGACAAGTGGGTGGCTGCATCCTGGTAGCTTTCAAACTGAAAGACATATCATTGCAAAACATTCAGATTGTAATGTCTGAAAGGGACTTCAAAAATTAAATTTTAAAATAGCCAACCTGAACTAGATCTTAGTGTAATGATAAGATTTTAACAATAATAATGGTGTTAAAGTCAGTGTGATTTTTAGAATATCATGGTCCAGATATAAGTTTATATTCTATAAGTAAAAGTATACTTAAGGTAAAACGAGGCAACCCCGCTTTTCAAAGCAAACCAACAGCTAATAGCTAAATGGAGCCAGAAAAACAAGGCTTGATAAGAGTAAGCCAGAAAAAGACTGCAGAGAAAGTATTACAATCAAGTGGTAAAACATGGTCATTCAAAAGAACAAATAAGATGACAGAAATGTCCTGAATTGGGCCCAGACATCTGGTTTAACAGCAAGAATGGGAAACAGCGATGTTATCTCTACCTTCAAAGAGATAATGGCAACCAAGGACAAAGCCCAAAGCAAGTCAGAAGAATATAATATGAACAAAATAGGAATATTGATGAAGAGATAGGAATTAGGCAAGGGCATAGGACCCCAAATTCCAGATTGGGGAAGTAAAATTATTGAAGTGAAAAGTTTTATTCACTTAGAGGGTTTTTTTGTTTTTAATTTATTCATGCATACAGCAATGGAGTACACAGGCCAGAGGTGCAGGGGCAGTGAGAGGATTCACCAGAGAAAGAGTGGGGAGCTGAACAGGCAGATTGAAGAAGTACACTGCTGAGGGGAGCAGTGGGCAAGACAGGAGAGTCACGTGGATTAGCTCTGGGGCTGCGGATCAAACTCAGATTGAAGCAGCTGGGGCTAGTTTGCAGTGCTGTGCTTTAACCAGTTGAACCACCAGGGAGGGCTCACTTTAGAGGGTTTTAACACTAGATTTAAATGGGAGGAAGAAGGAATTAAAGAACCTGAAAAAAGCTATTGAAAATGATGCATTCCAAGGATCAGAAAAGAAAAATAAAACTGCAAAGTAAACAGAACCTAAGGAACTTGTGGAATATCATCAGGTCAAACAACAGAGGCATTATTAAAGTAAAGAAAGAAAAGGCAGAGCTTAAGGGCTAGAAATTTATTTGAAGAGGGCCCTGGTAGCACAATGCTTCAGCACAAGTTCAATCCCCAGCCAGGGAGCTGACCCACATGGCACGGCAGACCTCTCCTGACCCGCCCACTGCTCCCCTCAGCAGTGTATTGT
>NW_004567114.1:24087929-24091316 GCF_000260355.1 Condylura cristata | reverse complement strand
GGCTAGCTTTACCTTAACATCAGGGAGAGTAGGGCTCCTGCTGTTCTTTTTCTTCTTCAAGTAACTTACCAGGCCTTGACGTTCATAAATACACAAACATCTGTAAAATATTTCTCATTTTTAAATTGCTATATAGTATTCTTTTCTACTGGCACATAATAATTTATGCATCCAGTCCAGAATTATTGATGTTTTGCTATTAATAACCTCGTTCTCAGTATAGTTGTTGTACACCTTTTATTTTTAATTGGTGAAGGTACAGGTAAGATTAAGTATAGTGGGACAAAGAGAATGCACTTTAGATGTTTTCAATGGATTTTTTGGTAGAGAACTTTTAGGTTCATAGCAAAATGGAGAGAAATTTTGACTTTTTAAAATTCTTTCCCAGGCAATTTCTAGATCTACATTTCTTTGGGGACCACACAGGGAAATGGTTGCGTTTCTTTGGTGGTATTTTCCCCTTGACTTCTTCTTGTTGTTGTTGCAATACATCACCCATGTCACTTTTACAAGGAGCCAACTTTACTAACTTTGGACAACAAATACCCTCCTTCCACCACTGGACTGTGTCATGAGGTTCTCTCTGCTTTCCTTAGGGCAGTCATCTGACAAACATTGGCTCTTTCATGAGGCACATTCTTAAGATTATGTGCCTTTATTCACTCCCACAGATAAGGTGGAGTAATGACAACCCCCCTTTTGCTTTCCCTAGGCTGTGCTGAGAGCTCATGTGTGTAGTTTCTCTCAGGCTCACAGGTTGTGCCAGCATTATGTTGGCCTCACTCAGCACCTTTGGGTGGACCAACAGGGAATCAGTTACGGTAGGATATATAGGAGGGTGAGGCAACTGGAGTGCTGGGGTGCCTGTGACCCAGGTGGGAATACACTGGTCAGGTGAACCCAGGCACCTCTTGATGGAGACGACAACATGGTTACGAGGGTCTACGTCCTTTTAGTGCCTGAGAGTCATCTTTGTCCCCAGACAGACAACACTCCTTCATATTCTTGATGGAGAAAGAAAAAACAAGGTCTTCTTGGCAGTGTCCCACATGGTTGAAGAAATCCAGTCCTCACTCACATGTTGTCACTTTCTCCCTTGTGAAAAATCACAGGTCAAAGAAGATATCTGTTGAACTGAGATGTGCTGCCTTGGGGAAAGATGTGATGGGGTAGAGTAAAAAAAACCTGTGACTCCTAGAGTAACTCCTCTAGTGCATCCAATCACAGTTCATTTCGCACCAATGGTGTGAGAGATTCTTCAATGGATCCTAAATCTCATGGGTGACTGTCTAAGCCAAGTTCTTTGAAGTGAAGACACCATGTTGATTAGATTGTTCTGTTTTTTGTTCATTTTATGGTCAATGTCAAATAGGTATCAAGTGACACTTGACATGAAAATCTTTTGTGTCACAGGTGCATGAACGTCAGCAGATCTACCATCTGATCAGTATGTGTTCTTGGACAAAGTTTTCATTTTTCAGTGTTACATAGTTTATTTGAGTTGAGATGTAATATTCCAATGTCCTGTGATGATGCAAAAAGCACTTAAGAAGGGCTGGAAGATGCCAACTGCTAGAATTCTCACATGGTTGAGCTGTGCTTTACTCTAAGTTAACTTACGTAAAGCTACTCTAAAGTAACTTTAAAGTAAAGATACTTTAAAAGCACCGCAGAGATAGACATTGATCACTGGTACACCACTTCTTAAAGTCTCTGTTTCTTTAAGTCATGGGACTGCCCATTAAAATATCAGGAATTAGGGCCCTCCCTGGTGGCACAGAGGGTTAAGCACATCACTAAGAAGCTAAAGACACTTCAGCATGAGTTTGATCCCCACTCCAGAGGTAAGCCACATGGCACAGCGGACCTCTCCTGACCCGCCTGCTGCTCCCCTCAACAGTGCACGACCAGTGAATCCTCTCACGGCCCTTGCACCTCTAGCCTGTACCCCAGTTCTGTATTAAATAAATCTTTAAATATATATGTCAGGAATTCCCTAAGACTGTTCCTGGCAGTCTAGATATCTGTACAGAGACACACACTGACATATAAAAGAAGAAGTGATCATTTCAGAAATAGTGTGATTTGTCTATAAGGGTCTGAGTTGCTGTTTGCTATGCCTATGTCACATGTGGACTGCTGAACTTGCACTTGGCAGCAGTGTCTATGGCGTGTGAACATGTATGACCATTTGCTGACAGGGTTACTTCTTGATCCAAATACAATTTTGGAGTGTGAAGGATATCTTCCTACCAGGGGATCATTTTGATTGTGCAGTGAATTTGCTGAAGCATGCCAACCCTGGACCCAATTGACATTTCTCTCACTTCTGTTTTCCCAATACCTTCCCATCATACTCCTACTGATCTGTTTTGCATTTGCAAAGAAACTTCTGTTTCCCTCAAGCTTTTGAGTTGTACTTTAAAATTGTGTGTGTGTGGTTTTCGCTGTGGCTATCATGCTATCTTCAAAAGAGTGAACAAATATTTTAACTTGAGGCTAGGTGTATCCTTTCAGTCTACCTTATGTTTCAAAATAGCGTTAGAAATTTCATGTTGTGGCTATACATTTTTATAAGTGATGGCAGTGTCAGTGTTAAGACTACATACATATTCTTTTAAAGCAGATTCTTCACAGCCCATTCAGAGTTGGATTACTGCCAGGGAATAAAAGGGCAAGCACCTAGGGGTGGCCCTTTAGAGATTATTTTCCTATTTCTAGGACTATAGCAATACCAGCCAAGAGGGGAGTTTCAGGTCAATGGTAAGGTGATTAAGAAGGGGAGGAAGAATGAGGATAGAGGGGGTGAGCAGGGCTATGTGAGACAAAGGCACAGGTCTTTGGGAGGGGAAGAATGTTGATGTATGGAGGGAGCAAAATGGGACTATGGAGATAGACCATGGGTAGTACAGTGGTGGGGTGCTAAGGTAGGAGCACCCGAAGGGGCAGCTATCCTTTTCTTTTAAAATACAAACAATGTAAACTAATGCTATCCCAATAAAATTTTTAGAATAAAAATGAAGTCTTTTTGAAAACCCTTTTCCAAGTCTTGTGGAAATTTTAGATAGTCCTGGGGAGTGAAAAGTATAAAGTGAAAAATAAATTAAACAAAGTAGTATTGATGTAAGGGGAACTACATGACCCTCTGTAGAATTTGTTTAAAATTTTGTGGATTATTAAGGCGGATTATTAAGGTAGGGCTGCAATTTCTGCTCCTTGGTTCCATATATCCTGGAATCTACCGAATCCTGGATCCTACCAAAATGATAGACACCATCACACAGCAAACTTTGATTTAAATACACCTTTTACCTAGACGGGTGGCACCTTCTCTTTCTAAAATGTTGAATCTTGCCGGGCATTTTAGCATGAAAACTGAGTTTTACT
>NW_004567114.1:24046820-24062513 GCF_000260355.1 Condylura cristata | reverse complement strand
GAGACTGTCCCTGACACAGCTAGTCTCCCAGCAGTGTGGTCATGATAGGCAGGGACAGGCTGGAATGAGGCAGGAGGTTGAAGCTATTACATAACAATGGCATGCTCATTAGTTTAGGCTGTGGGCAGTGCTCTGGGCGGTGAGGGGATTCCTGCACAGGAAACCTTGTGAAGAAAAGGAAATGGATTCAATAGTATATATACTTGGTTTTAAGATCCAGTTGTCTCTTGGGGAATCATAGAAGTAGATATGATCAATTTTAAGTGCCTTAATGTCTTTTTTCCCCTGAAATCTAAATGAGGTAAGAAATCGACATGTAATGGGGAGAAGAATAGAAATTTCTTCTGAGAAGAGCTTTTTTGTTGGGTTTTTTTGTTTTTTTTTGTTTTTGTTGTTGTTGTTGTTGTTGTTTAAGGAAAAGTTTATCCAAGAGGGTATTCAGATCCAAACTGAGGATTTATACCCGGAAAACTTGTCATCACGTCTCTGTGTGACTGACTCCACCTGAGATATTTGGTCCCAGTTTATGTATTTGTTTAGTGATTGATTGTTTTATACTTATTGAAATTAAATTGTTTTTACAGCACTGTGTATGATTTAGGGTTCTAGGTTCTCTCTATAAAGCACCAATAAATTTCAACTTTCATATTTAAAAATAAATTGAATGCAGTAGGAATAAATGATGGAAAAAAATAGAGCTCATGAATGAAAAACCAGGTGTATAATAACAGTTTCTTATATTATTAATATATCTACCATATGTCCTGACAATTCCAGTGCCTGGATAATAGCCACAAAAATTTGTGTATGAATTTTGGTAGTATTGTTCATAAATTTATTCAACAAACTTAAAGTAGTAGTCAGTATTTAACAGATGAATCAATAAACTGATATATTCTGTGGTGGAATAATCCTCAGTAAATCAGAACAAATTTTAGATACATGTCAGAACATGTTGTATCTCACTTATCTGAAAAGTCAGAGCAAAGGAACTTAATGTGTTATGTTACTTTTAGGAATTTCTAAAGTAGTTCAGGACAATTTCTCAAAATAGAATTTAAATAAGTATTTTTGTGATGTGGAACTGAAGGAATGAAAGAAATTTCCAGACTGATGGGAAACTTCTTTGTCTTTTGTGGAGGAGATATAGATTGGAAGTTTGTATCTACTGAAAATTTGTATGTTAAAAAAAGTCATAGCCTTTGGAAAAAAAAAATTCGTATGTTGAAACCTAACATCCAAGGTTATGGTACTAGGCCATGGGACCTGGAGGAGGTGTGGGGCTAGAGGACAGAGCCCTCGTGCATGGAAGTATCTGTGTAACTGAGGCCCTAGGGAGATCCTTCATTCCTTCTGCCATGTGTGATTGTAAGAAGGAAATGCTTATCTCTGGACAAGGAAGTGGTTCTCACCAGACACCAGAGTTAATTAGTTCCTTGATTTTGGACTTCTTTTTCCTTAGAACTAGGTAAATAAGTATTTCTGGTTTATAAGCCACTAGCTAATGGTATTTTGTTAATGCATTTTTTTAGTTTTATTTTTTAATTATATATATGTATTTGTGTATATATATATGACAACATTCTTCATTTTGTACATTTTTTTTTCATCTCAGTTGTAATCCCCATGGACTTCCCACCACCACTTTGTTACAGGGTAGCTCAGAGTGGAGTTGGGCAGCTGCCTGTGGGGCCTCACCTGTGTGCTCAAAATGCAGTTTTCTGCAGGCACACACACAAAGGGTAATAGGTTTATTATTTTAAAAAGGGGAAGGGAAAAGAGAGAGGGATACAAAATAGCTGGAATACTTTACCAGCACGGCTAACTTGGAGCTCTAGTCCCAAACTATCGCTGCTTCCCCTAGTCAAACGATCTGAGAGCAGTTGCTCCAGAGAGAGAACCATTACCTCTCCAGAGTGACAGCTGGAAAACTGCTCACTATTTTTTTATTACAAAGTTTATTTTTACATCATTTTGCACATTTTTTTTTCCATCTCGATTGTAATCCCCGCAGGTTTCCCATCACCAAATCACCCCTGTGCCACCAGCATAGTCCCGTGCATTTCCCTCCCTTCCCCGCCCCCGTTTTTGATCCCATTCCCCACTCCACCCCCACAGAATGTCTCTGGTATATGGTTGTTCATTATTTTTGTTATTTTCTCGCCTGGTCCATTATACTCCTGCTATGAGTGAAACCATCTGGTATTTTTCTTTCTCTTTCTGGCTTATCTCACTCAGCATGATCTTTTCCAGCTCCATCCAAGTTGCTGCAAAAGACATGTGTTTCTCTTTTTTGGTTGCTGAGTAATATTCCATTGTTTATATGTACCACATCTTTTTTATCCAGTCATCTACTTTTGGGCATTTGGGCTGCTTCCATGTTTTTCCAATTGTAAATAAAGCAGCAATAAACATGGGGGTATAAGTATCTTTTTCAATTAGTGTTTTTGTGTCTTTTGGGTAGATACCTAGGAGTGGGATTGCTGGGCCGTAGGGAAGCTCCATGTTTAGCAGTTTGAGGAACCTCCAAACAGTTTTCCATAGTGGTTGTACTAGTTTGCATTCCCACCAGCAATGCAGGAGAGTTCCTTTTTCTCCACATCCTCGCCAACATTTGTTGTTGCTAGTTGTTTGAAGATGTGCCATTCTCACTGGGGTGAGGTGGTATCTCATTGTGGTTTTAATTTGCATCACCCTTATTACAAGTGATGTTGAACATTTTTTCATATGCCTGTTGGCCATCTGCATTTCCTCTTTGGAGAAGTGTCTTTTTAGCTCTACTGCCCATTTTTTGATGGGGTTGTTTACTTCATTTTTGTTGAGTTTCATCAGTTCTCCGTATATTTTTGTGATCAGTCCTTTATCACTACTTTTGTATGAGAAAATGTTTTCCCAATTAGTGATCTTTCTGTTTGTTTTTAGTAATGTCTCTTTTGCTGTACAGAAGCTCTTTAACTTGATGTAGTCCCATCTATTTATCTTTGCCTTCACTATTGTGGCGTTGGGTGCTCTGTCTTTAAAGATTTTGCTGAAGTGTATGTCGTGTAGTGTTTGACCCATCTTTGCTTCTAGGTATCTTATGCTTTCCGTTCTTATGTCTAGGTCTTTAATCCACTTCGAGTTGATTTTTGTGACTGGAGTGAGGCAGTGATCTAGTTTCATTTTTTTGCATGTAGCTTCCCAGTTTTCCCAGCACCACTTGCTGAACAAATTTTCTTTGTTCCATTGTATCTTCTTTGCTCCTTTGTCAAAAATTAGGTGTCCATAAACTCATGGGTTTATATCTGGGGAAAACTGCTCACTATTTTATCCCCCAAAGTCCCAGAATTCCTGCTCAGCTCCGCATTTAGGACCTCACAGTTCTCTCGTTGTTACTGCTGGGAGTTGTGGTTTTCCAGTCACTGAAGTAAGGGGTGGAATCCAAAAAGCTGGAGTAGGGGTGGAGTCCACAGACTCTGCAGAATTCTTTTAGGACATCCTTCCCTCTAACAATTTCACCCATGTGTTATTACCATAGTCCGGTGTGCTCTTCCTGCCTTAGTTTTGATCCTATTCCTTTCTCCTCCCTTGTTTATAACTGATGTTAAAGCAGTCTTAATAGAATATGGTATTAAATGTATACTATTGTGACAAATATCTAAAATGTGTGAACAGCTAATATACATTGGAGTTAGGCAATAAAGATTGATTGAGTTCTTAGGTACAAACTAGAAAGCCTACAGTATTCTGAACAGACTGTTAATGGCAATTCTTGTGAACGTCTAAAAAAAAAGCAGACAGAAAGCCTCTCTCTTCATAGAAAAAACCTAAGTCTCTCAAACAAAATGTGAATAGGAATGTTGACAGTTAAGATCATCCCAGTCAGGTGTCTGATTGAAATGAGGATTATGTTATCGGAGAATGGATGAAAGAACATCCTTATTATAAAGTATCAAACACTTGACTGGATTGAGTTTTTGCCCTAGTGTTTTTGTGGAAGACAGAACTTGAGAGCAATGAAATTGAATATTTGTCTGGGGAAATATCTCTATGAAGTATTGAAGAAGCTTGGTCACTCTTGACATCTCATCACAAAATATGAGAAGAAGAAATTTAAAGATGAAATTGTTAATCAATAGACAGCAAAACTTAGGTTAGAAGAATGCCCAGCCTATCCATATGGAAAAAATGGGGGGGGAATTGAAAAAATGGTGAGAACACTGAGTATTAGGCCAAACAACCACTTGGTAAGATTACTCAGTCATCTCCACAGAAGTTAGGTAATAGACAATAGATGGGCTATTCAACCCATTTCCACCATAAGGTGATCCAGAGATCATGAGAACAGTTTCACAGGAGGGGTCTCCAGTACTTGAAGGACCTGAGCTATGCCTTTCCTGGTGCTACCTCACATATGAACTCTCACATCCCTCACCCCAGTGATGTTGAATCTCTTCTGCCATCTCAGAAGCAGAGCAGCATCATGCATCTTTCTCAGGGCACAGGGAGCAGATGCTGGCAATGTCCATGCTGGGTAGTACATAGAATCCACAAGTCAGAAGGGAGAAGAGTGTGGCTACCTTTACCCAGATTTCAGAGAATAGAGATTATTGTATGACACAGCTATGCAACTTCTGTTGACTGACAAATTCTGGACAGAAGGGAAAAGCTCTGAAAAATCAGAATTTCCATTGCTAATTTATGCTACAACCTCCCTTTTTTGTATAATCATAGTATCAAAAATATTCTGAGCAACCATCGGCTTGCAGCTGGATTGCCTTAGCTTCATAAATTGGCTACCTGGCTGGGGCAAAGTACTAGCCAAGCCTTTCCAGGATAGGAAATTCCTCTGTCTCTGGAGACAAAAGGTAAGCTCCAGGAGAGATAAGACCCCTAGGGCATAAAGACTCCTGGGAAGCTTCTTCCGTCTTTTGAAACAAAAAGCAAACCTCAGATAAAACTCCCCGGACATAAGGACTCATAGACAATTTCCTGACATTATTGACACAAGTTTTGTTTAATGCATGACTATGTAACTTCCTCTTAATTTACCCTTTTCTTAAACAATCCTTAACTACTCTCTGCTGGTCTTAAATTAACAATCCCTAACTACTCTCTGCTGGTCTTAAATTACCCTTTTTTTCTCTGCTAGCCTTAAGTTAGCCATTAGCTTCTCTTTAGACAATCATTGATGACTGTGCTAACACAATTTATTCCTACCCTAAGACCCCTAACAATCCTTTACTAACAGCTAACAGCTCATCCTTTCCCAGGCCTCTTATCCTTTGAGTCATAGTTAAACATCAGTATACATGAAAGTTATCACAAATGTGTATAATCTAATATGCCATAAAGGGTCAAGAAGAGGATACATTGTTCCCTTCTTCCTTGAGAACTTTCATGTTGATTTCTTATTAACTTACTTTATGCATTATTGTAATTAATAAGGTATTTTGGAAATAGATAACTTGTTTTACTGTAAATTTTTTTCAGAAAATATACATATATAATTGAAAGATACAGATTGAGACTTTGGCAGAGGGTGATTTGAACCTACCTCAGTCATCATATAACTGATGTCACACTTCAATCATTTTTCTTTCCATTTGCTTTATCAAGAGCTCCCAAAATTCAATGTAGTGACATCTTATTCATTTCTAGAGTGATTAAGTATCTGGAGGTTTGGAATTCTGAGATCAGGATGCCAACCTGGCTGAATACTGGTAAGAGCCACTTTCGGGTTGCAGACCATCAGATTTTCATTGTCTCTTCACATGGTTAGAGACACTCTGTGGTGTGTATGTCCCATAGTTTACTATGTCTTCAAAATTATTGTCCTACAGTAGGGTCTTTGACCCAGGCAAACTGAGCCATTATCTAGATGAATTGCTTACTTGTCATTTTCATAGGCAATTAGGTTCTTACTCTTAAGATTTTTCAAACTGGTGTTCCCTCCTGTGTACACCAGATAAAGCAGTGAAAATGGAAGCACAACAGAGAATGTGCATCCAGGCACCGGGCAGCAGGGCAGGGATGCCCAGCTGGAAGCAGTGGGGGAAGGCATGCAGCTTGGGAGAGTGACCACTGTCAGCACTTATATGCCACCTCCATATCAGTTTCTCTAACTCTCAGCCCACTTTTCCAGTGTCACCTCACCCCACATAACTGCAAGGCCCACTTTTCTTTTCTTTTCTTTCTTTTTGGAAGTATTTTCTTTCTCACTTCCAAAGTATTTAAATGAGAAGAAAGAAGTGCCATTTTATCAGTCAGTGGTAGATCTATTTTAAATAGTATATAGAATTATGAATCTTTGCACTATAACATTATATATGAAGGGATTTGATTTGTCTTGACATGAATTTATCTGACTATATCTTGTTTTTCTCTCAGTTTCTTAAATCTATGGCAATGACTGAATTTTGCCAAACCTTCAGTTATGATTCTTTTCCCCTTCCATGACTGTAATAACATGAATATTCAATCTTTTGTTATAATCCCACAGCTTACAGACACTCTTCATATTTTTCCTAATCTTTTCAGACTTGATGAAAACTATCTTTACTGAAGTTCATATACCATTTCATTTGTTCTCTATTTTTTGTTTTGTCCATCCAGTGACTTTTTGGCTTTGGGATTTGTATTTTTTAGTTATAAAATTTCCACCATTTTCCTGTATTGTGTATTATATTCCCTTGAAAGATAGCTCAGAAAATGTTTTTCTTCAAAATACAAATTTGGGGCCCTCCCTGGTGGTGCAATGGGTTAAAGTGCAGCACTATGAAGCACTCCAAAGCCACTGCAGCATGGGTTTGATCCCCGGCCTGGGAGGTGAACCACATGGCATAGCAGAACTCCAGACCCATCCACTGCTCCCCTCAGCAGTGTATTTCAGTCAATCTGCCTGTTCTGTTCCCCATTCTGTCTCTGATGAATCCTCTCACCCCCTATATCTTTAGCATGTACCCCAGTTCTTGTGTGTATAAGTAAATCTTCAAAAAAAAGGACAAATTTGTATTTGATATTTCTATAGAAAATATTTTAAAATAAATTATAAAATTTATATTTCTGGTGAAATATATTTAATTTTCTTTTTTCAGTATTTCAATCATAACTGTTCACTGACATTTTATAATAATTCTTTCAAAATGTCTACCAGGAAATTCCAACAGCTGCAATATTTCACAGGTGGCATCTATTGATTCTTTTCTCATTAGAGTTGAAAGTTTGCAAGTTCTTTGTATGATAGTTGGATTTACACTGTACACTTAACACTTTAACATTATATTTTGATGTTCTAGGCTATATTTAAATATCAGGACCCCCTGATGTTGCAAAAGCAAAGGAAGGAAAACACTGCATTTTTTTTTACTTCTAAATAATTTTACTATTTACATCATAGTTACCTTTAAATTAGCAGAACTGATCTGATGACAGGACAGAGATCTGTTATGTAAGAAAAAAACTAAAGTATTCATAAAGCAGAAACACAAGGATAGCTGCACCAATGTCAAGACAGCCAGCCCCAACGTAGGGAGGAACAAAGGGTACTCAGCAGGCTGACCTGACACACTGCTGTTTCCTAATGGGTGTTTCCTAATGGTAAATGGATCGCTGGGAACAGACATCAGTGCAGCAGGGTGACACTTCAGAGTGAGTGCAGACACTGCTATATGCTCCTGCGATGTTTCTACAAATCTCATCTGTGACACATGATTCCTGAAATATGTTTCCAAAAAGAAAACCCCACATGGACACCTTAGGCCAAAAAATAGCCACACGTACCAAACCTACACAGCATGAATGAAAATGGTGCCATGTTAGGGTTGCAGAAGGAATCAGACAGAGCAAGATTATTCAAGCAGAAGATCTTCATCCTTCTCTTATCCAGGAGATTAGCAGGCTCCAGCACCTCTCCAGCTGCCCTTTGTTGTTACAAACCCTTTTCAGATTTTTTCTTGCAAACCTTTTTTCTTTTATTCTCCTGTATTTTCTTTAATTTTTCATAGAACTCTTCTCATTTTTTCATCCAACTCCAAGATGACAAAAGCAAGGGTCCAGGGAGTGATCACATGTTCAACAGCATTTATACTCCTGTTGGTTAACTTAATAGCTTCATCCAAAGTAACAAAGGAAGACTGCAGTGAAACTAAGGACCCTTTCTAAGACATAACTATCTCTACTTTTGCCTGGATGAATAAAACAGCTTATAGAAAGGAATCTGCCAAGCAGATTTCTGGAGAAACCAGCAAGAATAGAAGAAAATTTCATGAGAGGAAACAGGAGACTATCATTTTAAATTCTTCTGATAGCTACAGAGTTCTAAATCTACCAGTGATATTAGGAGGTTGACAAGGTTCACTGAAAGAATCCCTTTATTTTTTTTGTTTAAATAATATCGAAATATATATACGTTTTTACATCTTTCTTCATTTTGTGCACAACAGAACCTACCCAAAGCTATAATTAAAATATTTTAAATGTTTTTATTCTATGTAATATTTTTATAGTTGAAATGATCTTATGTATTTTATCAAAGAGTATATAGCATGGAGAGTCCTCTCTGGTGGTTCATTGGGTTAAAGTATAGCACTATGAAGTTAGCTGCAGCCGCATGGCGTGGCAGACCTCTCCTGTCTTGCCCGCTGCTCCTCTCAGATTGCTTCATCAATCTGCCTATTCTGTTTCCCACTCTGTCTCTGGTGAATCCTTTCACCGTGACTGTACCCTGGTTCTGTATACATAGATAAATAAATCTTAAAAAAAAAATTATACCATAGATTCTCAACCAAACCATTTTGAGTATATTTACCTCAAAAAACAGTTTGAAACTTGTATATAAACAAAATGGAAAAGGCATAAATTTATAAATAGAAAAATATATTGAATATAAGGGAATTATAGATTGTTTTTGTTGCCTAGATTATTCTGAAAAGATTTAATACTGCCATAGAATTTTAATCTGGACTTGGAAAGACACTGTAATTTAGTCCAATAGTGAAAAGTAATTATATACAATAGATGGGCAAAATTATGAAGCAGAAATGAATCTACACGATAGAATGACATAAAATGAGGTTATCAATTCCAGTGATATTTAAGTGAGATATAAATTTGAAATGCTGGAGACAGAGCAAGATATCAACCACTGGTTGTTTCTGGAGAAGTGAAGATCCTTGTTGCTAAGCAGTTAAACTTAGAACTTAGTTACCTGAGAGACAAAAGAGGGAAGACCTATCCTTCTCTTTGTTATATGAGGTCTCAACTGCCAAACTTTGTTCACTGATAAGTGTGGTACAAACACCCTCAAGGAGAAAAACAGTCATGGCAACTGTTAATTCTGTTGGTAAGATGTTCATCAATTTTGGCTGTTTGTGTAAACTGGAAACAGTAGTAAAACAATGGATAATGTAAATTCTTAATTTTTGTTTTACTTTCCTTTGTAAAGATGGGAGAGACTTGAGCATGAGTAGGGATAGAGGTAAGGTATTGCAAACATTCCAGTTCACCCAGGACTGAAGAGATGTTGTGGACCATTCAGTTTTAAAAACTGTCCTGGGCAAGTCAGGATGAATTGGGTACCTTATCTGTCAATAAAGAATAGATAAATTAGCTGAATATAGGGAAAATTGTGTTTAAGTATGTAAGAGATGTGATTAAGAAGATGAGGGGCTATTACCTAAAACTGAGGGAAGATCCCTTTTCCACTGAGACGAATGTGAAGTAGGGTTGAGGAGAAATAGAAATGCACATGGATTCAGATATGCCTGTGACGGTGAAAATACAAGGAACAAACTTGCCTTTGAATTTGGCATCACTTTGAATATATCTTTTAACTATGTTCCATAAGAAGTCCATTTTATATTGTGGCCCAGTGGACGGACACACACAGTCCCAGAGGACTGCTAGGAAAAGCCTCTGATAATTTTATTCAATTTTGTTAAAGAAAATGCTCCAGTTCGTGACCCATTAAATTGATCTGATGACTCTCTAGTAGGCTGGACATAAGAGACAGATGAGAAAGAATACTCTCACACTGGCAGAGTAAGAGGAGAGATGGATAACAGAGGGTTTGAGGAATGTGAAATAACTATAGGGAAAGGAAGAATTGATAAAACACATGCAGGGGCTTTGCGGCACGTTTTGAGATTTCAATAATGTTAGAGAACACAGATTTTTAAAGATACCACTTCACTGTATTACTGGTCGAGTGCTGCTCCTTTAGAAGTTTGAGTCTCTGAGTTTCTAAAGCTAATAAAGTGAAGGCAAAGAGTATGACTTAAAGATTCTTTGAAGCATTTTCCTATTTTTTCCTGCTCTCAAGATGAGGTCCTCCCATCTACAACAATTTTCCATCCTCCCACCTACAACAACTCCCACTCCATAATAAGTAGTAAATATATCATGAGAGGCACAGAGAACAAATCTAAAAGTTAGGATTTCACTAAATTCAGAGATCTTTGTCCTTGGAAGTTTTTATTCAGTTGAATTTGTCTATGAACTTTTCTCTTGTGGACTACATGCACCTTAGAATAAAGTGTCTATGGAATGTACTCTGATGGACCCAAGCTCTCTAAGCAGATTAACACCAAGGATACTCTTCAGAAGTAAATAAATCCTCCCCATCTATTAGTATCCACACAGAAAATCTAGGATAAACAATAAACTTAATTGCTGTACATTAGAAAGGAAAAGATGAAGTCTACTTGATTAAACTAACTCTGTGATTAAAAAGTGAGCCAACTGTACTTTTAGCTACCAACACATAAATGCAGAACTCAGACTATTAGAGGTGTGTAAATGTCATATCCAGGGGGCTAAGAAAAAGAGCAGTAGATGTAGAAGGACTGAGAATATCAGCTGATTTCTTGCCTCCAACCCTTAGGGTGAAGAGTCAGACAAAGCATTCCAGTTCTGATTGTGCATTCCCTTTCTTTTAGACCAATTTTGTTGATTTGCCATTTGTTTACACAACAAGAGTACAATTTCACACCTCAGTGTGTTGTACTTTAAGATTTTTGAAAACATTAAGATCTTTCTTCTAGTATTATATGACAGTTTTTATGTAAACACGAGAAAGTATATGACAAAATTAATCCATTTTTGGGTTTTCTTAAAAAAAATAGTTCTGGGGCCCTCCCTGGTAGTGCAGCAGGTTAAAGCACAGTACTAAGAAGCAAAACCACTTCAGCATAAATTTGATCCCAGGCCCCAGAGGTGATCCACATGGAAGAACAGGCCTCTCCTGGCCCGCCCACTGCTCCCCTCAGCAGTGTACTTCGACGATCTGCCTGTTCTGCTCCCCACTCTGTCTCTGGTGAATCCTCACACCAGAGGACCCTGCACCTCTGGCCTATACCCAAGTCCTGTATGCATAAATAAATAAATCTTTAAAAAATAGTTCTGATAGGCTTTGGCACAAAGTGGTTGAAGTGATAGAACTGGTGACCTCGACTCAAGAGAAATGGCATATAGGACAAGGTCATGCAACTAAGAAAAATGGGACATGAAAGAAAAAAAAGCATTTGGGTTCAAGTCTTTGAATTGAGAAATAAGTACAGCAGGAATAAGGTAGAGATTAAAGTTATTGGTAAACTTCTTAGGATGTAAGAAATGGTTTGGGTGTAAGAAATGTAAGCATGGTTAGGTATAGGTTATGGCTGATTAGTAGGTTCAATATAGGTTAGGAGGTCAGTAAGCTGAGTAAATGATGAATTGAAGAAATATAAAAAATGCAAACCCTTCGAGTTTGCAAATAAATTGTCTATAAAGTTGCTATCATTAGTCATGGTAAAGGCAGGATTGTTGGTGGAGAAGAGTTCTTTGAGTGGGGTGTCGAAGTCTTTGAAATTTGAGCAAGAATGATAGTGAGTGCTAGATCCAAGAGTGAGGCACAAAGGTAAAAATGAATATAGAAAATCCAGCGGAACTCCTCAAAACTTATTCTTGCTCCTGCCACAAATTTCTACACTAAGTTGGTAATTTATTCAATGCTCTATCAGTTTATTTCTGAACATCTAGCCCTTGTGCTTTGTATGTTCTAAATAAATTAGTACTGTTTATCAATGGATAAGTGTTGCCAGCCAGACTATATGTCAGGTACAGAAATTTTCCACATTCAAAAACTGCTGGTAAATATATTTGAACAAAAAAAAATAATAAATACATTTGAACAAACATTAGGAATTTTCACTGGCAAGCCTAAGGCACTGGGCACTCAAATGCATTAACCCTAAAAAATACAAAGTTCTTTTTCACTTCTCTTCTTCTGGTATTTCCTTTATCCTCTGATATTCTCCAGCAGAACTGTCATCCCTCTTCTTTTAAAGCTAACAAGATGTTAGCTTTTTATGAATTTTTTTTTCTCTTCTAAAAATTGTAATTGAATATGAATACAATTTAAGTAGCATTCATGCTTTGGCCCAAGTATTCCATCACCCTTCTCATTTTCCATTTTTCACTGTATGGAAAATTATACTAGGATTTATGGGAGATACTAAAGCCTGCTAACATAAAGCCTCCACTTAATGACCTACTCCAACAGACTAATGGATAAAGGAGAAAACAGCAAGGAGACAAGTAGATAGTTTGAGGTTAAAAAAGACAGAAGTAGATGGGAAACCTGTGGGGATTACAATTGAGATGAAAAAAAATGTACAAAATGATGTAAAAATAAACTTATAAAAAAAAAAGAAGTAAGCTGTTAGACTGGTAGCAAAACCAAAGCATTTTCTTTATTCTTTAATTACTTGTTGCCACTCCACTCTTTACCCTTCCTTACTCACTCTTATCACCATTCCCACCCTTCTTTCTATTTTCACTTTCAGGACTACAGCTCTGATGGTTGAATACTGCCTGGACACAGAGCCAGAGCTCCACTCTACACAATGACTGGCTCAGAGGGAGGGGATGCACCATCAGTGCCTCCTGCTGTTTTTCTTCTTCTAGATGGCTACCTAATAGTCCCATAATGGCATTTGATGAGGCCAGGGTGTCCATGAGAATTTTTCTTCTGCTTCTCTGGCTTAGGATGTCTCTGTCTTTATCAAGCCTTTCCCAGGGTAGGCCCTCCCAACAACTCAGCTTCCCAGAACTAGTGATCCCCTTAAAGGTGACAGCCATGGGGAGAGGTGCAAATGTTCCAGACCATCTCTCCTACAACCTGAAGTTTGGGGGCCAGAGGCACATTGTCCACATGAGGGTCAAGAAATTCTTGATATCCAGACACCTCCCAGTGTTCACCTATACAGACCAGCATGCCCTCCACCAGGATCAGCCTTTCGTTCCTAATGACTGCTACCACCATGGTTATGTGGAGGGGGTCCCTGAGTCCCTCGTTGCCCTTAGTACCTGTTCTGGAGGCTTTCGAGGCATGTTACTGATAGATGGCCTTGCCTATGAAATTGAGCCCATCAGGCAATCTACCACATTTGAACACCTGGTTTATAAGATAAATGCTAATGAAACACAAGTCTCACCTGTGAGATGTGGCTTAACAAAGAAGGAAACAGCATACCAACAGCTGGGATATGAAGAGACAAAAAAATCAACTCTGAAACAAAAATTTACTGGTAACTGGTGGACCCACTCATGGTTTTTGGAGCTGCTTGTGGTGGTAGATTATGATTTCTTCATGGACTCCCAAGGTAACTTTTCAAATGTACAGGAGGATGTATTTCTTGTTGTCAACATAGTCGATTCCATTTATCGGCAGTTGAATATTTATGTAATATTGATTGGGATTGAAATTTGGAATAATGAAAATGTTTTCTCAATGATGAATATAAATCAGGTTCTGGAGGACTTCTCCCACTGGAAACAAGTCAGTCTTTCTCAACTACAGTATGATTCTGCACATATTTTCATTAAAAACTCACGTATAAGTGTACTTGGGATAGCCTATGTTGCAGGAATATGTCGTCCGCCTATTGACTGTGGAGTTAATAATTTCCAGGGAGATTCCTGGTATCTTTTTGCCCTCACTGTGGCCCATGAGTTAGGTCATACTTTGGGTATGCAGCATGATGAAGAATTCTGTGTGTGTGGGCAAAGTGGCTGCATCATGAATGCAGTCAGAGTGCCAGCAGAGAGATTCACCAATTGTAGTTATGTAGATTTCATGGAGACCACTTTTACCCTGGGATCATGTCTACACAGTCCTCCAAGTCAAGAGAAAATCTTTATGCTGAAGCGCTGTGGGGATGGTGTAGCTGAAAGAGAAGAGGAATGTGACTGTGGAACTATACGGCAGTGTGAACAAGACGCCTGTTGTCTTTCAAACTGCACTCTGAGTCCTGGTGCTGCTTGTGCTTCTGGGCTTTGTTGCAAAGCTTGCAAGTTCCTGCCATCAGGAGAACTCTGTAGACATCAGGTAAATGAATGTGACCTTCCAGAGTGGTGTAATGGGACATCCCCTCAGTGCCCAGAAGATGGATATGTGCAGGATGGCATTCCCTGTAGTGACAGTGCCTACTGCTATCAAAAGAGATGTAACAGCCTTGACAAACAGTGCATGGAGATTTTTGGTGAAGGTGCAAAGAGTGCATCTCAGAATTGCTATAAAGAAATCAACTCCCAGGGAAATCGTTTTGGCCATTGTGGGACAAATGGCACAACATACCTAAAATGTAATGCCTCTGATATCTTTTGTGGGCGAGTTCAATGTGAGAATGTGGTAAACATTCCCTACATGAAAGATCACTCTGTTTTGCAGTACTCTCACATCAATGGTGTTAGCTGCTGGGGTATCGACTATCATTCAGGGCTGGACACACCTGATGTTGGTGACATAAAAGATGGCACCATTTGTGGCCCAGGACAGATGTGCATACACAAAAAGTGTGTCACCCTGCCTCTCCTGTCACAAGCCTGCCTGCCTGAGACCTGCAACATGAAGGGGACCTGCAATAACAAACACCACTGCCACTGCAGCTATGGATGGTCCCCACCCTTCTGCCTGCACAGAGGCTATGGAGGTAGTGTTGACAGTGGCCCACCAGCTGCCAGAAGAAGAGTTCTGTTGCCACTACTTGTGACTCTTAGTTTGTCTGTTTTGTTTTTACTGTTGATTGCTATTGTTAAGTACTTTGAAAAACATTTTGATACCAATGAGACTGAGGTTCACACTTCAGATTAAGAAAATGTCCCTAATTTAATCTCATGCATTATTAAATTTCAGCTTCTTGGTGATGGGCTGTTAGTACTTGCCTGAAACTGGGCACATTTCTGAGAGTTTATAGAAAAATATAGAGACTCCCCTTCCGGCAGTATTAAAAACACTGCCTTCATGCAAAAGTAATTCCTAACACCTTCCTGCTACTATTTATTGTTTTCAGAAGCAAATAAAGCTTTTCCCCTGAGTTAGTCCTCTTTGTGTTTCTTGAGCACAGATATGATGTCTGGGAAACATATCTTAAGAAGTCATGTGAAACACACGTTGGAATATTCCTTCGTGGTGCAAGAGAGAGCTCTCAGGAAGATGAGTGAAGTACACCTAAAGAAAGAAACTGAGATTGTGGAAATTGTCTGCTCAGCTGCCAGTGAATTCAGATGAGGGAAGGAGATATAGGGCAAGTCATCAGGTTCCCTATAAAACCGATACAGAGGCAAAGATTAAATGCAATTATATCTTTTGTAATCCTGGTGACAATACCTATATGCAATAATGGCTTTCTATTTTTTTTTTAAAGATTTATTTATTTATTTGTACAGAACTGG
>NW_004567114.1:24027364-24046695 GCF_000260355.1 Condylura cristata | reverse complement strand
CCTCCGGGGCAGGCGGGAATCGAACTCATGAGGAAGCGGCTTTAGATTCTCAGTGCTGTGCTTTAACCCGCTGCACCACCAGGGAGGGCCAATAATGGCTTTCTATTTATAGGAGTGTGTCCTGTCCATTCATAGAATAACTGGGTGTAAAAGGGAGTTAATGCACCTAGAAGCAACTCTTAACAAATAAGAGGTGTTTTATAAACAAAACACATAGCTTTCACAATATTCATAGTTAATTTTGAGGTGCCTAGCAGTGTGTCTCAGAGTTTACAGAACATGCTCTGGCTGTTCCTGTGGTTACTCACCCACTTATGTTTGATTTGCTTTAATTCCTTCCAAAATTCTGAGCTTTCATTCCTTCACCATGTTCTGAAATCTTAAAATTACACCCCAAATAAACTGCTCACACCCAAATATTTGTCTCAAGTTCTGTTTGTGACAGTTGGCACACAAGTGTTTCCTAAAAAGCAGATGCACAGGATGTGAGAATCTAGAATCAGATCAGTTGCCATGTCAGATGGCAACTAGGAGTCATAGCTGCAACCAGTGGTTGGGTGTGCTGTAGTATCATAACTAAGACTCTCACTGTGGTCTATTACAATAAGGTACAGATGGAGGTTATGCTTGTAAGAGAGCTTGAATTAGAAATATGGTAATTATGAAGGTAGGTAATTAATAGAGACGCCATGAAGAAAGAAAATGACAGGCTTAGGTCAACTAACTTGGGCATGATATGAGATGTCTGGACCATTTTAACAGAATCTCATCCGATAGGGTGTGCTGACAATAACACTCAAGATATATATATTTTTTATACTCAAGATATTTTTATAAATGTGAAGGATTATAAAAATTACTGATTTTAGAGTTCTGGTATGTTTCCTGTGTAAAAAATCAGAGGTGTTGTTAAGGAAGAAGAGTCACTTAAGAGTTTAGATGGGGGAAATTGAAAGGATGCATGTGATCCTACAACCACAATGGTTAACAGAGGGAAAAGGGGGGAAGAGGGACATATGTGACCTGAGTTAAGAGGATCAGCTGTATGTTGTTTTATGTTGTTTTATAGACTTTTGGTGGTAATCATAATATGCTACATACAGCTGTACAATTATAATGCTGCATACCTAAAACCTATAAGATGTTTTCAACCAATGTTGGTACAATAAAAAGTTTTATTGCCAAAAAAAAAAATTACCCTGGGTTAGCAGCACTCAAGTCTTACCTCTTGTTAATAGAGATAAGCCTCTTATTGCCTAAAGACCATGTTTCACCAAAGATTATGCTTACTATCTGACAATTTATTCTTACCTCTTCTTGCTGAACCCAGACCAATAACTAGGGTAAGTCCTCAGAATGGCCAGAGGGTAACAGTATAGTTCTTTTCTTGCTAAACCCAGACCAATAACTAGGGTAAGTCCTCAGAATGGCCAGAGGGTAACAGTATAGTTCTTTTCTTGCTAAACCCAGACCAATAACTAGGGTAAGTCCTCAGAATGGCCAGAGGGTAATAGTATAGTTCTCAGTATGGCAGAAACTGGATCATTAATCAAAAGAGTTGTAAGAGTTACTAATATACAATTAGGATCCAGTAGGGTGAATAGATAGTAGACAGAGAGCTGGATCCCAAATACACTGGATCAGGAGAAACATCATGTAAGATTTCACGAGAAAGATTTTTAATAAGAGGATATTCAAGATTTAACATTCTTGCAAAGATGCTTAGAGATGATTCTGACATGCTGGCAAAATTTTTGCATCTGGAGAGGTTTGGAAAGTTTGATGGACAATAATAATTGAAGTAGAAATGTCAGAATTACTATGGCAGAGAAGTGAGTTTGAAGGTTGGAATACCCAGTGAATAAGATATGTTCAAATGGGCTTATCACAAA
Organism: Condylura cristata; assembly: GCF_000260355.1. NCBI lineage: Eukaryota > Metazoa > Chordata > Mammalia > Eulipotyphla > Talpidae > Condylura > Condylura cristata. The sequence continues at coordinate 24,044,803 of NW_004567114.1, read as the reverse complement.
ACAACAACAGAGAAACCACCATTAACTCAGTCTCTCTTGAGGTCGTTGAGGTCACCAACTTCATTCAATCAGAAAGAAACGTACAAGTCAGAGAAAGGCAGGAATCATTGGAACTTCACTGATGGCTGTCTTTGTGGGCTGTGGTTGGTGGCAAGACATGGTGCAATACAACTGAGCTCCCTAGTGTCAATGAAGGTGGCATGGTTCCAGAACAGTATAAAAAAAGGTGGTAGCACTTAACTATCAGAAACAAAACGGGCAGGTGGATTAGAATGGCAAATACTAGGTGCTTGTACTTGAGGTCATATCTAAACAGTTTTGGTTCCTTTAGGGAAGAGAAAGGTAGGCAGACAATAAGGGCATTAATTGCTTTATAGAAACAAAAAAATATCAGAAACTAGTGATCAGTAGACTGAAGTTGTCATTTGCCATGACAACTCTAGCCCATTGTTCAGAATTGAGTCAGTCCAATCACTGACCTGTTGCCAATTGAAGGCAATACTAGGTAAGGAAAGTCCCTGCTACATCACCCCACTGTGCTCCCCCAAAGGAATTTGTTAACCAAATGAATATACATGTGTCAAACTTCACAATGGAGAGTGGAGGAATACATAGCTCTTTTGAGGATTATCAGGTCCAAGATCTAATCTGATACAAATAGCACACAGTTCAAAAAACTTCAGAAGGGGGCCAAGTAATACATAAATTCCTAATCCAAGATCACCTCGGAGTGGGGTCAGTGAGCCCATGAAATCACTCTTATAGTAGTTCTTGGACCAAGTAGAGTAAGAGTTAGGGTAGCAAAGACCAAATAAGACACACTGAAATTTCCTACAACATCCACTACTTACAGGCAAGATAACAAAGCAGGAGAACCAATATGTCATGAGTGAAATGCCAGGGATTAATGCCACCATTAAGGACTTTAGTTGCAGGGTGATAATCTATATTATACTCCTATTTTTTTTAAAAGATTTATTTATTTGTGCTTACAGAATTGGCGTACAGGCCAGAGACTCAGGAGTGGCGAGAGGCTTCACCAGAGACAGAGTGGGGAGCAGAACAGGCAGGTTGACGAAGTACACTGCTGAGGGGAGCATTGGGCGGGTCAGGAGAGGTCTGCCATGCCATGTGGTCACCTCTGGGGCAGGCGGGAATCGAACTCATGCGGAAGTGGTTTCAGCTTCTTAGTGCAGTGCTTTAACCCACTGCGCCACCAGGGAGGGCCTATATTCCTATTTTTAATTCAATAGTATGTCTGCTGCAAAGATCAAATGAGTTTTGGTAAATGAATTACCAAAAACTTACTCAAGTAGAAGCCTAGTCTTTGATATTGTGCTAGGTACCCTAACTTTACTAGAAGAGACCAACACAGTAACTGGCACATGGTATAGAGCTACTGGTTTGACAAATGCATTATTTGCAGACTATTAGGAAGAAAAATCAAAAGCATTAGCATTCTCTTATGATGGAAAGCACCCAACAGCATCCAAAATCTGGCTTCAAGCTGTGCTAATTTTTCTCTGTCACACAATATAGCTGAAAACTAATTTGATGTTGATACTCCTTAGAATATGACAGGGTCACTATTTTAGTGATTCATATTAATCAAATCCAGAGAGTAGCAAATGGCAAGTGTGAATGCCATGATACATGTATGTCAGAGCATGGGAGAAAAAAATGTCATAAATATTTAGAGGTCTGCCACACTGGAGACTTCCTTAGGAGTCCAACAGTCTGGGAATACAGTGCTAAGACATTCCCTGCAAGGTGAAGGATAAGTAAATGCAACTCACCCTCCTAACTACTGATGAAGATAGGTTAAGTCACTTCTGCCCCATCCTTCCTCCTCTTCCACCTCCTTTTCCTTTTCTTCTCGTCATTTTAATTTTTTCCATTAATTTTAAAATAAATTTGTGAAATCATATTTAAAACTTTCCGGGCCTTCTCCCTGGTGGCGCAGTGGGTTTAAAGCACACCACTGAGAAGCTAAAGTCACTTCAGCATGAGTTCGATCCCCGCCTGCGTAGGAGGTGACCACATGGCGTGGCAGACCTCTTCTGACCCGCCCGCTGCTCCCCTCAGCAGTGTACTTCGTTGATCTGCTTGTTCTGCTCCCCACTCTGTCTCTGGTGAAACCTCACACTGCCCCTATACCCTGTGGCCTGTACCCCGTTCTGTATGGATAAAAAATTAATCTTTAAAAAAATACTAAAATAAAATTTCTGGGCCTTTAAAATTTTCACTGAATTTTTTTCTGAAAATTTCAAGTATATACAAAATCAGAAGAGCAACATTATGAACTTATATACTTTCACTACCACATTCAACACATATCAAGATTTTGCTACATCTGCTTCACTTATCCAGATTCTTCTGTTCAAATATTTGGAGCACAAGTGTTAGATCTTGTACTATTATACTCTTCCCTAACACTTCAGTGTACATATCTAGAATAATTTCTAACATTTTTATGAAGAGCTAATTTATTAAGTAATATATCATTTAACATTAAATCTTTAAAAAAGAATAAGATAGAATGGTCTCACTCAGTTATACTAGCTAGGTAACAATATCTTTTTTTTTTTTTAAAGATTTACTTATTTGTGCATACAGAACTGGGGTATAGGCTAGAGGTGCAGGGACGGTGGGTGAGAGGAATCACCAGAAACAGAGGGGGGAGCAGGATAGGCAGATCATCGAAGTACACTGCTGAGGGGAGTAGTGGGCAGGTCAGGAGAGGTCTGCCACGCCATATGGATCACCTCCAAGGCAGACAGGGATAGAACTCATGCAGAAGTGGCTTTTAACTTCTTAGTGCTGTGCTTTAACCCCCTGCGCCACCAGGGAGGGCCTAGATAAGAATATCTTACAGAGTTGGGGCAAAGTTTTTCAGAAAATTGTATGTACCCTGAATTGGTGTCCAAATATGGTTCCATTTTTGTCACAGCCAGGATTCATGAGTCCAAGATTCAAGGGGTAGAAATGGGAGTTGTGACCATTCTTAACCCCGATGACTCACTAGCAGAATTTTCGCTTCCTGTTCCCCTGACATTTTTTGCTTCCTGTTTCCTATGATCTACTGACCTAGGGATCTTAGACTCAGAGGGCAGAGTATTTCCACCAAGAGAAAACAATGATTCCACTGAATCGTTAAGATTGCTAATGGGTTACTTTGGGCTCTCCATGCCTCTGAATCAATGGACAATGAAGGATGGGGTGAATATGTGATTACCAAGGGAAAAATTTACTATTCATGGCTTATTTGGAATGCAGTAAATTCCTTACAGTGTGTCTTACTATTACCTTGTCCTGTGATTAATATTAATGGACAACTACAACAACCCAATCCAGGTGTGACTACTAAGGGCCCATACCCTTTAGGAATGAAGGATTGGGTCATCCCACCAAATAAAGAATTATGATAATATCAAGACCTTGTTGAAGGCAAAGGGAATTTAGTAGTAAAGGAAGATAGTTATAGATACCAGCAACAACTATAGTTGTTAGTTTATAGTTATAAAAAGTGTCGTAGTGTCATGAATATTTCCCTACTTTATTATGAACACACATATTCATATTTCCTATTTGTTTTTTCCTTTTTTAAAAAGATTTATTTATGCATACAGAACTGGGGTACAAGCCAGAGGTGTAAGGACAGTAAGAGGCTTCACCAGAGACAGAATGGGGAGCAGAACAGGCAAACTGATGAAGGCCAGCTTGCAGTGCTCTGTCCTAACCCATTGCACCACCAGGGAGGGCCCTGTTTTTGACTCTCTTAGTCCTCTTTCTTTCCTTTTAATCTCCTATCATGTAAGACACTGAATTTATATCACAGTATTTAAGTATTGTTAATTTCACAGCATGGTATTTAAGTTGAAAATTATCAAAGAGGAAACATCACTGATGATCTTATTTTCCTTTCTGGAAAAGGGGTAAAAATGGGATATAGATATAGCCATTGCTTATTAGGAGAACCCTAATATAGGTTATCATTCTGGGTTGGATTGTATGCACCAGTAATACCTAAACATCGGTCTGTAAATCAAAGGCCAGAAACAGGAGTGTCATCATTATTCATCACAATGCCCTCTGACTCACTGGGATGTTTGTGCTTCTTGTCCCCTGTAACTCTGGACTTTGCAGAATTGAAGCTTTGGTCCCCAAGGGGACATGTTTTTACCAGAGGGAAAAATTAGCCTACTAGAATTATAAACTGAAGATATCACTTGAGCATTTTCGGTTCCTTGTGCCCCTGCACATGTCAAGAAGACATAATTTAATTCTAATCATTCTAGAAGAAAAGATGAGGATATAGGAAATATGTGTAGATTCCAGGTGACCTCCATATATTCTTGGTATTTGCCAAATGGATAGCCTTAAAAAGGGTAATGTTTTAAAAATAAGGACCTAGGTTTGACACAAGGTTTCCATGCAGAGCCAGAAAAATGCTATCTAAATGTAATTAGGATGGGCAGTGGAGAGAGAAAATATATTAGCCCCAATAACAAAGAGAATGTGTTTCATCCCAGTAATCTTCCTCTTCAAAGTTTTCCCTATAGGAAAAGTTGTTTAGCAGAATATTGGAGAAGCTGTTACCAAAATATATATGGAAAAGTAGATCAGTGCAAAGATTGGACTGTAGAATATCCCAAGTAGGCCACCCTAATCTTCCTTCAAAAAAGTCTTCCTAATCAGTTTCAGGGAATTACAACCAATAGTGAGTCCATGGATGATAAGTCTTTGAGGTAAGCTTCAGTTGCAGAGAAAGGCATCCCATATCCAGTGAAAGCTCAAGGTGAGGATAAGAAGACCGAGCCATTTGGGTCCAGTTCATGACAGACAACATTTATTATAGTTTGTTTAGCTACTGCAATGTAGAACTGTTTCTCATCTGCAAAGCTGACTTTTTTTAAAAAAAGGATTTATTTATGCATACAGAACTGGGGTACAAGCCAGAGGTGCAGGGGCAGTGATTCACCAAAGTGGGTAGCAGAACAGGCATGCATATAGATGAAGTACACTGCTGAGGGGAGCACAGGGCTGGGCGGGAGAGGCTGCCACACCATATGGATCACCTCTGGGGCTGTGCATCAAACTCACACTGAGGCGGCTGCAGCCAGCTTGCAGTGCTACATCATAACCCATTGCGCCACCAGGGAGGGCCCAAGAATGACATGCAAAAACTGACATTTTTTTCATAGTGGTTTGTCCCTATCAAAATCTTGTCCTCTAAACTCTAAGTCAATGCTTCTGGAGAATGCATAGAATCCCAACAAAGTAACTACTGATAATTCCCAAGAGCCTTGGGGGAAGGAACAAAGGGAAACGGTTGTGTTTATTAAAGTACTGATAAAAAGGTCTACACAGCAGAGACAAGACCTCTTATGAGAAATGGCCAACTATTGCTGGTGCTTTGAGAAATGTGAGAACAACCTTGGAACCCCAGAGCTGCAACTCAGATCTGAGGGTGCCAGTGGCCAACTGCTACTGCTGTGGTTGCTTCAAAGGAAGAATGAGGGTAGTTCTAATAAAGCCAACAACATGTCTACTAGAGTAAATGATCCCAGCTGAAAGCACACTGAGAATAACTTTTAGCACACAGGAAGGAAAGTAAGTGCTCGGCCCTTACCCATCACTTCAGGCTACTTCTACTGGCCCCATGTTGGCACAGTCCCTGGAAGTACACTGGTATAACAAAAATGGGATATGCAGTGCTATCTACCAGATATTACACCTTAGCGTACAAAGTAAGGGTGGTAATTTAGAAGTGATAGACAACAGCTTAAAAAGATGTTTTTCTGGGCCTTTGTGAAAGAAATAAAAAGGGACAACTTTTAGAGAAAAGGAAATTTTAATACTCCTTTAAGACAATGATGAGTAAGAAAGACATTGTAGGAATCCCTTATTTGTAATATTGATGTTAATGATTCTCACATGAGGGATCCTTAAATTTTCATTTGAAGACTTAAGATACCCTAATGCTTCCCTACTAATAAATGGAATATTGGATTTATTTTAAATGAAGGTTTAATCTTACTCTTCTTCCTTAATTTCTCTTTTCTCCTCTCACTTCTTCCAAAATCTCTTCCTGTTCCATCTCTCCTTCCTTCTTTCTTCTTCTGGGTTTCTTACAAACCACAATGAAGAAAAATGAAACAAAAATAATCAAAGGAATAAGCCACAGGACTGACAGGGGACCCAAAATCCCCTCCTTTCTGAACCTTGATTTATGGTACTTAGGAGGTGGCCCACTGTTGTAACTACCTCCATAGCCTCTGGTATTGCAGAAAGGAGGAGCCCATCCATGGTTGCAGTGGCAATTCTGCTTATTATTGCAGACCCCCTTCATATGGCAGGTCTTAGTTTGACAGTCTTGTGGTAACTGAATCTTTCTAGCACACCTGTGTTGGATGCATATCTCTTCTGGACCACATACTGTGCCGTCTTTCACTTGGCCAATATCAGGTATGGACATCCCTAAATGATAATCGGTGCCCCAGCAAGTGGTGTTATTGAAGTGAAATTGATGCACTGTAGAATGTTCCATCAGGTTAGGAATTACTCCCACATTTTCACACTGGATTCTCCCACAGAGAACATCAGGGTCCTCACATTTTTTATATGTTATGTCTTCGATACCACAGTGACCAAATCGATTTCCTTGGGTGTTGATTTCTTTGTAGCAACTCTGAGGTGCATTCCTTGCATCTTGGCCAAAAATGTCTCTGCATTGCTTGTCATGGCTACTACAACTCAACTGGTAGCAGTAGGCACTGTCACTACAGGGAATCCCATCTTGCACATATACATCTTCTGGGCACTGGTGGGATGTCCCAGTGCACCACTCTGGAAGGTCACATTCATTAACCTGTTGTCTGCACAAAGTCCCCGGTGGCATAAACTTACAGTCTTTACAACAAATGCCAAAAGCACAAGCAGCTCCAGGCTTCAGAGTGCAGTTCAACAGACAACAGGGATCTTTTACACACTGGTGCATGGTTCCACAGTCACACTCCTCTCCTTCATCAACCACTAGGTTCCCACAATACTGCAATTTGAAGGTATTCTCTAAAAGTGGAGGAGAGAGAATACATACTCCCCTACTCATTGTGTTATCCCAATACTGGGCATAGCTGCAGTTGCTGAATTTATCTGTCACCTTTCTGGAAGAATACATTATGCAAAACTCAAACCCACACACACACCACTCATCATCATGCAGCATACCCAAGTTATGACCAAGTTCATGGGACACGGTAAGTGCAAAAAGAGCCAGACTTTTGTCTTCAAAAACATCAACTCCAGAATTGAAAGGATACTGGCATATTGTTCCAACATAGGCAAGACCGAAGTTTATACCATATGACTTTTTTATGAAAAGATGGGAAGCTTCATGTGACAGTTGGTTACCAAAATTCAAATACTTCCACATGGCAAAATCCTCCAAAAGCTCATGTATATTATCAGTGGGAACTGGGTTTCCTTGATTCCAGATCTCAATACCAGCCAAACTCACATAAACTTCTAAAGGGTAATAGATGATATCAACTATGTTGACAACATCAGATACTTCCTGCTGTACTACTGACACATTACTGTTGCAGTAAAGGAATCGAAAATGGTCCACAAAGACTAACAGCTCAATAAATCGCCAGTGGGTCCTCCAGCCCACATAAGAACTTTGCATCAGAGTAGAATTATATGATGCTTGCAACTCCAATTGGCGTGCTATTTCCTCTTCTGTTAACCCACATCTCATAGGTGGGAAATGTGTTTCATCAGTGTCTATCATATACACCAGGTGTTCAAATGTGACAGAAAACCTAACTGGTTCAATTTCATAAGCAAGGTCATTTATCAGTAACATGCCTCGAAAGCCTCCAGAACAGGTACTAAGAGCAACGAGGGACTCAGGAACCCCCTCCACATAACCATGGTAGTAGCAGTCATCAGGAACGAAAGGCTGATCCTGGTGAAGGGCATGCTGATCTGTATAGGTGAACATTGGGAGATGTCTAGATATCAAGAATTTCTTGACCCTCATGTGGACAATGTGTCTTTGGCCCCCAAATCGTAGACTGTAGGAAAGCTGGCCCGAAGAAGCCTTTGCACCTTTTCCTCTTTGCACCTTCAAGGGAATCACCAGTTCTGAGGAGGAGAATTGGGAGGGACTGGCTTGAGAGTAACCAGAAATGGGCAGAGATACCTCAAGCCATAGCAGCAGAAGTGTGACCCTGATATGCACCATGGCCTCACCCGCTGCCATTATGGAGCTGTCATTATAGAGCCATTTGTCCCCGGCAAGGGAGGGCAGGGTATGAGGTAATGCTGGTCCAGCTCCTCTTTTTGAGCTGCTCAGAATGCAGGGCTGACTTTTATGGATCTGTGTCCTGGAAGAGTCTAACCATCAGAGATGCAGTGCTGAAAGTGAAAACAGAAGATGGGGTGGATGGGTGGGATAGGGAGGGTGAGAGAGAACATGAGGTAAAATGATTCTTCAGTTGGGATGAGACTTGAATCAATAAAATGTCTGAGATTTTCTCATATATGAGCACATGGCCAACCCACCCTAAACCAGTAATTGTTTGTCCATTTATTCAATCTGTTCCATTTCCCCTATTTTCGTGCAAACTGTCTAGACCCCATTCTGTCCAGTAGCGATCAAAGCAAGCCCCACTAAATTAGTCTTGAGACCTCCTCCAATTCATGAGATCTCTCAAAATATATGATAAGATTTTTTCAACTAATACATTCTTATCTGCAGAAAAAGTCTTGGGCAGTCAAAAGAAGGCAGTCATACTAAGGGGGAAACCAAGAAGTCTCTATTTTGGACTAAAGTCAACAACCCCATTGCCTCCAATCACAGCATAGAGGTGGTAGCAGCCTTCTCTCAACCCAGCTCAACTGCCTCAGATTCTGTCACTAGGCTCATCTTGCTTGTGTAAATACAGATTCTACCCACTTTTCATGTGGCTGGTGAGCAAGTTTCATTCTCTAGAGAAAGTTGGCTTGAGAAGTTTAAACCTACAGTTAATTCATTAAAATGTTAAAAGACCACAATTCGAGTGGACTTACATGAATCCTATTGAAAAGATACTTATCTGAAAGATATCAATAATAAGCTTAATATTTGAAAGCAAAAGCTAAAACAAATGTGGAGACACATTTGAAAACACTGGCAGACTGAATCTTCTCAGTAAGAACACAAAGGATGGGATCAATAGCATAGCCCATGAGAAATATCCTTATTATGATGCGAAGAATACCTATATCCATGTGGGGACTTTTCCAGAACCACTAGAGGGCTACTAGATCTCACAAGAGAAAAACCAGTCAATAAACACAATTTTTGGAAAGTATCACTGAAACAGTTGAAATTTCTAATTCTTAGGTTTCCTTTCCATGTCTCTCTTCATATTATCTTTAGTATTTGCTACTAACTTGGCATTATTAAGATGGAAATGCAAGAGTCAGAAGAGGATTATTAAAGATAAGCATTATAAACATGCAAATAACCTATAAACTTTTGTCAGAACTATTGTCAAAAAATGTGGTCATAACAGAAAATTTTATTGCCAAGATATTTGAGAAACCATCTTTATCAACCTTGCACCAGAGACAATGTTCCTGAAGAAATATCATATTATCATTAATTTTATTAACTAGTGTCACTCCAAAGCCCTTCCTAACACTAATGGTACTTCAAGCAGTGTAAGAATGAATCTTCTTCAGCATCAATCATTTGCTCTGCCTTCTATTTCTAACAGCTATCTCAAATTCCTCAAAGCCCTATCTTACCATGAGTCCACTCACTGTCAGTCATGCTCTAATTCAGTGTTTTTCAACTTAGGTCACAAACCACTCATGACCATGAAATCCATCTAATGGGCCATAGCAAAACTAAAGAACACAGTAAATACCAGAGAGCATTACATAGACTACTTGCTACTGACGTTAGCACAGAAGCATTCTGCTGGTAGTTCATAAGCTAATTAAGGATTTTCTTAGCTTCAAATGCATATAGTTAGATGATGGTCTGTCAAGCTCTAGCTACAGTGTATGTTCTCATTGCTACCTGGTTTCTTTCCCAAAAAGGCCACTAAGGAGAGAATAAAAGGCAACAGGAGGGACAATGGTGTTGTTACTGATTTGCCTGTTTAGTGGTGCCTACTGTGATGAGTTGGTCACCACATTCACAGAACCTACTCCAACCAGCCCTATCAAAGACATGAGGACTAGTTGGATAGTGCGCCCACCTCAGAAGTCTGAGTCCGATGCACAGAATCACTCTCCAGCACCTGAGCAACATATACTAGGCAGTGTCCCTTTCTCAGATGTTTCCCACCACACCAGAAAACACCTTGACACAAGACCCGTGAATGTAGTACCTCTCTCCAAGATCTGAGTCACAGTTTTGGAGGGCCTCTTCCAATTCCCTAAGGAACCAGGACGAGTTCAGCATCACCTTATAAGAAATACAACTACCAATTCCATTGGATTCCATTCTTGAGTTCCTAAATTACCAGCTACACTTGGGTCATGTCCTGTCTTCTACAGACCAGAACCAAATCTGTAATGCCTGAAGTGTCTAGGTTACAATAATCCCAAACTTTTCCCTTTGTTCCCAAATTGTTAGGGATGGAGTGCCATCTGGTAACTCATACCTCTGTATACCTCAGTATTCCCCTTTTATCTTTACAGTCCTCTAATACCTTTTCAAGATTCCCTACATTAATTTCTCTTGGTGGGTGTCTCTTTTCTGGGCTAGATCTTGACTGATAGAGGACTTGGTATCAAGTATGCTGCCAAGAGACACAGACAAAATGGGACTCTGGGATTGGTTTGGGTATGTGTGTGGCTTTAGCACAATGGTGAATTCCTGCCCAATGGGAAATGGGCATTTAGTAGCATCACAATTCATTGAATTACTACCTAGTACTGATTGTGATGAAGTGCTCTGCTGAAGCAAGTGGGGGTGGGGGATGGGAGACCAAGTGAGAAATACAATGGTGAATATAAACACCTCAGTGATTAAGGGGCAGGACAGTCATACTGAATTCTACAGGAGATTTTGCACAATGAAGCTCAAGGATCTAAATCCTTAGCCCAGAGAGCTGATAATGGTAGACCTAAAAGAAATCTCAATTGTTTTAGCCACAGGGACTATTTCACTGAAAATTAAATTTTAGTGTTTACATAAAGAATCACAATATATAATATCAAATACAGAGATTTGCCAAGACACTAGTGGGAAGATTAAAGACACTGATTAGAAAGGGAATACCCTGTCTACGGCCATACCACCCTGAACGCGCCCGATCTTGTCTGATCTCGGAAGCTAAGCAGGGTCGGGCCTGGTTAGTACTTGGATGGGAGAAAGGGAATACCCTTGTCCTGTGAAAAAAGGAATTCATTGATTCTGAGTATCTAGATCTTCCCTTTTATCCTTCAAATCTACTTTAATTAGAGAGAACCCAGACTTCTCCATCTAAGAATTCTAGACTGAGAAGTCTACTACAGTCTATTACAGGTCTCAGGATCTTGTGTAATCTCAAGCAGGGAAGTTATCCTCATAGGGATGCCTCACTTTAAGACATACTCCTACCACTGTTGGCTGTACACAGAAATTAAAATCTGACCCAATATACTGGAGGAACAAGCTCAACATCTGAAATGAGAAGAAAAGAACTTCGCTATTCCAAAGCAACTGCAGTATTTTAACTATTTATACTGGAAAACAAACTATATTAATAGCAAAAAAAATTTATAAAAGACAGATTTTAAAACTATATTTAATAACAAAATTCAATAGGAGTTTGTATTTACTAATAAAACACATGGAGCAAACAAAAGATTCAAGAGGAAAAATAGAAAAATCCCAACTCTACCTGTAGAAACACTTCTATCAACTGACAGATCAAACAAAAAAAAAATTAAAAACACATATAAACAAACAAAAAGATATAAACAAGCTTAATCAAATTAACCTAACTGACATATATAAAATACTACTGAATACTTACTAGGTTCAAATACACATGAAATAATTAGCAAAGTATATGACATCCATTGTCATAAAGGAAGTCTCAACAAATGATGAGTAAAAAATGTACAATGTATGCTCTTCATTAGTTGCAGAATTTTGAAAAACACTATGTAAAGGAAAAGGTGCTGGAAAATAGACATTTACTTAAAAATTAAAGTGCATCTTTCTAAATAAAATAAATTATAATTGGAAATATTGTGGTCTAAGTGAAGCTTATAGAATGTAGCTAAAGTTTTGGGGGTACATATTAGAAAAGGAGAGCAAAAATATTTTACTTATGATATACTATCCCAAAGCTAGAAAGATTAATAGCTTCATAAACTTTAAGCATAGAATAAAACTTAAAAACAAAGATGAAAGCAGAAAAACAAATATGAAAAAGGAAATCATCAAAACCAAAATTTAGTTCTTTAAACTGAGAAAACAAATAGCCAGCATCCATTTCTTAGACATTTAAAAAATATATATATAAAACAACTTGGTGTTGGTATATTTGAAAATTTAAGCAAGATGAGAAAATTCCTAGAAAAGCAAGTGAACAAAAATAGAACATTAGTTTCACATTGGAAATTACTGGTATTTTTGTCATGATAAAAGACTGAGGATACAAGGAAAACAATACTAATCACATGTACCTCTAACTCACCACTTTACATGTGCAAGGTGTGAGGAAGATATATTGATTTTCTAAATTATGCAGGATTGATTGTAATTACACCCTATTTCAGTTGTGATTTTTTACTAAACAAATCTACTATTTAACTAGATATGAGGGATTGGAAACAAAATATAAATGATGTGAACACTAAGATATAAGAAATAAACAATGCAAATGTTCACAAAAAATAAATCTGATGAAACCATGTTAAAAGGGCAATAGGTGAGCGTCTTCCTGGTAGCCTAAGAGTTAAGCCTCAGCACTCTTACCTATATGCCTAAGTTGGATCCCAGTCAGAGATCCCAGCAGTGTATTCCAGTAAATTAACCTTTTCAATTCCCCATTCCATCTCTGGTGAATCCTCACAGTCCCCACACCTTTGGCTTACACCCCAGTTCTTCTACACAAAAAATAAATAAAAGATAACAGGTGAAATACTGGCAGAGATAATGAAGTATTAAAAAAGGTACAGTGAAATATATTTAACATGATAAAAAGGAACATTCCACAGTATTTTGTATACCGCTATTGACATAGCTACAAAATATGTGACACCAGGAGTTGAAATCAAAAAGAAAACTAAAAATCCAATATAGGCCCTCCCTGGTGGCACAGCAGGTTAAAGCACAGCACTAAGAATCTAAAGCCACTTCTGCATGAATTCGATCCCTGTCCTGGAAGGTGACCACATGGCACGGCAGACCTCTCTGACCCGCCCACTGTGGGTACTTCGTCAGTCAGCCTGTTCTGCTCCCCCACTCTATCTTTGGTGAATCCTCTCACCACCCCTACACCTCTGGCCTGTACACCGGTTCTGTATGCATAAATATATATTTATTTAAGTCCAGTATCAAGCTTGAGAATTCTCATTTATTCACCTCTCGTAATAACAGAAGCAGACAAAAAATAGGACTTAAGAATTAAACATTAAACAAACTGAACTGATACATAAAAAATACCATACTCAGGCACTCCCTTGTTGGAGACCAGCACCAACTTTTGAGGTGTCTGGAGGCAACACAGGCAGGACCCTAAGATGGGAAGGCGTCAGTGTGCAGAGATTCCAAGAAGGGGAGAGGAGTGGGAGTGAGGAAGACACAGGAGTCGGAGTTGGGTGCAAGTCTTCCTGTTCATCTTTTTGCAGGTCTTTATTTATACTGTTTAGTAAGATTTAGTTACAATAATGCATCAGGTAAGTTAATAAGAAATCAGCATAAAAGTTTTAAAGGAAGAGGAGAACAATGCATCCTCTTCCTGCTACTTTATGGCACACTGTACTATACATCTTTGTGATAGCTTTCATGTATACGGATGTTTAACTATGACTTTAAAGGATCAGGGTCTGGGAAAGGATGAGCTATTAGCAAAGGATCTGGGAGTCCTGGGGAAGGAATAAATTGTGTTAGCAGAGTCTTCAGTGATAGTCTAAAGAGAAGCTAATGGCTAACTTAAGGTTAGCAGAGAGTAGCTAGTGTTTGTTTTAGAAAAAGGTTAAATAAGACTAGCAAAGAGTAGTTAGTGATTGTTTTAGGAAAAGAGTAAATTAAGAAGTCACATAGTTATGCATTAAGCAAAACCTGTCCATGGGTCCTTATGCCCTGAGAGTTATCTTAAGAATCGCTTTTTGTCAGAAGACCAAATAAACTTTCCAGGAGTCTTGATGCTCTGGGGTCTTATCTCTCCAGGAGCTTGCCTTTTGTCTTCAGTCAAAGGAATTTCCTGCCCAGGAGCAGCTCAGCTTGTACTTTGCCCAGGCCAGGTAGCCAATTTAGAGCTAAGGCAATCCAGTTACAAACTGATGTTGCTACAATATTTTTTGATATTATGATTATACAAAAAAGGGAGGTCATAACATAAGTTAGCAGTGGAAATTCTGATTTTCAGAGCTTTTCCCAAGCTACCCGGAATCTGTCAGACGATAGCCGTTGCATCGCTTGTGTCACTCCCTAGTGCTGTTAAAGCAGAGCACTGCAAGCCAGCCACAGCTGCTTCATCATGAGTTCCATTCCAGGCTCAGTAGGTGACCCACATGACATGCCAGACCTCTCCTGTCTCCCCTGCTGCTGCCCTCAGCAATGTACTTCATAGATCTGCCTGTTCTGCTCCCCACTCCGTATCTGGTGAATCCTCTCACCACCCCTGCAACTCTGGCCTGTACCCTAGAACTGTATGCATAAAAAACATACTTAAAATTGTAGAATACATTATTTTTAAAAGCATGTGGATTGACGAGCTCCATAGCCATAAAGAAATTTAAACCAATTTTAGGGAATATAAAATATGCAAAACATATTTCTAGTTTCCATTCTGGTATATCATGCAGCCTTGCATATCATCACTCCCACTCTCACAGAAAGAAAAACTGTAAATAAAACTAAGTACCATTTACTTTTGTTAGATCCATAAGAAATATGACCACAGGAACAAAAGGAAATACAAACTCCTCAGAATATGAATAAGCTTACTGAAACAGAAATGGCTGGACCCAGTAATATTTACAAGGTAGATTACAATGAATTAGTGGAATAAATGGACATCAAAGTTTAAAGCTCTGGGGCCCATACTAAGGAAACAGTCTACGCTGTCATATATTTGACCTGCAGACAATCTACTAGGCTCTCATAAAGAAGATTGGGGGTTGTGGGTGAGGTGGGGGAAAAATCACGTTTTTTGACCAAGGAAAGTGATCTTTTTGAAATAAGATAAGAATAGTAATTATTTTGAAATACACACAAGTGTCCTCAAAACAAGGGGGAAAAGACTTGAATCCCATTCAACTTGAGGGAAAGTAAATTATCGACTCTAGTCTCCTCTAGCCTTCCTATCTTACCTTAGAAAATGGTGAAGAGGGCGAAGTAGTGGATGAGCAGAGAGCTCAAATGCACTGTAAGTTCATAACTCAGGGACACAGAACCACTTTCTAGTTTCTGGTGATTGCTGTCTATCTCTGGAATTCCTGGGTTTGTGGGTACAACAATCCAACCCTCTATCTTCACATGGAATTCTCATTTTCTGTCTTCAAATGGCTTTCTTTTTCTAAACATAGCCACATCTTCATTGATAACATCTGCAATGACTTTATTTCCAAGCTGTTCATATTCTAAGGCTCTGGGAGTCAGGACTACCACATATTTTGTTTGGGGTGGGGTGGGTGGTTTCACAACACCGACTATAATTTACATTAAAGGCATATACCGAGTATTCATAAAAGAAATTTTTATAGTAACAAAAAAATTACAAACAACCCATCATCACTACAATGAATTTTAAGTTTTAAGGTATGTATATGATGGTATACTGCACAGAAAAGAGCTACAATAACTCTGATGACCCTCACATAGTATCAAAAAACAGAAGCTATATGTGACATGTATATACTGAATACATTTATATTAAAAATAAAAAATAAGGGCCTCCCTGATAGTGCAAGGGGTTAAAGCATAGCACTATAACGCTTTCCACAGCCACTGCAGCACAGTTCAATCCCTGACCATGGAGGTGACCTACAAGGTGCAGCAGACCTCTCCTGTCTCACCCACTGCTCCCTTCAGCAGTGTATCTCAATCTATATGATCTGTTTCCTACTGTCTCTGGTGAATTCTCAAACTCCCTAACCCCCAGCCCCAACTCCTCTGGCTTACATGTGTAAATAATTATTTTTTAAGTCCTTGTATGCTCCTCTGGCTTACGTGCATAATAAATCTTTTTTTTTAAGTTCTTGTATGCATAGATCTTTTCTTTTTTTTTTTAAGATTTATTTATTTACACATACAGAACTGGGATACAGGCCAGAGGTGCAAGCACAGTGAGAAGATTCAGAGTCATAGTGGGGAGCAGAACAGGCAGACTGACAAAGTACACTGCTGAGGGGAGCGGTGGGTGAGACAGGAGAGACAGGAGAGAGGTCTGCTGTGCCATGTGGATCACCCCCAGGGCCGGGGATTGAACTCACACTGAGGTGGCTGCCACTAGCTTGCAGTGTTGCATCCTAACCCGTTGCACTCCAGGGAGGGCCAATAAATAAAATCTTATAAAAAATAATAAATAGGTAATCAACATTTAACACTTTTTTAGAGATACATGGTTAAAAAAAAAAGAAAATAACGATTACCTTAAAACAGGGTAAGTGTGGCTTCTGATCAAACTGACAATCACTGTGATTAGGAGTGGACATACAGAAGCTTCTGGAATATGGACAATATTCAATTTCTCTACTGGCACAATGAGTAACATGGGTATAAAGAGTTGTACTCCATAACATTGTATACTTTTATGTGATTTTTAAAATAATGTGGCTGATAAAAAGACACTTCTCCAAAGAGGAAATGCAGATGGCCAGCAAGTATATGAAACAATGTTCAACATCACTCCTAATAAGGGAGATGCAAATTAAAGCCACAATGAGATACCACCTCACCCCAGTGAGAATGGCACATCTTAAAACAACTAGCAACAACAAATGCTGGCAAGGATGTGGAGAAAAAGGAACTCTCCTGCACCGCTGATGGGAATGCAAATTAGTACAACCACTATGGAAAACTATTTGGAGGCTCCTCAAACTGCTAAACATGGAGCTTCCATATGACCCAGCAATCCCACTCCTAGGTATCTACCCAAAAGACACAAAAACACTGATTCAAAAAGATAACTGCACCCCCGTGCAGGTATTGCTGCTTTATTTACAATTGGAAAGACATGAAAACAGCCCAAATGCCCAAAAGTGAATGACTGG
>NW_004567114.1:24020531-24026429 GCF_000260355.1 Condylura cristata | reverse complement strand
GCACAAGGCCTGCCTGCCTTGACAAGCAAGCACTGCACCAGGGTGAAAAAATTCCCCTGAAGTCAAGTGACTTGACTACTGTCTGATTAAAAGCAAAAGGGCTGTTTTTGCAAAGTCTCTCTCACTGCCGGATGGAGGATAACACAAATCTTATCATTCTATTATCTCATCTAGCCTTCTATTCAGCTTTTTAAGAATTACTCAAATTTCCTATTGTTTGTCCTTTAGATGTGGAAATTCATCCAGGTTGCATGTTTTTAAACTAATCAAGTTTTCCACCTGCTACACCTTAAAGGAATCCACAAAAGTCTTCTGGCTAGTTTTTCGGGATTCTACTATGTAGTCTTTAGATAAAGAAATCCACCTATGTCTCCTATTCAGAGATTTGATGAGCAAGGAATTTCCTCTTCTGTCTCCCAGGATGACTCAGGGAGAAAAACAAAAACCCATTAAATAGTAGATAAGGTTTAAGGGACTTCTATCTTAGTTGATCTCCACTATAGTAATATTAAGTCATAAACTTTGTGTACTTATGTACCTGTTTTTAACCCTAATTGATTTTAGAATGTTATATCTCAGCTAAAGGGCAATACGACCCTAAACTGTTCTTAGAAAAAAAAGATGATTGTAATCTCTCAGCCCAGTTCACGTGCTGATGTCATCCCACTGCTTGCTCCTAATGTATAAAATACACCTCTGCTGAAGGCAGAGCAGGAAGACTTGCACCCAACTCCCGTGTCTTCCTTGCTCCCCTTTCCCTTTTCTCCCTTTCCCCCTTTTTTAGGAATCTCCAGTTGCCGACGCCTTCGCACCTTAGGGTCCTGCCTATCTTGCCTCCAGACACCTCAATAGTTGGAGCTGGTCTCCGACAGGCCTGTACCCCAGTTCTATATGCATAAATAATCTTTTTTTAAAAAAGTGGAAAGTAAGCAAAGTGCAAACATTTGTACAATAATTTTGTCTTGCCTTTAAGAAGGGGAAATGAGAAAAGAACTATTCACTTATGCATAGGAAATACAGTAAAGGTAAAATGGAAACTAGTTTGGTTACTGTGGGGAGAGACTGGTAGAAATAAGTTGGGAAAGATAGAAAAAATGAATGGAAATGAGGAAGAAGAACTTTGTTACTTAAGATTCTGCTTGACATTTCAGACTAAAGTTACAAACATGTTAACATCTTATGTGTCCTCCCACAAACAATACAGCAACTATAAAATAGTAAGAAATCAACTAATAAGAATAGAGGGGAAACTCAAATGAAATTCAAAACTGAAACAAATGAATTAAGCCATCTCAATAAATGGCTAATGTAACCAAACTTAAGAGGAAGAAAAAAATAACTGAAGTAATTTTTAAACACAACATTTGAACTACATATCCTCACGTTAAGAACTCTAAACACATTCTAAACTTCAATTTCATTTATTCTTTTGCCGAGATGGGGTGATTTAAAATCTACCCTCAATTATTCTTGGATTGAGAAAGTAAATTTAAAAATTGTAGATAACAGGAAAGAGAATTCTCATCGATGTGGAAGAAAGTTATAAACTTAAAGGAGAATGGAGTAAAATGGACTGGAATTGGTGGTATTGGTATGAATTGATGGCTTTTTATAGTTTTTTTTTTTTTCATGTTCTAAGTTCCAAATGCATTATTCACCAAAAGGCACTTAAAAGAAATAGCCGGCCCTCCCTGGTGGCGCAGCGGGTTAAAGCACTGCACTGAGAAGCTAAAGCCACTTCCGCATGAGTTCGATTCCCGCCTGCCCCAGAGGTGACCACATGGCACGGCAGACCTCTCCTGACTCGCCTGCTGCTCCCCTTAGCAGTGTACTTCGTCGATCTGCCTGTTCTGCTCCCCGCTCTGTCTCTGGTGAAGCCTCTCACCGCCCCTGAGCCTCTGGCCTGTACCCCAGTTCTGTATGTACAAATAAATAAATCTTTAAAAAAAAAAAAAAAAAGAAATAGCCGACTTCAGGATTGGGATGAGTTTAGAACAGTATGTTCTACCACAAAGTAAAAAAAGCCCAACGAATGATGTCAAGTCACAGGGCTCCCATAGGTCCAGCAGTGGACAATATGAACACCACTATAGTGATAGTAAGGAAATAAAACTCAGTGACAAATAAAAATCTAAGAGCTCACAGTGGTTTTAAGTAGTAGAGAAAAAAAAACCTGTCTATATAGCAAAGAGTTAACCATAGAAGCAACAACAGAATTAGAAACTCACCACTTAACAGCAATCATGGTAATAAATTATTCAGGAATGAATTATCAAATGTATGTTAACTAGTGGGTAGAAGTTTGAGGAATAACAGAATATTCTGAGCCTCAAACTACATCCTCACCACCAAGAGAGCTGTTAATTACCCAAACTTTACAGCAGAGTGACGTGACAGACATTACCTTAACCATGTGATCACAGTGAACATGAGAATGGCACAAACTGACAGAATGTACTGCCATCGTGTCCATGATATGCCAGACAAAAATGCATCATGTGGATTTAACCATGAAAATATTATCAAACAAACCCAAATTGAAAGACATTCGAAAAATTGTAACTGGCCTAAACTTTTTAAAAATCAGGGTCATGAAAAATAAGGAAGACTAAAGAACTGTTTCAGATCAAAACAGACTAAAAAAGACAGGACAACTATATCCAATGCATAATCAGGATATTCCTTTGCTGTAATTGACATTCTTGGTACCACTGGCAAGCTCTGAACAAGAACTGCAGATTCAATATTAGTATCATGAGTTTAATTCTGGTAATCATATCATGGGTATCAAAGAAATGTCCATGATTTTAGAAAATGTTCATTAGTCTGAGGTAAGGACCATAATGACACAAGTGACTCTTAACCCAGGCAACTATAAACCAAAACCATTCTTCGGGCTGGAGGAGGAAACTGGATCAAAATGAGTGGAAGGAACACAAGGGACTATGGCGATGGTATACAAATACAGAAAAGTGTTACTCTGTGGAGAACCTGGATAACAGGTATGTATGTCAGTATCTTTGTACTATTCTTACAACTTTTCTGTAACCTGAAATTATGTCAAAACGAAAACTAAGAGAAAAATGTCACATAATCTAGAAAACCTGGCTTCATAAATGCAAAAAGTAAAGGGGACAAATTGTTCAATAACTTAATACATTTTGTTTTGCTGCTTTAATTAGCACTAAGAACGTTAATAACAATAGTCAGTGGTAGCAAGATTGTACAGAACTTGGGCTCTTCATAATGTTGAGAAAATTGGTGCAGATCTTTTAGGAGAAACAAGTTGGCAGTATACACTAAAAGCAAAATATATGTGCAGACTTCAGAGACTGTACTGCTACACTCTCTCAAGAAATACTAAATACTGAAACATCATTATCACAATTATAATCACTACACCTTATTTAAAATAATACAAATTAAGAAAAAACTGAACATAACATTGGATCATTAAAAAAACAATCACAGAAATTATTTAGTCACTAAGTCTATAAAAACTAAGAAAAACTAGACTGTGTTTATAAACAGATATAATAATATGATAAATGAGAATACTATTATATGAACAGAATAATCATAAGCTACATTGATTAGTATATAAAGGATGACAACTTCGGTTAGTTTTCTCTTTTATCTTTCAAAATGTCAATAAGTATCACAACTTATAGTGAGGAACATGTAAATAAATAAACTTAACCACTTTAACAATACTGTTTACAAAATGCATCCATTTTGAAATCATTCAGAGATGAGAGAAAAAGTCATGATAAAATAACTTACACAAATATCTTTATTTCTTTTAATGTATAAAGTAAACACACGATTGGGGAGGTTGCATGAGTTCAGTAGGGGGAAGATCACAAAGAATACATCAAAAATATTCATGTGGAAAGCATGAAGATCCTTTCACCTTTCCTTAGAGAAGAAGTACAACATTCTATACAAATGAGAGGATTGTGACAAAGAATTTTGAAGTTTAACAGGATGTCACAGTAATGAGGTATAATAAAGGTCAAACGGAGTCTTGCAGGTTTCTCTCTCATCCAATACTCACTGAATTCTCATTCGCTTTTCAGGGGGGCCTTTAGAGCTCACTGTCTGTTGGACATTCTTTGCCGTCTCCTTTTCCTCAGATTTTATGATTTCTGGTACAGGTTCTGCTTCTTTCTTTGTTTGATCCACTTGACAGCAAAAACAGATATTATTTGGAAGTTGGGAGGTAGAAGAATGACACCAATGTAGAAAACAATTAATGCAATGGTTCTGATTCTCAAATTTACTTAGCAATGCATGCCTCAAGTTCTAATTTTAGCTGTTTCATGCCAGTGTATAAGTACCCATTTACAAACCTAAAAACCTGATTACCCATGCAAACCCTTGACACTACACAAAAAACATGACATTTAAACAAGCCATTATACATAAACAAGACATGCAATTAATCTATACTAGTTCAACAGTTTACCTATTTTCAGTGGTATGACATCTTTCACACTGCTATCTGAACTAAAATCAATCTCAAATAATCTCATTTTCTCTACTTTCAATACCATTTCTTCCTAATTCATGTTTTAATAGCAGTACACCATTACAAAAGCACCATAGGTGACAATTTAGCAGATCTGAGAGGCAAGAGGTAACAAACTACAATGAGAGAGTCTCAAAGCACAAAATGCCCCCAGCTCATTTCATATACTATAGTTTCTATTGTGTTAATTTATTTGGTTTTCTTTCAAGTTTAGTAAGAATATCAGATGAACCATACCTGGAACAGGCTTTTCTCCAGATTTTTGCTGTAATTTAAATTTTAAAAAGTGGGAGGTAGGAGGGAGAAGAAAACAAAAACAGGTTATCAAGTTTTCTTCTTGATTTCATAATTCTTATCAAAATAACATCTTCATTCAAATTACACAGAAGACAAATTTAAATGACTTTATGAAAAGGAATTTCTATTCCTGTACCGTTATAAATTTATCTTTTGCACTCCAGAAAAGACACAAATCTAAAATTAGAACACAAGTCAAATATTAAAACAGCTGAATTTCTACAAAGCTCTTTGCCTCTGCACCTAAGTTACACTGCTTTACAAAAAAGTAAAATGAAATGAAATGGGACTGAATAATGGAGACTTCCAGAGGCACATTTGCTTAGTGGGTATAAGCTTTAAGAATGTATAGCCAAGTTTAGAAGAATCTCCAATTTTTAAAGTCGGAAGGTCTGAGAGGTAAAAAAGGAAACAAAGTATTCTGCTATGAACATAAGGTTTCTAGTAAGTAAAATCACACTGAAGGAAAAAATGAGTGGCAATTAGCAGTCAGGAACAAGGTCAGCAAATAACTATTGGACTATGTGCATACCTTGACTACTATAATAATAATGTTGCAATATACATGGGAATGCAGAAATCTCAACTTTATGGCATAGAATTTAAAAAACAGATTAATGCAACAGAATAGAGAATAGAAATAAATGCATGTATTATAGAGTCAAGACTATATAATGGGGAAAATAACAGTCTTGACAATAAATAGTGTAGGGAAAACTGGTCAATCTCATGCAAAAGAATGAGAGTAGACCACTACCTAATTCCACATACAAAAGTCAAGTTAAAGTAGATTAAAGATTTGAATATAAGACACAAACCCATAAAATCCTTAGACCACTGCATAAACTGTAAGTTCTTTAATGCTGGGTTTAGAAGTGTTTGAATTAAGGCACAGAGAGAAATGCAGCAATAGCAATAGCAAATATAAAGCAGTGGAACTATATTTTATTTTATTTTTTACAAGATTTATTTATTTGTGCATACAGAACTGGGATACAGGCTAGAGGCTCAAGGGCGGTGAGAGGCTTCACCAGAGAGAGTGGGGAGCAGAACAGGCAGATCAACAAAGT
>NW_004567114.1:24014542-24020311 GCF_000260355.1 Condylura cristata | reverse complement strand
AAGAAAATGAATAAACACATTCCCAAAGATGACAAAGAAGCTGACAAAAGGTCCATGAAAAGCTGCTCAACATCACTAATCAAGGCAATGCAGATCAAAACCACAAGAAAATACTACTTCACACCTATGGAATGAGTGTTATCAAAAGACAAGACATAACAAGTGTTGGTGAGGATATGCACTGTTAGTGAGAATGTAAACTAGTACAACCACTATGGAATAAAGTATAGAGGAATTTCAAAAAATTAAAAAGAGAACCACCATGCAATCCCATTTGAGTATACATTCAAAAGAAATGAAGTTATTATCTCAAAGAGATAGCTGTATGCTGACAGTGCCTCAGGATTATTAACAATAGCTAAAAAGTGTTAACAATCTAAGGTGTATGTTGATGACTAAGTAAAGAAAATGTGAGATATACAAACTGTTACTATTCAAAAGGAAATCCCCGTCATTTTTGACAATGTGGATTGATCTTCTAAGTGAAATAAGTCAGAGAAAGATAAGTACTGTAATAATTGTATGTATAATCTAAAAAGGTTAAACTTACATGCAGAGGAGAGTGGTATAGAGTACAATTGTCTGGAAGGGCAGGAGAAATGGGGAATGTTGATCAAAGGATACAAATCTCTGGTTACAAGATGAATGTATTCTGGGGATCTAATGTACAGCATGAGGATTAAAATTAATACTGTATTACATACTTGAAAACTGCTAAAAGAAATTATTTAAGTAATATAAAAAAAATGGCACTTATGTGACAGAACTAGGTTGTGGTAGTAAACGGTTTACAGTGTATAAGTTTATCAAATCATACTCTATACGCCTTAAACTGGTTGTCTCTAATCTTTTTTTTTTTGATGCTATTATAAAGGATTGTTTCCTTAAAGTTATTTTTGCGTAATATAACCAATTGTGAGTGTTGATTTTGTTTCCTGCAACTTACTTGAATTTATTAATTCTAAGTTTTTTTTTTTAAATGGCATCTTTAGGGTTTGCTATGTGTAAGATCATGTTCCTTGCAAAGAACTTTTTACTTCTTTTTTTAATACCTGTATTACTTTTTCTTGGCTAGAACATCCAGTACAATGTTGATCAGAAATGTGGAGAATGCATATCCTTGTCATATTCCTGACTTTAGAGGAAAGCTTGTTTTTCATCAAGCTTTGAATATGAAGTTAGCTGCAAGTTTGTCTTACATGGTCTTTAGTACATTCCTTTTATAGCTCGTTTGTTCAGCATTTTTGTCACAACAATGTGGGGTCTTGTTAAATAACTTTTCTACACCCATGAGATAAGCCTGTGATTTTCATCCTTCCTTTTGTTGATGTGATCTCATATTGATTTTAATACACTGAACCATCCTTACATCCCAGGGAGAAATGCCACTTGCTCATGGTATATGATCCCTTAATGTATCGAAGGATATTCAGTTTGCTAATATTTCACTGAAGATTTTCACATCCCCATTTTCATCAGTAATACTGGAATGCAGTCTTTGGTAATGCTAGTTTCATAAAGTAAATTTGTTAAGTCTTCCCTCCTCTTCAATATTTTGGAAAGAGTTTGTTTGGTCTTATTTCTTTTTAAATATTAGGCAGAATTCACCAAAGAAATCATCTGGTCCTGGACTTTACTTTGTTAGAAGGTTTTGATTACTGCCTCCATTTCCTTTCTCATAGATCTGTTCAGATTTTCTATTTCTTCATGCCTCAATCTTGGCAGGTTCATGCTTCATAGAATTTTTTACTGGTTATCCAATTTATTGGCATATAATTGTCTACAGTTCTTTCATAATCCTTCTATTTCTGTAGTATCAGTTATGTCTCATCTTTCATTCTAATTTTATTAAAACCTTCTGTTAGTCTAGATAACAGTTTGTCAATTTTGCTTATTTTTTCCAAACACCAACTCTTAGCTTCACTGATTTTTTTTTTAAGTCTGTTTATTTTTGCTATAATTTTTATTATTTTCTTCCTTCTGCTAACTTATATGCATAAATTAAATAGCACTCTTCTAAGCCATCAATGAGTCAAAGAAGAAATCAAAAGGGAAATAAATTTCTTGAAAGAAATGGAAATGAAAATACAACATATCAAAACTTATGTGATGTAGCAAAGGCAGTACCTCAAGGGACGTTTATAGCAATAAATGCCTGTATTAAGAAATAAGGGTGGCTTCAAACAACTCAACTTAAGGAACTAGAAAAAGAACACAAAAGATTTTTCTGGTTTCAGAGTACATGTTCATTAATATCCACTCATGTTTCTAGTTTTTGCATGTCCTGTTTCTATTTTCTAGATCAGCATTGTCCAAGAGAAATATAATGTGAGCCACAAATGAAAGCCTTATAATGCAACTTTAATTGCATCATAGTCACATTTTTAAGAAAAACATGAACTGCATAATGAATTAACCAAATATATTTAAAACACTACGATTTCAACATATAATCAATTTTTAAATTAGAGACAGTTTACATTTCTTTTTGTGCTAAGTCTTTGAACCTCATATGTGGTTTACATTTCTATCAATACAATTTGCACCAGTTTATTTCAAATGCTCAGTAGTCACATGTGTCTAATGGTTACTGAATTGTGCTAGTCTAGGTGTCCTTCACCCAGTTTACCTAGTAGTAAGTAGTGTATACTCAATGACTGTATGACCAACCATATCTAAACTCTATAACACCCTGTAGTGATTATGTAGCACCCTACACACAGCTAAAATTCATTAACTCATTTATTCAATAAATACCATTTCATCTTTGCAATTTATGAGAATTTTTCTTCCTTAAATGGCTTTTTATTTTGATTTCCAAGAACAGTGAGCTCTGCTCTTCTTGCCACCAAATCATTAGTTCAACAGCATGATCTCTTACTGGAAGCAGGGAAGAGGGAAGGTAGGGCCTGTTTTATTAAAGTATCTCATGGTATGAAAAATCTCATTTAAACGAAATCTACCTTTAATGGTCTCTTAAACAGGCCCCCAACAAGAAAAACAATATATATGACCTTTTGTGTCCATAGCCACGCAAAGATCCATAAGCAAATCTAATAAGTTCATATACCCCACCTCATACTTAACTGTACTTCAAAAATTCACTTAGCAGAATAACAGATGGATTTGCTATTGTTGGTAGAACATCACTCCAAAATAACATAATGGAATCTGTATAACTCAAACGCCAATCTTACATAACTATTTTCTATACTCATCTCCTCCACTTATAATACCATATCCTGTACCTCAACTGCTCTACTATTTTTGTAACACATTTCTAACTATTCTATCATTTAAGGACCTAGGCATCAGATTGGCTAGCAGCACATAGAGTGAAAACAGCAAGAATTTCACATTCTAGTTTTATTACCATCCATGACACTTCCAGTAACCCTTGAATAAGAATATTATCTACACATAGTTTTATAGTCCATGAAAATTCAATGAGGAATTAAACATAAAAGCAAGGAAGTATTAATTCCACTTTCTTTACCCAATTCATTAAGTCTTTGAAAATCTTTCCTTTAATTCAGAGATTACATTTTGAAAACTAATGAGGAAAATCAGTATTTTTAGATCACATCTTAAAGTTGTAAATTAAAAATAAAGTGTCAAATCAATTATTAATCACATTACCTGCACAAATTTGGGTGGAAATTTCTGTCTAAGGTCTAGAAGTAAAGCATCCACACGTTGTCTCTGAAAAATAGAGCTTGGTTCTTCTTTCCTTTTAGCTTTAGGTTTGACTTTATCTATTAAAATATAAACCAAATTAAATCATAGTTAGGGGTCTTGTCTACCATAAAAATACTCAAGCTTCATTATTTTTAATGACTGTTATCAAAAGATAATCTCCCAAATAAATTAAATACAGCATACACCAGAAGGATTCTAACTTACTACATTAAATGAAGTTTACATTCTTACATTTAAAAAGTCAATGTCTTGGCCCTCCCTGGTGGCGCAGCAGGTTAAAGCACAGCACTGAGAATCTAAAGCCACTTTCGCATGAGTTCGATTCCCGCCTGCCGCCTGCCCAGGAGGAGACCACATGGCGGGCCAGACCTCTCCTGACCCGCCCGCTGCTTCCCTCAGCAGTGTACTTTGTCAATCTGCCTGTTCTGCTCCCACTCTGTCTCTGGTGAAGCCTCTCACCGCCCCTGAGCCTCTGGCCTGTACCCCAGTTCTGTATGCACAAATAAATAAATCTTAAAAAAAAAAAAAAGTCAATGTCTTAAAGATATTTCAGTATTTAACAAGTATGCACGGACATAAAATTCAAAATCACCTAAGTCACAATCCAGATTATTGGTTTAAAACTGTCTAGTGTAGGCCCTCCCTGGTGGCGCAGCGGGTTAAAGCACAGCACTGAGAATCTGAAGCCACTTCCGCATGAGTTCGATTCCCGCCTGCCGCCTGCCCAGGAGGAGACCACATGGCGGGCCAGACCTCTCCTGACCCGCCCGCTGCTTCCCTCAGCAGTGTACTTCGTTGATCTGCCTGTTCTGCTCCCCACTCTGTCTCTGGTGAAACCTCTCACCGCCCCTGAGCCTCTGGCCTGTACCCCAGTTCTGTATGCCCAAATAAATAAAAAAAACTTTAAAAAAAAAAAAAAAAACTGTCTAGTGTATATGATAAGTAAATTAGTTTTTTCCAAAACTCTAACAGGTGTAAATGAAAAATGTTGATTTTCATAAAACTCAAACTACCATACTTAGTAATGAAGAAAAAAATTCACTGAAAAACAAAGTAAGTCAAATATAAGATCACAAAGACAGAAAATAACCTCCAAGGGAAATTCTTGTTAGTCACATGTAGAACTTTCCCAGGAAAGAGGTGTACTGTGGGACTGTTTCTAAATGAAGGGTTTCAGGTAAGTTTTACTCCAAAAAGTTTCATTAGGGTGGAACAAACAGCAACTCAGAGAAGTTAAGTCAACTGATGCAAACTTTCCTACACCAAAGGTTGCTGCCTACAACTACTATTAAAAATAGATATAACTATACCTAAAAAACCATTCACTCCAAAGGTCTGAATTCCATTTAAAGTTTACCAGTCTTGCACCTATTTATTCTGAGCAGTTATTTCTTAACAAAGGAAATTCAGATGGCAGGTATACTGGTATAGATATATTTCCAGAAATACTTTAAAATGGTAAATATGGTACAGAACAAGTTAACAGGTTATGGAACCTAGAGGACTCAGACAGGTAATTACATGGAAAGATCTGAAAACAGACTGGTTATCTTGAGATAGGGCTCTAATAGCACCTTTCCTACTTTCAAAATGGGGGCGATTTGGATTCCAGATTTCAAAATGACCAAAGTTAGGTAAACAAAAAATGCCATTACTCATTCCTCATGACTGATTTCCTCTGATAGGAAATAGCTATTATTACAACATCTAGTTATATGAATTGTAGATGACAATGTAAAAGATAGTCAGAAGTCATCAATAGTCATTTTCTTAAGCAAAACAACTTACTATTCAGAAAGTCAACTGTTTTAAGAGGGTCTAGGTGTCCAACCTACCTTGCTCTTCATGATCTTTGAAGTGCCACCAATACCCTTTGGAAGGATGATATCGACAATATGACATAGCTTCCTCAAAAGCTGACTGAATGCCATGAACTGCAGTAAGCTTGTAAAAAGAAACAAATCATGAATTTCTCATTAGTTCAACCGAAATTTCCAAAGTACTCACAAAATATTATACATGCAGACAGTAATCTCATTTTTCAGAACCTGAATCATTTGGGACTATAGT
>NW_004567114.1:24003691-24013927 GCF_000260355.1 Condylura cristata | reverse complement strand
TTTTATCCAGTCATCTACTTTTGGGCATTTGGGCTGCTTCCATGTTTTTCCAATTGTAAATAAAGCAGCAATAAACATGGGGGTACAGGTATCTTTTTCAATCAGTGTTTTTGTGTCTTTTGGGTAGATTATAGTATATGTTTTTAACATGCAGATGGCCCAGAGTAACCAGGGCTCAAGATATTTTAACAGTCAATACTTTTTACTAACTTACCCAAGGGAGGGGAATTTTCATTTGATTCTTAAAATCAAGATAACTCAATTACAAGTTTTCTTTAGTGTTTAAGAATATGAAACACTTACCACTCTAGAGTTTATAACTGATCCCAAGTCTGGTGCCTGATAGATCACTCCAGCAATGATATAGTAATCAGCCAATGGGATAACTAAAGCGGTTTTAGGAGGGAAGAAATTTTTTTATGAATATATGCACACAAGCTGCTTAGCAAATTTTCATTAAAAGAACTAAAATTTGCCCTTTTCCATGTTAAAGCTTAAAGGCACAGTTTTGGCAATTCCTGTTTTTATGAATAAAGCTGTATTAGAATCTACAGTCACTAAGTTATATGATTACATTACAGCTGCTGTAACACTAGGTGAGCAGCTGTAGCAGAGGCCATAAGGCCCACAGAGCCTAAATATTTACTCTGGCATTCACAGGAAAAAAAAAAAAAATCACAACTCTTAACCCAGAGGAGTGCTTCTCAACTTTTAATGTACATCTGAATATCTTGGCAACATGAATTCACAAAATCTGGAGTGATACAATATTGCTGTCAGTATTACTTAAACACAAGAAAGAGAGATTTAGCAAACAGGGTGAAAATTTCAGATGCCCTGAACTTGCCTTTGTGCACCAGTTCTGGGGCCTAAGGAAAAACAGCTGCTAGTGAGGCATGCCATTCAGTGCAGCTTCAGGTTCTCCTTCTCTGGGCAGGACTCTAGATCTTGAGTTTTGAAACCAAAGCCAATTTTAGTTTATTTATTTTCTTAAATTTCATTTTACATATATGTATTTTTTACATTACATTTCTGTACAATGTGTGAGTTCTACTCTCAAGTGTAATCCCCATAAAATTTATTTTCTGTTTGTATAGCAAAAACAGTAATGATTTTCTTAAATTTCATTACTTTATATGTATATATTTTTTACATTATTGTCATTTGTGCAATGTGTGATTTCTCTTCTCAGGTGTAATCCCCAAAAAACTCACATCACCAAGTCATTCATAAACAATCACCAGTCTCTTGTGCTTTTCCCTTCTGTTCCGATCCTTTCTTCTCCCTTGATGAGTCTCCAATTTATAGTTTGCCTGCTAGTTGTGTTTTTTGGTTTTCGTTTTTTCCTAATCCCTTGTTTGGTTCCCATATATCCCTGGATGATTAGTGAAATCATCCGATATTTTTCTTCTGACATATTTCACTGAGCATAATCCCATTTAGCGCCATCCATGTTGCTACAATGGCATGGGTTAATCTGTTGATTGCTGAATAGTAATCCATTGTGTATATATACCACATCATTTTTACCCAGTCATCTGTATTTGAACATTCAGGTTGTTCATCTCAGCTACTGTAAATAGTGCTACAATACAGAAGTGCAGATTTCCTTCAGAATGAATGTTTTTGTGTTTTTGTGTGTGTGTCAATTCCTATGAATGGAATTTCTGTGTCAATATGGCAGCTCCACTCTAGTAATTTGAGAGTCCTCCAAACAGCTTTCCATTGTGACTAGACCATCCTGCATTCCCACCACAAGTGTAAGAGGGTTCCTTTTTCTCCTCATCCTTGCCAGTATTTTGCCACCAGTTTGCTTAATATGTACTAGTCTCGCCCATGTCAAGTGGTTTCTCATTGTGGTTTTGATTTGCAATCCCTGATTATAAGTGAAGTAGAACATTTTTGTATATACCTGTTGGCCATTCATATCTCCTTGTTGGAAAAGTGCCTTTTTACAGCTCTTCTACCCATTTTTTGAATGGATTGTTTGGTTTGTTTTTGCTGAATCATGTGAACTCTTTGTCGATCTTTGAAATCATCAGTTGTATGGAGTGCAAACATTTTCTCCCAGTTAGGAGGGTGATTTGTTTTCTATTGTCTTTTTGCTGTACAAAAGCTTTCTAGTTTGATACAGTCCCAGCTGTTCATTTTTTCTTTCACTTTCTTTGCTTTGAGGATGTGTCTTTGAAGATTTTTCTAAGATGTATGTCATGGAGTATTTTGCCTATGCTTTCTTCTATATATGTTATGGTGTCAGGACTTATGTTCAAGTCTTTTATCCATTTTGAGTTGGTTTTGTGCATGGTGTGAGGTAGTATTCTAGATTTTTTTGTATGTGGTTTCCCTGCAGCATTTATTGAACAGACCACCTGACCACCTGTGTTTAATTGCATAGTCTTTGCTCCTTTGTCACACAGATTAGCTTTCTCTAGATATGTGTCTTTATTTTCAGTTCCACTGGTCTATGTGTCTTTTGATCCAGTACCATACAGTCTGAATTATTATGGCTTTGTAGTATACTCTGAAGTCTAGTGTGTGATGCTTCCAGTCTCTTTTTTAGTCAAGAGAGCTTTGGTTATTCGAGGGTTTTTTTTTTTCTTTTTTTTTTTGGTTCCATAAATTTTATTGATATTTATTCTATTTCTTTGAAGAATGCCACTGAAATTTTTATTGGGAATTGTGTTTAATTTGTAAATTGTTTTCAGTAGGATAGCATTTTAATAATGTTAATTATTCTAGTCCATCTGCAGGGAATTCTTCCCATTCCTCTGTGTTTTCTATTTCTTTTAAAAATGTTTTGCAATTTTCTTTGTATAAGTTTTTACTTCCTTTATTATTCCCAGATGTTTTAATATTTTTTGGTACAATTATAAATGTTTTTTTTTTATTTTCTCTTCAGACTGACTTTATATAATGATTTTTATATCCTGCTACTTCATTAAACTGGCTTATTGTTTGCATTAGATTTTCTGCAGAGCTTTTTTCATGGCATACACACATGGGACTATATTTCACTACTGGAGGAAGGATACATTTGATATTGCCCTTTGCAGGAATGGAGCTTACACCTGGAATCCTACAGATTGAACTTGCTAAGTTTTTTTTTCCCCTTAATGATTGGCTGTACATTCTTAGTGTACTGTCATAACAAACTTAGGGATGACTATACGCTGAGCCTGCTGAGTCCTCTTAGCAAAGTACTGAACATGTTACCTGGTCTTGGAGATCCCCAAAACAACCCAATCCAAAAAATAAGAACATACATTTCAGAAAGTAAACAAATCATGGTACTTTAAAGAAGAAAATAGTGGCTGAAATTTACACATTTACCTTGGGTAGGGGACTGCCGCTGTTGTTTCCGAATGATAAAAAGAATGGGCTCTTGAGCATGTAAAAGAATGTATTCCACTCCAACCATCTGACTGAAAACAGAAAACAACCAGATTTATAAATGCCCTATAATTTTGTAGAACACACAAGTTTAATATTAGAGAAAAATTGTAAATAGGATTGGAACTACCTATGTTTGATGCAAAAAAAAAAACAGAAGAAAAAAAACGGTTGTTCAGTAACACTATTTTCCCAATTAGACAGAACAGAGAGAAAGAACTGCTTTTTAAACAGAATTTAGCTACAAAAAATTCAAGGTAATTGTAAATCTGAGTTCAGACTGAAAAGTCAC
Source organism: Condylura cristata (assembly GCF_000260355.1). Taxonomy (NCBI): domain Eukaryota; kingdom Metazoa; phylum Chordata; class Mammalia; order Eulipotyphla; family Talpidae; genus Condylura; species Condylura cristata. Next base: position 24,010,245 of record NW_004567114.1, on the reverse strand, counting down.
AAATACTGATGAACATTCATTCAGAAATGGCAACCAAAACACCATAATGCTTTTTAAGATCTACAAATATACACAAAGACTAACCATCTTGACTCTACATGTCAACCATATTATTTTATCCAACTAGAAAATATAAAAAAAGTATTATTCTAGGGCCCTCCCTGGTGGCACATCAGGTAGGATATAGCACTGCACACTTGCTGCAGCCGCTTCAATGAGTTCAATCCCCAGTCCCAGAAGTGACCCACATGGCACAGCAGACCTCTCCTGTCTTACCTGCTGCTCCCCTCAGCAGTGTATTTCATCTATCTCCTGTTCTGCTTCCCACTCTATGTCTGAGAGTCCTCTCACCACTCCTGCACTGGCCTGTAACCCCAGTTCTGTATGCATAAATTAATCTTAAAAAAAAAAAGTAACAATTTGCTCAATAGTTACAAATATTTGCTTAGTAACAATACTACTTAAAATAGGAGAGAAATTTAATTTCATGAGCCTCCCTAATGTCCAGTTGCAATTATCCAGGTGAAAAATTACACAGCTGTTTCAGAGACTTCTGTAATAGTAATAAATTCTTATTTGGTATCCTAAATTTAAAGAAATTTACTTTGCATTTGTTTAGCTAAAATTTTGCCATATAAGGAAAAATTTACGATAAATCAGACTATGCTTTTAAGATAACATATTAGATGTAGAGGAGACAGTTTTATGGTTGTCTTGTTAAGGTTAATAACTGGACTACTAAAATCACTCTCATCAGATCTACATCTACATTTTAATTGAATGATGATATATAAAATTATACAGAAAAATATTCCAGGATACAAGTGTCTCTAGCTGTCTCTCAGCAGCCACAGAGGACTAGGTTCTAAGTCTCCCAGACACCGAAATCCATGATACTCAAATCCCTTATAAGAAATTGCATAGTATTTACATAAAACTTACTCTCATCCTTCTGTACACTTTAAATCATTTTACAATTACTTATAATACCTAAAATAAGTTAATTGTTACACAGTTATTATACTATATATGTTCAGGAAATAATGATAAGAAGATAGTCTATATACGTACAGACAGATCCACCATAGGCTTAACTACATCAAATTCTTGAGCCTTGAACAGGGTTTGAACTACATGGGTCCACGTCCAAGTGGACCTACATCCCATATTCATGGGCTGTGCAACCCATGGATTCAAACCACCATTGGGGACCACTGTTCAAATCCACAAATGCAGAACTGGTAGACACAAAGAGCTGACTGCATTAATAGTTGTTTTGCTTGTCAAATTTGAACAAAGTGAAAACAGTGTTTCTTCCCAAAATTTCTATCTTGTACTTCTTTGTTACTACATTCACAGAGTTGGAAAATAACATTCACTGCAAAATGGCTACATGGCAAAGAGGCTTCATCCTTACAATAACTTACTTTAAGTGTTCTAATGTTAACCTCTGCATTTTGACCACTTCATTATTGCATGTCCTGTCATAAAAAGGATTGCTTCTTTCTGAAAAGTAATCCAGGACACTTCCACTGTTCAAAATAGGAATCCAGGAACTGTCAACCCAAGAGATTCCCAGCAGATTATCTATAAAAAAGAAACAAAACGATAAAGGTGACAAAAGAGAACAAAACCCAATTCAACAGACTTTTATTAAGAATCTATGTAGTAAGGCACTATAATATAAGGATAGTTGGGTCTTAACCTACAGTATTCTTACAGGCTAACAAAAGACATATGAAGTGATAAAGAAAGCAGAGACAACATTACACTATACCAAATGTTTCAACAAATGTGTTCTTATAGCACAGAAGAGTAGAATACTCTTCCTAAGGGTACAGGAGGAGGTGGATTTCAACACTATATATTAAAGAGTAAATAGAAGTTAACCATAAAGAAAAGTGGCAAAGTAATTCTAAGCAGAGAAAATATATATACAAAGATAAGATAAGAAGATATAAAAGCATATCATGTTCAGGGAGATTAGGTGAAGTGATAGTATATGAAAACTAAAGAGGCCTTTTTAAATATTGGAAACCCTTAATTTTTATGTTGACAACAAATTCAAAAATTTTCAAATAACATAACTGCCAAACAAAACACACCCACAGCCACCAGTCTATGAGAGCTTCCAATAAGGGACAGAAATAGATCAAGAAATTATTAAGGGGCAAATGATAAATTGAATGTCCTTAATTATAGTTATATTGTTTCACATTAACAATTATACTTAATCCCACTAGGTCTGACATAATCATCAATATACTTATACAAATTGGGTCGAAGAATTGAAAACTTCAATCTCTCCTATACAGCAAATGCTCCTGGCATCTTTGAAAAAACCAGACCTAATCTGATCTAACTAGTAGTTCTAAGCAAAATTAATTAAGTGAAGTATTAATCAAATGAGGTAAAACATGCTATATAAATTATAAAAGAGGAAACAAACAGATGCAGTAGTTAATGACTAATCAGCCCAGACCATAAGAGGATTCATCACAAATATGTCATGTCATAACCAGGGGGCCCCCTGGTGGCTAAGTCTCAGCACTAAGATGCTATCAGTAGCCACTGCAGCACAAGTTCCAGCCCTAGCCAGGGAGCTGACCCACATGGCACAGCAGACCTTTCCTGACTTGCCCGCTGCTTCCCTCAGCAGTGTATTTCTGTAGATCTGTATGTTCTGCTCCAATTCTGGTGAATCTTCTCACCTACCATATCCCCTGTGTTTCTGGTCTGCACCCCAACTCTTTTGTAGGCATAAATAAATAAAATCTTTGAAAAAGTCATGACATAAGCAAATATATAAGAAATTACATAATTAACATTTTCAGAAAAAAAAGATTTTCTAATGAAAAATCACTAAGGATAATCATTCTCAATTTTAAAACACTACAGTTATGAGCTTTGTTTAAAGCAATGTTCTTACAGATTTCTTACTTCCTTAGGAAAGATTATGGAGAAAAAATTTTCTGAAAGGTAATTTTAGGTTTCTCACTTAAATAGTAGAAACTAACATTTACAGATCATTTCAGCATTGACTGAGGAACAACTGAAGAGACTCTAATGAATTAGCCAATAAATATGGACATGAGTTGACAAGGAACTGGTGGAAAGTAATGGCAATGCACCGGAAGAAAAGGACAAAAGAGACATTTTTAGGAGGAAAAAGGGACAACTTCCTGAATGACCAAATATAAAGTCTCTGCAAGCTCTAGAAACGATAACTTATTTAGGGAAGCAATAGTAGTAAACTTGGCTTGGATACAGTTGGTTTGGATACACTGAATTTCAATATGGAATCAAATTCTCAGAACTAGGAATTACAAATCTTATCTGCCCCAAGCAAGAAAAACACAAGGAAAAGAATATTGACATTAGCAAATATCTGACAAGTTCATTTCCTTTGTCTTAGTTTTTTTTATCTATGTATCATAGTACCTCTTTGCTATATTACATATGCAAAATGCTTAGTATTTCATAATAATTCAATAAATGTTAATTGTGATGATGACAGTAGACCTGTGTCTACTTTAAGAATATAATGAATAAACTTATTTCTGGATTAATCACAGCTAATCTAGTTTGTGACTCTTTTTCCCTGTTTATGTCTTTGTCCTTTTTTCAAGAGATCCCTTTCATTCTCAAAAGAATATGAGTTTAATAGATAAATTAAATGGTCATATTTATGTCAAATTCATTTCAAGTGTCACTATCTATACAAAGTCAGCCTCTTCTTAGCAAGGCAGAAACAATGGTTTATGTTCTCATAGAAGTTTTTATATACTTTTATTGCATGGTATCAGGAATACAAATGTATTCCCATTAAATTTCAGCCTTTAGAGAACTGGGACTGTGTTTTACTCATCAGAAACTACCAGAAAACTATCTGCAATAGTCGGCAAATGTTTACAGATGCATATTATTAATGAATTATTGAAGGCCAAGGACAAGTACAGTATCATTTACTCGACTGGTCAAATAAAGGAAAAAACCTATGTGAAGTTTCATACAGAGGGGAAGGGCATTGGGGGGTAGTGTATGGGGTGTCCATGGACTTTGGCAGAAGACTATGCCCCGATGGATGGTCTGGTAACACATATGAAAAGGTGTGAGCCTTTATCTCTTGACACATACATGGTATGGAATACCAATGTTACCTCAATTAAAAAAACATGAAAGTTATAAAGTTTCATACAGGCCAGGTGAGACAACAAAGAGAAGATGCTGGGCTCATCTCCTCCACAAATTCACAACTAAATTACAACAGAGCAAAACTGACAACTCCTGAAAATAGAAATACAACTACCATATACATCAGGAGCAATGGTGTGATGGAAAAGGGTAGGAAAAAACCCTTAATTAAACTGTGTGTTTGCAGTTATACTGGCAAGCCAGATGGGGAGGGGTGGCCAACGTATGGGGAACCTCTGTTATTAACTTAGGGGCTCCACACCAGACTTGGGAAACCCATTACTGTATTGGAGAAGGGGATACACCTAGTTGGCATGCAGGACAGAGGATGCACCACAGGATACCTATCTGAGTAAGAGTGCAGAGTGATAACTGATCTAGAATAGTTGGAGCCTGAACCTGCAGGGCGAGCCAGAGCAGAACACCTGCTGTCTACCAGAGATGAGGGTACAATTTGCAACCTGAAGCTGTAATACTCAAAACATTGCCTCATCTCCACCCAAGGAAAAAAAACCTAGACAATAACTGAAAATTGTTACTAACCAGAGTAAGCAGTGGTCCTTAATAACAGGAGCAAGGGCCCCAAGGAAAAGAGAACACTGGTTTGTGGCCAAATCTTAGTTGTAGTTACAACCTCACCCTATATCTATAGTGTTCAACCAGTCTAGAGGATGAAGCAAACAAGCGTCTATAGGAAACATTTTGGCCAATGTACTGGCCTAAGGAAGGGGATCTCTATGGAGCCCCATCATGCAACTTGGACCCCCACAGCACAATAGGAAGTTAGAACTCTTGACGCTCACTGGAGGTAACCTATTAGAGATAGCTCATTACCAGCACCAGTACCCTGGTCACATGTACAGGTGCAAAGACAGCATTCTATGAAATAACAGACACCTAAAAATCCTGGGTAAACAACCCAGGATTGTACACAGCTTGTTGTAGAAGGGGTATAAAGACAAAACAAAACAAAACAAAACAAACAAAAAAAACCCTTGTTATAACCCATAAGAACTCAAAATAGAAAAGAGAACATATCACAAATACTCAAGTAAAAAATCCTGAACTTTCAAACCAGCAGAACTGCAAAATATGCCAGAAAAGGAGTTTAAAAAGTTCATCATCACTTTTAATAAAGAAGTGCTGGTCAAAACCACATCGATGAGAACAGCACACATTAAATAAAAAGTGCTGGAGAGGATTCAGAGAAAGTGGAATCCTACTACACCGTTGCTGGAAATGCAAACTGGTGCAGTCGTTTTGGAAAGCAACTGATTTACTCCAAAATACTAAAAATGGAAATACCATACTACCCAGCAATGTCACTCTAGGGCATCTATCCAAAGAACATGAATCCATCATTACTTATAATAGCTAGGACCTGGAAACAACTTAAGTGTCCAATGATAGACGACTAGACCCAGAAGAAATGATAAACCCAAAAATGGAATACTATTCAGCCATAATTAAAGATGAAAGGTTGCCATTTACAGAACATGTAAGGAGTTGTGGGAATTATCTGTAGTTGAATTCTGTAAGTTAAAACGACAGACACTTATTTGATATCTATATAGTGGATGATTCAACACAATAAAACACGTATAAAAACTAGGAGACACTAATAAGTAGTAAAGTTTCTGAAGTTAATCATACACATACACAAAGATTCAACAAATCTTGAAGTAACTACTGTTTCGATGCTCGAAGAAAACGACCTTGCCCTTAGTAACTGCTGGGAGTTCAATAAAGTATTACAAATTTAAAATAATTTAAAAAATAAAACCTCAGGAATTCATGCTCGGGGACGCGTCAGGAAATTATAAAAAAAAAAATAAGATAGTCCCTACGCTAAGTCGCACAAGAGAACCAATATGGTCGATCATTACCATAATCCCTACCCAAAGGCCACTCCTGCTCCCCGAAAGAGCCCCAATATTGTTATAGAGAAATGTGTGTAGAACACAACTGTAGGTCTGGAGGCTTAAAGTTCAGAGCTTCTTCTAACTCCTCCCGTTTCGACAGGTATAAAAGACCCCCGAGGAGCTGGGGAAAACTGCAACTTTTTGCGAATTATAGCCTTCGGTTCTTCACAGAAACCATTTACAACATCACAAAGGAATCTGAACCCTCCCTTCGCAAGTTACAAACCCCCAAATCAGACCCCACACAATCAGAAAAACAAAGAGTAACAACACTACTTACCTCGGATATCAACCGCCGCCATAATTCCAAACGCGTCAGCGAGCTCTCCTTCCGGCGCAGAACATACGTAGCAACGAGGACGACGGAAGCCGCGGATTGCCAATCTTAGCGAAGCAAAGAAGGAACGCAAACAAGGGGCGGAGACTGTGCGGCGGCGA
>NW_004567114.1:23998638-24001851 GCF_000260355.1 Condylura cristata | reverse complement strand
TATTGCAGACACACACAAAAAGGCTTGGTAATGAGTTTATTTACAAGGGGAAAGGTAAAAGGAACAACCCAGGGAAAGAGAGAAATACAAGTTAACTAGAATATCATATCAGTTCTGATTTGCACTCCAATAGCATGCTGAAAACTGATCAAGAGCAAAATGACCAGCCACAAACCACCAAGTCAAGAGATCCCCGAAACCCACATGTTCGGTTTTATCCTAACCTGGTTGCTCAGCTCCACCCTCACATCCCCACTTGCTTCTTGTTGGTATAAATGGGATTTGCAGTTCCGGTATCTGGGGTGAGGTGGGGTCCATGAAACCTTTATCTGTTACAATACCATAAAGATTCCCCCAGAATTTAACTATAACCCAGGGACAAGCAGAGAAGAGAGGACCATATGTTTACTAAAATATTCCACCTCATAAACCGGGAATTAAAAATATTAAGGGCCCTCCCTGGTTGGTGCAATGAGTTAAGTCTCAGCACAATGAAGCTATCTGCAGCCACTGCAGGTGAGTTGGAGTTCATTGGTGGCCAGGAAGGTGACCTACAGGGAGCAGCAGACCTCTCCAGTCTCTCCCACTGCTCACCTCAGCAGTGTATTTAGCCCACCTCTGTTGTTCCCCACTCTGTCTCTGATGAATCCTTTCACTGCTCCCAGCCCCTGCACCTCTGTCCTATATCCCAGTTCTTGTATACATAAATAAACCCTAAAACAATAAAGATCTAAGTGGAATAAAAATATCCTGCTCTGTTACACTTCAAGTTTTTAAGATTTATTTATGAACACAGAACTACCAGAGCTGCAGGGGCAATGAGAGGATTCACCAGAGACAGAGTGGGGAGCAGAATAGGCAGTTTGATGAAGTACACTGCTAAAGGGAGCAGCGGGTGGGTCAGGAGAGGTCTGCCCTGCCATGTGGATCACCTCCCTGGCAGGAATCAAACTCGTGCTGAAGTGGCTGCAGCCAGCTTCATAGAGCTGGGCTTTAACTGTTTGCGCCACCAGAGAGGACCTACACTTAACTTTTGAACTGGGATTTATACCCTGAAATGGTATGTATTTCTAAGTGTCTCAGTACACACGCGTATAAGCACAGAGAATAGTTTTAACCTGACTGGAGGAAATTTTCAGGAGGGCCTGATCCAAGGCCCTGGTGAAGAGGATGTATGGGGGGGGGGGGAGAGGGGGGTAATCCAACAAAAAGAAGTGTGAAAACTTAAGGGCTTTGTTTCATTTTATTGGTGTTTTCTTGGGCTTTTATTGGGAGGAGGAAGATTAAGAAGAAAAACAACAACACAGATCTGTAAATAGTAATGCAAGGTAATCCATACCTGAGTGTTCAGTCTTTATCTTGTGGGAGAAATGTGATTGGGCCACCATTTCAGAAAGATTATTCAAAGGAGGTGAGTTAAAGATATTTAAAAGATTCAAAGTAGGGAGTCCATTTAAGAGGTTTTTATAAACTAAATGATAGCTAAGCTTATATAAGGCAGTGGCTGCTGACGGAAGAGAGGATAATAAATATTGAAGAGAGAATTGAAAGGGAATTAGTTACTAATAGATAAATCTGAAGAGGGAGTGAGAAACGAAAAGTTATCTCCAAAATACTGATAAGACTTGGTGCCATTAATTAGATTAGGAATAACAAGAAACAGGAGAGTGGGTTTAAAAGATAATTATTTGTTTCTGAACATGTGCACATTGTGCATGAGATGTCTGCAGGACATTCTGTGCACTCTGGTTTCTCAGATAAAACTTCACTGAGGCTGTGTTGTATGAATTATAGAATGTTACACAGCATCCCTGGCTTCTAGCTACTAGCCAGTAGCAGCCTCTGTCCCAGTTATAATAACCAAAACCTACCTCAGACATTGCCAAATATTGCCCCTGGAGTGGGAGGACAAAATTGCACCAAGTTGAGAACCAGCTGTTATACACAGCTGTCTATAGGAGTGTGATATCAAAGCAGAAGAATTTCAGGAAGAGAGTACTCTCTTCCTGCAGACAAGTTATGTGAAACATACAAGTGATATAAAGCTAAGAAGCAGGTATTGGATGCCTGCTAACAAGGGTAGCTTCTGTGTAATGGTAAGGGCAGAAGCAGGAGTGAGAGAGTATATGGAGTGAGAGAGTATGTGGTCAAGAGTAAAGGGAAGTGGTGTAGACTGCTTTCAAGAAATTTGGCTGAGAGGGAAGGGTAAAGATAGGGCATTTTCTGGACATTGTGCAGAAATAATAGGGAATTATAAATGTGTTGACAGGCTAAGATGAAAAATCCAGTTGAAAAGCTTTCCATTTATATTCAATGATTTCATCTATTCATTCATTCAATCATAAATTATTTAATATCCTCAGCTCTAGTTGTAGAGGATAAAGTGGATCTCATCATAGTTCTAATCTGCATCTCTTTTATCATTTTTAGCATTTTTAAAAAAGATTTACTTGTTTATGCATACAGAGCTGGGGTACAGGCCAGAGGAGCAGAGGCCATGAGAGGCTTCACCAGAGACAGAGCGGGGAGCAGAATAGGCAGACAAAGTCCACTGCTAAGGGGAGCATCGGGCTGGTCAGGAAAGGTCTGCGGTGCCATGTGGGTCAGCTCCCTGGCAGGGGATTGAAGGGCAAGGGATCAAACACGCACTTGAGGTGACTGCTGCTAGCTTGCAGTGCTCAACCTAACTCATTGTACCACCAGGGAGGGCCCTGAATCTCTCTTATTAGGGGTGAGTGACCCCAGACATTTTTTCACTTGTCTTTTGGCCTTCTGAATGTCCTCTTTAGTGAATTGGCTGTTCATATCTGCTGCTCATTTGTTAATAGGGTTATTTTGTTTTTGTTGCTGTTAAATTGTATGAGTTTTTAAAAATAAATCTTGGATATTAATTCCTTATCAGAGAAATGGAGATAACACATTACCTGATTTCCAACTTTACTGTGAAGCAACAGTAGTAAAAACAATATAATATTGGCCCCCAAAAAAATATGTGGATCAATAAACAGAATCAAAGGTACAGAAATAAACTTATACATATACCAGCTCCCAATCTATGATAAAATATGGGGTAAAGGCAACCTGTTTATTAATGGTGTTGGGAAAATTAGAAAGTCATACATAAAAGAAAGGAGTTAGATTACTTTCTACAACCCTACACAGAAATAAATTCCAAATGGATTAAAGATTTATATATAAGGCTCCCCCCCCCCC
>NW_004567114.1:23971859-23998408 GCF_000260355.1 Condylura cristata | reverse complement strand
TCTAACCCCAACTTATAGGCAAATGAATCACATCAAATTGTAATCCTGGCGGGTTTCCCATCACCAAGTCACCCGTGTGCCATCACCATAATCCAATAAATAAATCTTTTAAAAAAGAAACTAAAAAAGATTTAAATATAAGACCTGAAACAACAAAATACATAGAAGAAACATTGGTGATACACTCCACAGTATGAAAAATAAAGATATTTTTGGTAACTCAACCCCTATGGCAAGGGAAATAAAAACATGAAAATAAGTAGATAACCTACTGAAAAATATTTACAGAATATTATGAATTTTTTTATGTTGATTTTGTAGCCTGACACTTTTCTGTATTCATTTCTTGTTTTTAATAGCTTTAACAGTCTTTAGAATCTTGTATATTTAACATATAGTCTGTGAATAGCAATAGTTTCCCTTCTTATTTCCTATTTGGTTTCTCTTTATTTCCTGAGTTTGTCTGATAGCTCTGGCCAAAACCTCTAATATGAAGTTATATATTCAATACAAGTGAGAACAGGGGGCATCCTTGTCTTGTGCCAGATCTTATGGGAAAAGCTTTCAATTTTTCACCATTATTATATTGGATGTTAGTTTGTGATACATTTATTATATTGAGGTAAGTTCCTTCTACCTCCATCTTGTTTAGCGTTTTTATCATAAATGGGGATTAAATTTCTTCAAATGCTTTCTCTGCATCTGTTGATATTATTTGATCTTTTATTTTTACTTTCATCAATAATGTGCATTACATTATTTGACTATGTATACTAAAGCATCCTTTAGTTCTGGGGGTTAATCCCATTGACTATGGTATATAATCCTTAGGTTATACTGTTGAATTTGATTTGCTAGTATTTTGTTGAAAATTTTTGTATCAATGTTCATCAAGGATATTGGGGCTGTAATTGTGTTGTGCTGTCTTTGTCTGGTTTCAATATTAAGGACATGCTAACATCATAAATTTATTAGGGATCGTTCCTTCTTTTATTAAAAAAACAATTTGAGCAAGGTAGTCATTAGTTGTGTTTTTTTTTTTTTTGAAATGTTTATTTATACATACAGAACTGGGGTACAGGCCAGAGGTGCAAGGTGGTGAAAGGATTCACCAGAGACAAAGTGGGGGAACAGAACAGGTACATTGACGAAGTACACTGCTGAGGGGAGCAGTGGGTGAGACAGGAGAGGTCTGCTGCACCATGTGGATCACTTCCTGGGCCTGGGATGGAACTCACAGTGTAGCCTGTGGCTAACTTGCAGTGCTGCACATTAACCCACTGTGCCACCAGGGAGGGCCGGCATTAGTCCTTTTCTAAAGTTTGTTAAGTTATTTGTAAAGCCATTTAGTCCTGGGCTTTTGTTTTTCAGAAGAATTTTTTTTTAAAGATTTATTTATTTATGCATACAGAAGTGGGGTATACAGGTCAGTGTCATAGGGACAATGAGAGGATTCACCAGAGACAGAGTGGGGAGCAGAACAGGCAGATTGATGAAGTACACTGCTGAGGGAAGCAGTGGGCAGGTCAGGAGAGGTCTGCCACGTGAGTCACCTCCAGGACAGTGATTGAACTCGCGCAGAGGCAACTGTTGCCAGCTTCTCAGTACTGTGCCCTAACCCGCTGCGCCACCAGGGAGGGCCTCTGCTTTCATTTTTATTATTTCCTTTTCTCTATGAACTTTAGCTCTTATTTAGCCCTTTTTTGAGTTGTGTTAGGTGTGATATTAGGTTGTTTATTTGAAGTTTTCTTGCTTCTTGATATGGTCTGTATTGCATTCATTTTCCCCATTAAGGCTGCTTTTGCTGCATCCCAGAGATACAGGAAGCTTGTAGAAAAATTTTCATTCCTCTGAAGGTATTATAAGTTTCTGCTGATTTCTTCTTTTATCCAATTGCTATTAAGCACCATGGTATAGCCACATTTCCCCCCATTTTTTTCTTATAGTAAGTTTTTAGTTAATTTCTAGTTTTATTGCATTGTGGTCAGAGACATGTTAGGTATAACATCAGTCTCTGTGGATTCATTGACAATTGACTTGTCAATTGATTGTTCCGAGAGATGGTCTATTCTTGAAGATGTCCCATATATACTTGAGAATATTGTGTCTACAGAAATTTTGAGGTGAGCATTTTATGCTAGAATTTTTGGCCTAGCTCTTCATTTAGAGCTGTTGTTTCCACATTTACGCTTTATTGATCTGTCCATTGTTGTAAGTAGGATATTAAGTTTCCCTGGTATCACTTTATTTTCTCTCTTCCCTTCTGTATACCTTCAGCCCAATACACAGGTGAGCAAATACATATGTATCTACACACACACACCCCTAGAAAATCTATTCAAGTGTAAGCAAGGTCAGGAGATTTTTTTTGAAGTTGACTATACTGCAGATGTTGTCAATAAGAGTAATGTGATTTTAGTTGGAGGGAGCTAGTGGAGAGAGAGAAGGCAGGAAATGGTTAATAACATCAGTATGGTATTAGCAAATAGTTCCCTTCTCTTCCCCCTCTCTTTGCTGACTTGTTAGTAAACTCTCTTAAGCCTCTACAAAATGATAATATGTGGCCTTCCCTGGTGGCAAAGCAGATCAAGGCACAGTATTGCAAGCTGGCCTCAGCATCTTCAGTGCGAGTTGGATCCTGGCCCTGGAGGTGACCCACGTGGCGAGGTAGAGACCTTTCCTGTCTCTCCTGCTGCTCCCCTCACCAGTGTACTTCATCGATCTACTTGTTCTGCTCCCCACTCTGTCTCTGGTGAATCCTCTCACCCCCATACCTCTGGCCTGCACCCCAATTCTGTTATGCATAAATAAATAAATCTTTTTTAAAAAATGATAACATGTTTGCTTCCACTTCTTCTCAGATACCTAATTGCTTAGGCATTTGGGTGATTGCAGATTTCTATTTCCCTATCCACTTCAAGTTGCTTTCTCTTGGGATGGGTTGCCTGGTAACTCTGATACCAAGTTTGCCTTCCTAGTAATTATATTCTTTGTATTCTTCAATAATTGTCTCCTGTTGAGTTTTCCTGCTGTTACATTTTATTTCAATATGTAAGATGTATGTCCATAACGAAATAATTTTATTTTCTTAAGGATGTATATGAATATATGTGTGTATAGAGCATATAAGAACATTTACCAAACATTTATTGTTAGGAAGAAAATTTCTAGGTTCATGTTCCATTAGCTGCCAGATAAAGTGACCCCGTCTTTGTGAGTATGACTTTATGTGAAACTGACACACAATGTGAGATAATTCTTTACTTCTTTTGGAAGCTCCAGTGTAAGAGCAATGTCATTTCACAGATCTCAATTAAAAGAAAATACAAAATTCACTAGCACCCAAATAAAACAAAAGTAAAAAAGAGTTGAAGTGATGAACTCCATAATCCAATGTCTTTCTCATGTCACCAGCACATGCCATAATCTAACCCCAACTTATAGGCAAATGAATCACATCAGTGCATATACTACTTGGATCTACAGTATTCCCATGTAAAAGGCAAAACTGTATTTGTACAAGCCCTAGAATTCAGGGCTTCATTTTTTAATATGCTATAGATAAACCTAAGAGTATCTGTTTGATTCATGGACAAATCACTCAAAGAAACAATTTCTCATTTCATTATTCATTCAACTATTCATTTTTTAAGATTTATCTTATTTATTTATGCATACAAAAGCTGGGGTATAGGCCGGAGGTGTGCGAAAGAGAAGGGTGAGAGGACTCTCCAGAGACAGAGTGGGGAACAGAACAGGCGGATTGACTGAAACACACTGCTGAGGGGAGCAGCGAAGAGACAGGAGAGGTTTGCTGAGCCATGTGGGTCAGCTCCCTGGCTGGCAGGGTATCGAACTTGTGCTGTAGTCACTACTAATAGCTTCATAGTGCTGAGAATTAACCTTTTGTACCACCAGGGAGGATTCACCTATTCATCTTTATTTATTCATTCCACTGTCAGTTGTGGGTCAATACAGAGCTGTCATGTTAAATGCATTGTAATGCAAAATAAAAAAGAATGTAAGAGATATACTGGATTTATATTTATAGAAGTCAAGTCAATTGTGAAACTCCCCAGGAGCTATAAAATAATGGGAGAAGGTTTCTGTTCTTAACATGTTTATATTTATACTTTAAGATGAATAAAACATAATTGTATATATGTATACACTCAAAGATGAGTCAAGTAATTAATTACTAATTTATCTGCAAATTTTATTACCCCTCTTATCATAAAACTGAATCTACATGTAAGAGCTTATTGGATCTCAAAAAAATTAGATGAGAAATCACTGTAGTATCTATCATTATTTTGATATAGAATGAAAATAAATTTCACTTTTAAGACTGAAATATGTCAAGTTTGAAATTAGATATGAAAGTCTAAAGTAGTATTTAAAATCCCACTTAATGTGTATAAATTTAGTACACATAAGTATCTTCTTACCAACATGGCTAAGTTAGGTAGAAAGATTTTACAAAGGTGGAGTTTAAATTAAGTGATTATGGTAATGTTGCTTATTACTAATGCAAAGCACTAAAAATACCTGACTGAAATCTAAGAATTCTAAAACTATGAATGCTTAATTCTGGCTTATAAGTTCTTGATGGCAGCCCTCTCTAGTGGCGCAAAGAGTGAAAACCCAGCACTGCAAGCTAACCATAGCTGCTTTAGTGTGAGTTCAATCCCCACCCCGGAGGTGACCCACATGGCGCAGCAGACCCCTCCTGTCTCTCCTGCTGCTCCCCTCAGCAGTGTACTTCACCCATCTGCCGGTTCTACTCCCCAGTCTGTCTCTGGTGAATCTACTCACCACCCGTGCACCTCTGGCCTTTACCCCAGTTCTGTATTTATAAATAAATACATCTTTTAAAAAATAATTCTTGATGAAATTATACTTACAAGTATTGCTGCCAAGTGGCAGCTCTATATAAATTTTCAACTAACCTCATGAGATAACAGCTATGATAAATATTAAGGAATAAGTGGACTAGAGTTACTAGTGACTATTACCTTTGTCAGTCAGTTCAATATAATTTTAGGCACAAAAGCTAGTCAAACTTAAACATAATGGAGTTAAAATACAACTGAATTGGGGAAAGTGTCAGCAAAATAAAAAAAAATTAATGTTTGCATACTAGGCATTATGCCAGAAACCATAATAAGCACTTTTAAAAGATTGCTGGATTTAATACTACCAGCAACTTCATGCAATACTTAATATAAAATCTCCAGTTCAACCAGAAAGTAATACTGTGGTTCTCAAGAGCTGAGGGGTAGGAAAAGGAGGAGATGTTGGTTAAAGGGTCCAAACTTTTGTGGTAAGATGAATACCTTCTGAGTACTTAACATATGGCGTGGTGACTATAGTTAACTATAGTTATATAGTTATTATATACTTGAATATTGCTAAGAGAGTAGAGCTTAAGTGTTCTCACACATACACACAAATGGTAAGTATATAACATGATGGATGTGTTAATTAGCTTAATTGCAGTAATCATTCAAAATGTACATTAAGTCATCACATTGTACACCTTCAACAAAGCACATTGTACAACCTAAACAAGTTTTATTTGTAATTATACATCAGTAAAAGAGGGTGGAGATGAATCACCAATTTACTTATCAGGAAACAGGAGCTTAGGGAAGTTAAACAAGTCACTCAAGGTTACAGTGATCATGTGGAGCCATATTCTTCAGAACCCTTTTCCTTCCCATTTTGCTCTTCTTCCTTTAACATATGAGGACATCAATTGAAATTTGACCTATATAAAAAGATAGGTATGATTTTTCCTAGAAGAGAAAAGGGAATGGGCACCTTTCTCTGGCTGAGTAAAGAACTGGTACAAAGTCACACCCGTGGAAGGGATTTTGTTCAAAGAGCAATGATATTCTGCCTTAAACAGTAAGACTGGAAGAAATATTTAAGCCCCATTCATTTCATATCTTGTTTGCTTGAGACTTGACTTAATCCTAAAGGCACTGGCTAGTCAATGGAGACTAATATTTGATAATGACATTCAGATGTCAGTGAGGATGGTGAACTGAATGCATACTAAGCAATACCCCGAATGATGCAGGCAAACAGTGACGATGGGCTGAACTAAGGCAGGAGCTCTAAGTGTGGTAGAGATTTACACCTTGGAGATAAAACCTTGGCGACATACAGCTTGGAAAGTTGCTCTTGCTGCCCGAGGCCCACAGGTGTTAACACTTCTACTATTTCTGACTATTTGAAATAGAAATAGTCAGCAAAGGAGTGTGGTCTGAATTTATTATATATCCGTGTTACCTATTGTGAGTTCTTCTTTATGAATCCAGATAGGGAATCATCACTTATGGACGTCAGAGGAAAAGACAATTATAAAACAAATTCGGTTTCCTGAATGAAAAAGTATAATGTCTTAAATCCAAGAATTGACTTAAATCCCCGTGAGGCAAAGTGTCTCATCTGTGTAATTTAAAACTATATAGTTGGTCATTGTTTAATGTCTCAAAACTAGTCTTCATGTAGTTAGCTCATAGACAAGTTCCATTTGACCAAAATTAGCCACATTATTCTGTAGGCCCACCAAAAATATTTATTTTTCTTTTGAGGTTTTAAAATTCTAGTCACTGTAGTCTAGTGTGCACCTAGATAGCCCACTCCCCTTTTCTCAAAATCTTTGAATCTTGCTAGAATGAAAAGAAAAAGTGGAATATCTGACATGTATATTAAAATGTTTCAGTGTCAAGAGCCCAGAACCCTTAATAGAAGGGGTGGAATTGGAATATTTTTATACTCATTTAAAAAACAGGGAAGGGCCTCCCTGGTGGTGCAAGGAGCTAAAGCATAACATTATCCTCAGTCACTGCAGCATGAGTCTGCTCCCCGGCCAGGGAGCTGACCCACATGGCATGGCAGACCTCTCCTGTCTCGCCCGCTGCTCCCCTCAACAGCATATTTTGGTAAATCCATCTGTTCTGTCCCCCATTCTGTCTCTGGTAAATCTTCTCACCCCACTCCAGGCATCTCTGGCCTGTACCCAACTCTTGTATGCATAGATAAAAACACTTCTGTTTTTCCTGGTGTTTGTTTATTTGCTTATTTCAATGTACTCTGTGTAGCTACTAGAAGGAAGAGGGGCCTGGAAGAAGTGTGAAGAGGTCCTGAGTCAATATGATAAATATTGCCACAGTTGAGAGTTCCAGATAATGGTTCTTGGAAGGTGACTCAACTGAAGCCCTCGATACAGAGGCTGGCAAAAGGACGTTCCTGGGCTGGAGTGCAGGTTTGCATTTAACCACCGCTGATCCAAGGGGCCTGAAACCTTGATTGCAACTCCCTCAAGAAACCTTTAATGCACTAGCTGTATGTTAAGTCTGCTGTGGGCCTTGAGGCTGCCACGCAAAGCCTTGCGATTGCCTGTGATTGTAAACCCAAGCACAGTTGGCAGGTTTGATTATTTAAATTTCAGCTGGACCGAAGATTATACTCAGATCAAAAATTGTGCCAAGGATGTGGGTCAGAAGAAGGGAAACAGGAATGCGCCTTCTTGTTTCCTGTCTGCTGACTTTCCCATGATATATCAGACCTTGAGATGAGCAGGGAAGAAGAAAGGTGTGATACCCTGAAAAGATTTAACCTTACTCAGTCCTGTGAACACCCACTGAGTCACACTTCACCTCTGGGGAGGTCAGCATCAGCACCCATGCATGATTTCAGAGCACTGGGTCCCCCCAGGTGGCTGAGGTGCAGCTCAGATCTCAGAGGTGTCCTAAATTTGCCCCCTAGTTTCCATTCTCACTCTCATTTGTGATATTGTAATAGTCTTCTGATGACTATCCCTGCTGCCAGTTTATTTTCCCATTGGAATATCTGGTGAGCTCTAAGAAACAGAGCTGCTTTAGAAGTTAGTTGTGTAGAATTTTTAATTGGAGCCCATGGGAGTTACTCTAAGCAATTCCAGACAGCAATATAGCATAAAAAGTGTGTAATCCAAATCTACTAATGAATTAAGGAAAAGACATCATCTATTTTAAAGTTTATTCAATAAATAATTATTACAAATGCATTATACAGTTACTATATTCTGGAGATTAAAAACTTCTATCCAGGAAATAATGGGATCAGTGGAGTAGAGTTTTCAGCAAAAGCTTCATATAGGACTTGATGTTTGAGTTGACATGAAAGATGAGATTTTTCTAGATGGAATGGGCAAGAGGAGAGAAAGGAGAAGGGAGGAGAAAAGAAGAGAAACAGAAATACACGCACTTGGAGCACACCGCATATCAAAGTTTTGCTAACGTTTTCCTGTGCCTGAGAATTGGAGGTCAGGTGGATAATGTATTGAGTATATGATACAACAAGAAGCAAATTAAAGCCCAGTCATGGGGGGAGGCTTATAGTCCCTGAGAAATAATGCAAGCTTTATCCTGAAGGCAATGGGGAAACCCCTGGAGAATTTTACTTCAAAAAATAGTAATAATAAAGTCAGATTTTTGTTTTAGAAGATTCAGTCTGTGGATTTCTAAGAGATGAAGACTATACATGACTGAGACATGCCTGCAATCTAAGTCAACAAGAACATGGGCCTGAGCTGGGAAAATTACAATGGACTGAAGATGGAGCAGTGGATGCAAAAATCATCAAGAAGATAGAATTTAAAGGAGCCAATTACTGAACAGATGTGGGAGTGAGAACATTCAGGTGACTCTAAGTTGTCTGGCTTGAGAGAATGGGTGGATGTCATTCACTAGAAGAAGGAGAATTTGGAATATAGTAAATGAGATGACTATAAATCACATAAAGAGTGAGGTTCAGAAGGCCATCGGAATAAGAGCTAGTGAACCTGGTGGATTAGAGTTTTATGCATGTGAGAAAAGAGACTTCATTTTTCTTCTCTGTAGCCCTGCCAATGAATTTATTCATGATCACATCATCTCTCTCTTGGACCGCTAAAATAGCCTCCTCATTGATTTTCAGTCTTGGCCCTTTCCAGTTCATTCTTCACCTTCCCATCAGTGATATTTCTAAAGTACAATTATATATATTCTGTCACTTAAAACATCTAGTAGCTGCCTATAAGTCTGCAGAAGAAAATCTATACTTGTTTTGGGTTTTTGGCACTTACATAGAGCAACTTCACTAAAGACCTATTTTTATAACAGACATTGTAAGGTTATCATACTTTACAATTACTCCAAGGTTATCATAGAAAAATCAAAGAAAAATGGTTCCCAAACCCATGTGTACTGATTATTTTCTAAAAACACATGGAAAAATGGCCAAGTCCCCAAATTTTTGACAAATTGTCTTCTACTGTCACAAAAAGGTCCCAGTCATTAAGAAAATAAATTTCTTTTCATTATCAGCCATGACTTTTGTCTCACACCTAATGTATTATACTGGAGAACCCGAATGGACCGATAAGAAACAATCAAAATAGGTTGTTCTCAACACTCTAGTGGAAACCTAGGTTAAGGAGTTACCTTAGCCCCTTACTTCTAGACCTACTTCTAATGATTACCCTCTAATTGTTTGTCATGTTAATGACAAAATAATAATAATAATAAACAATGAACCCAGAAAGAGAAGCTTCTCTCTGCCCCTAAATTTATAAAATGTGGACTAGGGATTTCCCACTGGCAGCCACTAGACCGAATTCTACTTGCAAACATCTTTTGTAAGCCTATTGAGATGCCCCATGCAATGTTTGTCATCCCTCCCTACTAATAAGACATGAAAATGGACTTGCACAGGGGCAGAGATATTCTTTACATTTTGGCTCCCAGTAATCAGCTGGGGCTAGGTCAGTACTGCTCTTTAGATAAGATATTTGGCATCCAGCTCATCACCTCCAGCCTAGTTCCTTCATATGAAGTAGACTGGTGCTTCTTAGTCATTAACGTCCATACAAATCTTTATGGGGATTCTGTTAAAATTCAGATTCTGATTTAGCTGGTCTAAGATTTACAGCCGGATAATGCTAAATGCTGCTTATTCAGGAAACACACTTTGCATTAAAATGAATTAGGGAGGTAAGATAATAAAATGCTTTTTGGTGGAACTAGTCTGGTTTTTGGATTCTAGTTCAATCACGTTGAGCCACCCTGGGAAAACCTCCTGCATTAACTGTACCTTGGCTTCCTCATTTACAAAATGGTGCTAATAATAGTTCTTAACTCAGAGGATTCTAGAACAGATTAAGTGAGTCACTATATGTGATAGTCTTCAAAAGAGCGTCTGACACACAGTATGAAATCAAAAAATGTACATTGTTATTATCCACTGTTGAAATGACAGTAGGTCACTCTCTTGCTTAAAACTATGGAATGGTTTTCCTTTGTCCTCAAAATGAAGTTCTAACTCCTTAGCATGGATTCCAGTGCCCTTCGAGACCTGGCCTCTATTCTTGTCTCCAACCTTCTCTTCTCTCTAGAGATGCTCCTTAATGCATTTTAACTCCTCTCCTCTTTACCCCTCTAGCCATGCAGGTTTCTCTACATGTTGTAGAATACCTTGCCCTCACTTTACCAAGCCAACTCCTAGGACTCCTTCAAAAGGAGGCAATTCAAGCTAGTTGAGTGGAGTTCTTACCTGGTCCTTCCCATGCTCACTGTGAATTAGGCAGCCCCCTTCACTGTCCCTGTAGCATCCAGAGCACAGTCCTGTACAGCACTTGCAGAGTTATGTTGTGATAGTCAAATTGCCTCTCTTCTTTGGGGAAAATCCTGTTTGTAAGTTTTCAGTAAATATCCCTTGAGGAATTAATAAATGACCAAGGAAGTTTGTCTGCTAGTTTAGATTTCTACTGTCCTAAACCCTCTTATGAGATCTCTTCTTTTATGGTCAAGAATTTTTGATCTTTAAGGATCAGAGAGCTCCATCCCTCATTCCAGGGATGCACATGCCCACCCCTGCCATGAGTACACCAGGTAACTTGTGTCAGAGCAGCCCTATGGGTAAGCAATACAGAGATATTGCAAATTTTCTCAAATTTCCAGATTCAAAAATATGACTAATTAAAGTATGGATGTAGAACTCAGTCATCAGCCATGTCACTAACCTAGCAAAGTACTTTTAAATGTAGATTCAGCAGACTCAATTGAAATTCATGCTAAGTGCTTTACATAAGCCATATTCATTAACCTTCATAATTCATTCTGATGGTCCATGAAACCTCTTAAGATCTAGCTCAAGTGCACTTCTACAACCAAATCTCACTACCCTCACTATGCCCCGCCACATTGGCTTGATTTAATTCTTGATATTATCCAGCTGCCCTTTTAGGATGTTCCACAAGTTAATTCCTTGGGTTGAGATGCACTCCCACCCTACCCACTGCTCCATACACAAAGGCTCCAGGTCATTTCTGCCTCCTTTTTATTTCTAGAATGCATGCTCCATCAGACCTGGCTATTTCTTACACCAAGGGGCTGCCTCTCTTTTGCCCTTGTTTAATTCTCTATGAATTCCCTGCTAGGTTTATGTATATATTTTTATGTTGGACACCTACCACTGATTGTAAATATTTTCATTTGTCTGCTTACTGTTTCCTTCCCATATTTTCTCCAGTAGACGCTAAGTTCCAGGAGGGAAGAAATGATACTAGTTTTCTCCACTGTCCAGTAGTAGCCACTAGTATGGTAAGTACTTTTTCGCTTGAGTTGTCTAGTGCAAGTGACCAAAGAAGAACCAGTATTCCAGTTTATTTATCTGATGTATAGCAAAAGTTTATCTGATATCCTATAAGACTTTCGAGGGATCTTTGTAGCTTTAAACAGAAACAATCATATTAACCTATGAAGCTGAAATGAGTAAGCTCAGGAGATATTTCAAATGAGTCATGAGGTTCATTGCAGAAAGCAAATCAGGACCCAGGAAAGGAAAGTGACTTGTGCAGGTAATAAGTAGCAGGATTAGGGAACTCACTTAGGGAACTTTAAAAACTACAGAGACCTGGGACCCAATGATAAAGGTTTTGTGTAATTAGGTTAAAAATTCTTATGCCGGCCCTCCTTGGTGGTGCAGCGGGTTAAAGCACAGCACCGAGAATCACAGCACAGCAGCTTCCACATGAGTTCGATTCCCCGCCTGCCCCGGAGGTGACCACATGGTGTGGCAGACCTCTCCTGGCCCACCCACTGCTCCCCTGAGCAGTGTACTTCATCGATCTGCCTGTTCTGTTCCCCACTCTGTCTCTGGTGAAGCCTCTCACCGCCCCTGAGCCTCTGGCCTGTACCCCAGTTCTGTATGCACAAATAAATAAATCTTTAAAAAAAAAATTCTTATGCCTTGTCTACAATTCTAACCAATTAAATCAGAATCTCTAGGGATGGAGGCAGAATCGCACTGTGTTTAAAGCTCCTGAGGTGATTCTGATGTACAACCAGGACTTAGAGCCACAGTTTAAGAGAAGAAAAGACTCACTTAGAAATGGAAATCAAAACTCCTCACCCCTAGCCAGGTTTTCTTCTGTGGAAAAGTAATTTGTAAAGAGCCATCTCCCACTTGTCAGAATAGAGCTAATTGTCCTTCTATGCCTGGATCAATTGATAATCTTATAATTATGGACTTCTGACATGGTTTTAATAGTTAAGTTTATAATAATCCGATGTAGACAATAAACATAATTGAATTCTTCACAATTCTCTCCACCTACTAGAAATTTCACTGGTTGAGAAGAATAAAACACTTAAGCTTCTAAGAAGCAAAACCAAAACCAAAACAGCTGATATTGAGTAGAAAAAGCGATATTCATTGGTATTTTGACATATTCAAATAGGATTATTTTTAAGCTCAGGAGATATTTCAAAGGAATGTAAAATTACTTGATAGATTATAATCTTTTCTTTTTTATACTTTATGTTGTCCCAAGCTGCTTCTAGAGACTAGGAGAACTTTGAATGTCAGATTTCATCACTGAGGTGACATCTGCAGTACCTGCAGGGAGTGCAGACAGGACACCTGGAGCTTTTCAGCAGGTCCATTCTGAAGATGCAGGTGTAAGTAAAAGACAGTCCAGATGGCTACTTTTCCATTTATAAAGTTATAATTGGGTTTAATAAGGAAAATTGCACTCACTTCTATTTAAGCTCATGAAGAGTTCACTTATAGCCAGTTTCTGGGGGTGGTGGTAGAAATTAAAACCAATTACACAAAGACCTCATTTTGATAATCATGTATTGTCAACAAATGACTCACAGTTTTAGTATCTGCAGCTGGTTAGGAAAATTCTGTGGAGAAACTGTCACCTTGGATCATGCATTCTTAATGGGGCAAGGAAAACTAGTTCAGGCAGGTGTTATAAAGAATCTTACTCTCTTTATTAACAAAGTGTAACTGTCCATGCAGTATATAAACAAATATACAGCATATCTGTTCTATTAACATTTTATAAGGGTCCTATATTATATAAGTCTTTTTGAGTAGATTGTCCAGAAAGGCAGAGACATAGAACTAGAAAGTAAATTAGTGAGTATTCACCAGGGACAGAGTGGGGAGCAGAACAGGCTGACTGACGAAGTACACTGCTGAGGGGAGCAGTGGAAGGGTCAGGAGAGGTCTGCAGCACCATGTGGGTCACCTCCCTGGCTGGGGATCGAACTCATGCTGAAGTGGCTGCTGCTAGCTTCACAGTGTTGTGCTTTAACTCAATGTGCCACCAGGGAGGGCCTGGAATTTTTTTTAAACATAAACATCGTCTTTATTTATGCAGTAACTTTGGAGTAGATTATACTAAGTGAAATAAGTCAGAAGACAAACAGTGGATAATTTCACTTACATGTAGAATAGAGAGAAACAAATAAAGGAACTGACAGAAAGAAACCAAAACAAAGTCTAGACATCTGACTACATAACTGAGGCTACTAGAAAGGGAGGAATCATAGGGGTGGATCAAAGTGGGGAGAAGGCCCACTGTCCACAGTAAAGGACTGTGGGTGCCTTGTTGGTGGACCTGGTGTGGTAAGATATCTGAGGAGGTGTGAACTATTCCCCCAAACATATACAGTGTTGTAAACCAGTATTACCTTGATTTTTTTTAAGATTTATTTATTCATACAGAACTGGGGTACAGGCCAGAGATGCGGAGGGTGAGAGGATTCACCAGAGACAGAGTGGGGGGCAGAACAGGCAGATCGACGAAGTACACTGCTGAGGGGAGCAGCGGGCGGGTCAGGAGAGGTCTGCCACACCATGTGGATCTCCTCCGGGCCGGTGGGGATCAAACTCATGCAGAAGTGGCTTTTAGCTTCTTAGTGCAGTGCTTTAACCCGCTGCGCCACCAGGGAGGGCCATTACCTCAGATTTTTAAAAGTAAAGAAAGATACTTTTAAAAAGTAAAGATAAAAGACCAATCCTCACTTTTTAAGGAGTAAGAAACATTGCCCAAGACCAATGAACTGAATTGCATTGTCAATCTTATATTCCCAGATCAAATACCCATAATGATGCCCTGAACAGTTCCTGGGTTAATCTTATCAAATTTTAAAAGAGGATACTGGGGTTTGGAAAGGTAAAGTAGCTCCCCCAAGGTCACAAAGTACTCATTCTTTATCAAGACTCCTGTACTAGCTCCCATTTTCTAGCTATTAGCTTAAGCTCGATGGTGGTGGCAATAATTACCAGAAAAATATCTAACATATTGCACATTTTATTATGCCCTAGAAACTCAGGGACAGCCGTTACAGATTTGGGCATTCAATCCTCCGACAGTTTTATGAAGTAAGTCTGACTGTCCATTTTTAATATGGGGATGCTGAAATTTAGAGAAGTTGTCATTTGCTCAGTGCACACTCTGGTAAGTGGTAGGGCCAGAATTTGAACATAGAAAGTCCAACTTCTGAATCTTCACTACAAAGAAATAACTACATTTTGATCAGTGTGACCTCTAACGTCCCTTCCCCACTATTCAAGCCAGCTGCCGCCTGTTCAAAGATTCAGTAACTTGTTCCCATGCCATGGAGCTTGGCACATTATATTTCACATTGTTTATACTATTAAAATTGTGCTTTTGCCTGCTTGTGTTGAGTTTATCTGGTTTAACAAGTTTTTGTTAGCCTAAGCATTAGACGTAACTAAGGAAGAAGAAGCAGGTAGAGCCAGTCACGAGGTGGCCCAGGGCCAGGTTGAAACAGAAAGAATTATTTTTCAGCCCTTGAAAGTGCAGGGAAAGGGCTGAGTCATGGCTTTCTCCTCTACAGTTTGACAGAACCAAACGCCTCCCCTCAGAGGGGAAGCCACATTTGCCAGCATATTCTGTTGACTTACATCGGGCTCCAGAAACATGAGGCTATATTTCCTACTCAGGGATTAAGAGGAACTGTGGGACACAGTTTACTGGGCAAAAATTAAAACACTTCACCTTTCTCAGCTTTTTTAACTGAAAGAAATTGATAAAATAGGTAACTACAAATAATTATTTTTTTAAGAAATAAATCCTGAGCATTGTGTTTTCCAAAGCCTTTAATCCGAAGCTCTACAATACTTTTGTAAGGCCCTGCCAGCTCCCCACTCAAATCCATCCAGCTGGATTCTAAACTCCTAACCAGACCTTCCCCCTCCTCTTTTACAGGCTAAATAGGTCTTCATAATGCTAGTATTCTGTGAATTAAATAATATTCAACTCAAAAAATGCAGTACCGTACTGTCTCAGTGCAGAGAGCTACTTAATGAATGTAGAACCAATGTATTGACTGTGATGCAACTAAGTTGCTGGGAAATAGAAATAATGGAAAATTATTTCTGGAATAAGAAATAAGAGAAAAGGGAAATAAGTAAAACAAGAAGGGAGATTAATAAATTGTCTCTATGTGGTATATGTTTTCATTCACATGTTTCTCCTAACAGTCTTAAGCAGCTTCTTTCATTCCCACCAGTGAGCCTGAACTTTGATTTATTGAGAAAGTGCAGAGAGTTCCAGATTTCTGGTCTTGATAGGTCAGATATTTTATGCTCCTACTATGAAATTATCTGGTACACATAAGAGAAATGAGTGTAAATGAAGCTGTATGTTCTTCTTCTCTGCCCTACCCATTCTTCTGTGTAAATTCCTTCTTTTCAGTTCCCATACATCAGCCCTGAATTTACTGACAAAGCTTCTGCAATCTGTGTGGGAGGGCTGGGGCAGAATGTAATAAAAGGAAATAAATAATGGATGATAAGCTTGGCTGGTAACAGATTGTTGCAACAGCAGCAGAATATGTAGGAGTTTAGATGCAATTTTGCAGATCTGATGAGATTTTGAGTACAAGACAAGGGAAAAAAATCTGACTGTCTTCAGCAGTTCCATCATTATTGAGCCCACAATTATCCACAGTTAATATAAGACAATCATAGTAGTCCTACACAATGCAAACATTTGTGGTGGTCAGGACAGTGATTTGATATGCATGAGAACAACCAACTGCTCATAAAAGTTCGCTCTCTTGCTCTCTTTCACACACACACACACACACACACACACACACACACACACACACATCAGCTGAAATACCCCTTTCAGTCATCAAAACTCAGTGGTTTCCAAGTTCAAATATCACAACACAAGGGAAATCCTTTTGTACAAGTCAGATATACAAAGTAAACTGGTTTGAATGGGAAAGAGATTGATTACAAGATTAGGAGAGATGAGAGTGACATCAGCAAATTCGTAGACTAAGAAGTTTCAGGCCTCTTCCCCACAGTAGTATAAGTTACCACTAGTTGAAAAAAATACCTCTATGAAAACTTTAGAGACTAGGAAAGAAGTAATAGCACTCAGTCATTGTAAAATCAAAAAGGAAATACAATAAATGGGGTAGGAACCTGCATCATTTGGCTTACCCATTTCTGTCCTTTCCCTATGCAACATAGTGTTGTTCATCTGGAGGAAATCCCTCTTATCGGGGCTCCCCTCCGGATGGAAAAAAGAGTGTGCTCTGTGTACAACATTATAGCTTGTTTGGGGATTACCTGAGGGAATAGTTTCTACGATACCTGGCTTGGATCAATGAAAGGACAGACTTCGGCTTGGGAGCTGATGAAAATAGCTTCCACCCTATGTTAAAGCTGCCGAATCACAGGAAGACACCAGGGGGAGAAAGAGATCAGAAAATGTCTAGATGTTCTAGACCCTCCCACTGAGCTGATTGGCGACTGTCTTCTGCCATACAAAGGCAGTACACAAACACTGGGATTGATGATTGTTTTTTCTAAAAGCTTGAATCCTATCAAAGGGTTATAAAGCAAATACAGAAATATGGACCAGCCAAGGGGCCAAAATGAAACTCCAGAAACTAACTCTAAAATAACACAGATCCATAGATTGTCTGACAAAGAATTAAAGATAACGGTTACTAACATGTTCAGTGAACTAAAAGGGACTACAGGCAGCTAAACAAAATAAAAATAAAATGATACATGAACAGAATGAAAATACTAGCAAAAAGAAAAACTATTTGAAAAAAGAAAACCAAAAATTCTGGAACTTAAAAATACAGTAACAATAACCGAGAAATTAAGAGTTCAACATCAGAACTGATAATGCAGAAAAAAGAATCAATGAACCTGAAGACTAATGATTTGAAATCACTGAATCAGAGCAGTAATATGTGTGTGTTTTATACACACACACACACACATACACACACACACACATATGAAGAAAAGAACAAAGAGCATAACATTTATGGGACACCATTAAAAGGACCAACATATGCCCTCCCTGGTGGCACAGTGGATTAAAGCACAGCACTAAGACGCTAAAGCCACTTACTTCAGCATGAGTTCCAGCCGCGCCTCAGAAGTGATCCACATGGTGCAGCAGACCTCTCGTGACTTGCCCGCTGCTCCCCTCAGCACTGTGCTTCGTGGATCTGCCAGTTCTGCTCCCCGCTCTGTCTCTGGTGAATCCTCTCACCGCCCCTGCATCTCTGGCCTGTACCCCAGTTCTGTATGAATTAAAAAAAAAAAAAAGGACGAATACATATACTAGGGACTCCCAGAAGAGAGAGGAAAGAGGCTGAGAGCTTATTTGGGGAAATAACACCCCAAATTTCCTAAATCTAAGGAAAGAGTTGAATATACAGATTCAAGAATCTTAAAGACTAACTAGGACAAGTTAAAAGAGAATCACACTGAGACACATTTAAAACTGTCTAATCAAAAAGGAAGAGAGAATCTTAAAAGCTGCAACAAAAAAGCAATTTGTAAGATAGAAGGTTTCTGTCTGTCTTCCAAAAGGTTTTTAGTAAATTTCTCAGTAGACACTGCAGGTCTGAACATGTGGATATGATATTTTTTAAAGTGCTACAGGAAAATTATCAATCAAGAATTTTGTATTTAGTAAAATTGCCCGTCAAAAGTTAAGGGCAATTAACTTATCTATGTAAACAAAAATTGAGGGAGTTTATTACCACTATCTACTTAATATTTACTAAAAAGAGTCACTCAAATTGAAATCAAAGAACAATAACACATAAAGAAGTGTGAAAATATAAGAATCTCCAGGATAGGTAAGTAGATGAACAAATATAGTAACATTTATGACTGTAATTTTGGCACATATAATTTAAATAACATAACTATTAAGACAACTATAAATCTATGTCCATAACTATGCAATATGTAGTTGTAATTTGTGATAACAATCATAGAAAGGGGTAGGGTAGAGCTGAAGTTTGTACATACAACTTAAGTTATTATCAGAGTAAAATAAAATGCTATAACTTTAAGATGTCTCATGTGATTAAATATAACCTCAAAGAAACTATTGAGTATTAGATGAGGTATTTAATCAAACTCATGAAAACCTAAAGTGAAATACTGGTTACCAGAAGAGAAATGAGTTGTTGAATGGGTATAGAGTTTCAAATTTGCAAGATGATAAAGTTCTGTAAAATGGAACTTTCTTTTTTAAAAAAGATTTATTTACACATACAAGAACTGGGGTGTAGGCCAGAGGTACAAGGTGAGGGTGATGACAGGATTCACCAGAGACATAGTGGGGAAAGAACAAGTGGATTGATTGAAATGCACTGCTGAGAGAAGCAAGGAGTGAGACAGGAGTGGTCTGCTGTGCCATGTGGGTTAGCCTGGAACTCTTGCCATTGAGGCTGTGAGTAGCATCATGGCACTGAGACTAAACCCCTTGTGCCACCAGGGAGGCCTCAAAATGAAACTTTCAAACAATACAATTTAAAATAGTCAAGATGCTAAATTTTATGCTTTTCCACAAAAAAAAAAAGGCTATAGGGAATAATGGGATAGTGTTTAGTGAGTATGGAGTTTCAGTTTTGCAAAATAAGAAGGATTTGGGAGATGGTTGTATAACAATATGCATGTATTTAATGCCATTGAACCCATAAAAAGTGATTAAGAGAGTATATGTTTTTGTTTGGTATATTTTGCCACAATTAAAAACTGATTCAAGGGCCCTCCCTGGTGGTGCAATGGGTTAAAGCAGAGCACTGCAAGTGAGCTGCAGCCCTTTTAGTGCAAGTTTGATCCCTGGTCCCAGAGGTGACCCATTTGGTGTGCAGACCACTTCTGTCTCACCCGCTGCTCCCCTCAGCAGTGTACTTCCTCGATCTGCCTGTTCTGCTCCCCACTGTCTCTGGTGAGTCCTTTCACCGCCCCTGTGCCTCTGGCCTGTACCGCAATTCTGTATGCATGAAAAAATAAAGCTTAAAAAAAAAAAACTGATTCAAAGTAACCTGTATGCATGGTCAGATTGATGCATTCACTTTCACTTCAATCTAAACTGAGATTGATATTAGCATAGCACCTTCAGTATCCATTACATATACATTTTCAAAGATTTTCCCATAAAAAATAAGCAAAGTACTGCCCCCAAATACTATGGGGTACATCACAGAATCACCAGGCTAGACTCAGGGCCACGTAGGCCAGAATACTACCTTCCCATCAAGCCAGTAAATAAATCAGCAATGCAGGTGCATGCTGCCCTGCTCTCCCCAGGCACTGGATACTGCCGCCTGCACCACTACCACCAGCTTCTGCTACTGACACTTGACAAAGCGTCCGATGACCACGCTCTGAGGACAATCAATGGACGATAAGGCAGCAACTGACAGAACTTCTTATCTGCACAGTGGTGGAACAAAGCATTGTTCCGGAACCCAATGATGTATTAAATATCTTTAAAATGCATTGATTATATTTTCCTATTTTAAAATTAGAAAGTTAAATATACACAGAAAAGCCAAAAGCCTAAAGAGCCTTGACTCCTAAAATCTTTTCAATGCCTTGAATTTCCTCTGACCTTTGTAATAAAATCCATGTGCTTTCTACACATTGTGATCAATGGTCAGCTTACCTCATTTTGTTTTTCTTTTGATATGACACAAATGTTAGCTCTAGCAAGTACTTAGGTACAATAAAAACATAATACCCATTTCTTTCTTGAGGTAGCCAACCTCTCAAATTCCCCAGGTCCTGGTATATTACCATATAGTCCCCTCCCACAAACACCAGGGTTAATCTGCATCACCAACGGTTTATGGCAAATGCGATGGTATGTTAAAGAACTTTCTCTCCCAGCACCTGTATATAATTCTCATGGAAAATTCTGATTGTCTTTACTTGGATCATGTTCTCCTCTCCTGGACCTAGCAATCTGTGGCAGGGAAATGGAATGAGGTGATTGGTCAAGTGTGGGAAAGATGCTAGCAAGGGTTGGGCAGAGAGGGAGGTCTCAGGCACCTTGATTGATAGCACCACCAGATCACATACAGAGGGAGGAAGACTCATCTAAGAGAAGGATGCTTGCTGATCCAAATCACTGACATCAGGTCCCAGGGAGGACTAAAATTGATACTGGACCCAAGAAGCCTGGAGGATAACAGGGTAGAGAGAACAATAGGAGAGAGCAAGCCTAGGCAGACTGAACTGCGATCTGGAATTATAGAGAAATTTGTTCTTGGCGTGGGTGGAGGGGCAAGGAGGGGGGTGGTGAGTCTCACATATGGCCAATGCTTTATCTGGACATGAAATAGTTAAAATTCACCCACTTGTCCATAGAGAAATGATTGAAGAATGACTAACAATAACAATAAAAACTGGTGATGGGAACAAAATTTTCTCAGGTAAATTGTGAATTTGAATGCAACTAGGAAAATATCCCTGATGGAGCTTTGGCTGGCATGTGGTCAAACCCAAACAGTTTACATTCGTATAAAAAAGGTTCAAATATATGTCGTTTGCTTGAGCTTCAAAACTGAACTGAAGGAAGAGAAAAATCAGTACGCGCCATCTGTTTAGGGATATACTAGCTCCAGAGTGAGCTGAAAAGAAAGGAGGTTTCAGTCTTCAAGTCCAGTAGGCAGTGACAAAAGCAGAGACGCACAGAAGTAGAAACCAGGGCAGGACCCAGGGCCTAAGAGCCATAAAGCCGACGGAAGCACTGCACCTTCTGCTCTGTATCACACCAAGTGCTTTCCAGAGACATAACACATCTTCTAGAAGAAATCTAGCATATCTCAGCACTAAGCACTATTACAGGTTTGGCCTTTCATCGGATCCATGGCCCTGTGTCCAGTGTTCTGTGTGAGCCGATTAGGGATGAAGGGAGGGGTTTGATGATGTTGGGCTTTAGGATCACAACTACTAGAAATCTATTGTGGTTCAAGCACCTTGTACCCCGTGAGTTTCATAAGAAACAATATATGCAAGGGCCATCAACAGATTTTAAAAAATCAAAATACCATTTTATATTCACCTGAATAAATGTCTAATTTCATAGTGCAGAGTTCTCCCACAAAAACAAGGAGCAAACAACCTAAAGAAAAGCCCATAGCAATCTTTCCTTCCTCATTACAGACCCACCCAAATCTTCTCACGCCAGCAATGGAAGCAATAACCTATATGCAGAAGAAAAAACAAGATGCCTAGATCCCAAGAGGAGGCCTGGCTTAGTGAACCTATTCCTGCTACATGGACGAAAGAGGAAGCATGGAGGTAGAAGCGCATAGTCCTGTCCATGTTAAAAGGTGGGGGAATTCATCTCCTGGAACCTGCCCTCACTGGGAGAAGGCAAAGAAGGGAGAGGAGGGGAGAAGTAGAACTTCCCTTTCCTTTTGCTCCTGAAAATGTGGCCCTGGATCAGCAGCATGAGAATCTCCTGGCAGCTTGTTCGAAATGGACAACCTTGGGCCCCACCCTAGATTCATGGAAGCAGGGAATTGGGTTTTAGTGAGCTCAGGGGATTCAGTGTACAAGTTTGAAAAGCACTGAGTTTCCAAATCCTAAATCCACACTCAAATTGTCCTCTGGATCTTTGCTCACTTCCTAAAACAGTGCTTCTACATAGAGTCAGTAGTTAAGGGAAAGATGTTTGAGACATTCTCTTTGGCACTTACTTAATTCCATCTGAAGGGAGGACACTATTTCTTGGAAATCAGCACATATTTACCAATGAGTGGCTGAGACAGGCAGAAGTATACTAACAAGCAAACAAAGCAGTTCTAGATACACGCGCAGCTCTGTTGAGCAAGACAGATGGGCATAGTAAGTCTTCTCTCACTCCATCTCCCTCTTCCCGCCTGGCTCATAATATTTCTTCACTCATGCTATCCATCAGAGCTAATATCAAGCTCCAATTCCTACACAAAATAGCACCACTGTTGCAGATTACATGTGGGTTACATCTCTCACATCCCTTTCCTCAGCCCAAAATCTAAGAAGGAAATAGTGTACCATGAAGCCAAGACACAGTGGAAAAAAACAAAAATCAATTTGGCACATCAATATTTCTCACCTTTAAGTAGTTCTGTCTGTCATGACCCAACTCTCATCTAATCTCTGACAATAGACAAATCCCAGGTTGGATCTTAGTCCCATATTTGCCATCAGCAACCTTCCTTACCTGAGTGGAAAGGTAATGCTAAAGACCCACCTCACCCAATCCCCAATTTCTTCTCTTTGCTCTGATGGACACAATATCTTAAATTAAAAATAACATGAAGTAGAAATAACATGAAATAGAAAAAAGTATGAATTTGTGACACCCCTGGTGGCACAGGCAGGGGTTAAAGACAGTGCTATCCACGGGTGATTTGGTGATGGGAAGCCCACGGGGATTACAACCGAGGTGGAAAAATGCACAAAATGATGTAAAAATAAACTATTATATTATTAAAAAAAAAAAAAAAGACAGTGCTATCAAGCTATCCGCAGCCGCTGCAGCAGGCTAGAGAGCTGACCCACATGGCACAGCAGACCTCTCCTGTCACCGGCTGCTCTACTCAGCAGTGTATTTCAGTAGATCTGCCTGCTCCGCTGCCCACTGTCTCTGGTGAACCCTCTCCTCTCCCTCCTCCTCACCTCTGGTCTACACCCCTGTTATTGTAGGCATAAATAAATAAATATTTTTTAAAAGAAAATAATATGAGTAAGAAAAGTTGGCCATAAAATCATTACAAGATTCAGTAATGACAGGATTTCCCAAAAATTCCTGGAAGTTACCATCTGTGGAGCACTGTCAATGTGACTTTATGATGACCCTTTGAAAAAAGTAGTATCCTCAATTCAGGAGTAAGGAAACTTGAAGTTTTCAAAAGTTGAATAACTTAATCAGGAAGCAGCAAATGAAGAATTCTACACCACACCTGTCTGAATCCAAAGTTGCTCAACCACTGAGTTAAAATGATGTCTCACTTGTCAAAACCACTGCAAACTCACTATGAATACAGAATCATTTTCCTTCTTTGAGGCTAGTGTGAGGATTAAGTGAGATTAAAGTTATTAAAAGTGCTGTAACATATAAGGTGTAATTTAGTACATTAAGACTGTGTCCAAATAAAAAACCCTCAGTAATATATAAACGGCCACTACGTGTGTGAAAAATGTTCACTCTTGTAAATGATCTTAATCCATTTTATTCAACATACAATCCTCATTTATCAAATTAGAAAATACTCTTTTTAAAGTTTAACCCCCCAGTGTTGGCAAGGAAAAACTGTCAGGCACTTATGTTAGCAAACTTCTAAAAAGCAAATTGACACTATATTTCAATACATTTTTTAATTGATATGTAATTTCTTAAAAGGAAAAATAAATTCTGAGACAATTTTAATACAAATATAGTTAAGACATAGCTTGTGGAGTTAGATTATTTGGATTTAAATCATAGTTCTCCTCCTGATTAGCAGTGTGAACTTGAGCAAGTCTCTGTGACTTGGGGTCCAAAATAGGGGTAAATCACAGTGCCTATTTCACCAGGTAGTTATGAGAGTTAAATGAAGTATTACATATAAAGAGCTTAGCCCTTAACCTAGCACAAAGTAAACATTATATATAATTAGCATCTAGTATTTTTATTATCTCAGTGTTGCTTTATAATAACACACAGTTGGAATCAACCTGTCTGACTATACAAAAATGGTTAAGTAGACAATGATACAAACATAATGAATCTTTCATAATATTAAAATGAGGCATTGAAAGACTGTTTAATCACATATAATTTAAAGTAAAAAGAACAGGAGACAAATGACACATATCTACCAAACCACCCAAGTTTGTTAAAACACTGCTCAAATACAGATGTATGGAAAACAGCCAGTAGGAATTATATCCAAATATTAACAGTGTCTGGGTAATGGTACAGGCTGAGGGTCCCTATATTATATTTCCTGTACTTCAAATCCTCTAGAGCAGTACTGATCACATTCTAACAGGCTTGTGAATCACCCAGTGATCTTGTTGAAATGCAGATTCTGGGTCAGTAGGTCTGTTATTTTGTAGATTCTGCATTTTTAATAGGCTCCTGGGTGATGCTGTGGCTAAGGGGCCAGGCCCTGCACTTGAGTCGCAGGGCTTTGGAGCAGGGTCTCTCAAATTCTTGAGTGTGCATCTGAACCAATGGGGCACGTGTATAGGCTGCTGGATCTAGAGTTGGATTTTAGAAGTCTGGAGGAGGACCCTGAATTTGCATTTCTAAGGGCTTTTTTTTTTTTTTTTTTCCTTCCAGGCAATACTGATGCTGCAGGTCTGGAAACCACAATTTGAAAACCACTGCTCAGGAAAAAAAAATTTTTTTCTTATTATCATAAAGGAGGAGGGAGCACTAAAAAACTAGGTCAGCCTTCTCGAGTGCTGACAAAATCAAATCTAAACTCTTCATCTGAATGTCTCCTTAAGCTAACCCAATCATTTCCCACTATTTCTGTTTAGGCCAAAAAAACCAAAATGCTAGCCCTAAACACACCCAAGAAGCGGAACATCATGACTTTCTCTCCAGTTCCTCACTCTGGTTCCCTTTGTTTCCTCATACCCAAATCCCACCTGTTCTTCAAGGCCCTCAAATCCTATTTCTTCCATACAACCTGCTCCATCACTAATCGAAAACCCACAAACACTCCCTTTCTCCTCTGGGCCCACACACACTTTCTGCTCCTCCCTGGTGATACTTACCAACCCTTCCTTGGAGAGCGACTGGGGCTGGTGAACTGCCCCCTGTAGATGGGGGTTCGTTGAGAGGAGGACAGCCCCTTATCTTAGACTTCCCTTGGCATTAGTGAATTCCCAGCATACAGCTGACACTCAGGACTGACTGGAAGAATGACTAGAGGATTAAGTAGTTGCTGAGGAAGGACAAGGAGCTGTTCTGCAAATGGAAACTTAGGCTGTGTACACACCAAGCCTGGTGACCAACCGTAACAGGTGTTTTCCATCTCTGATATCTGTGATTCATTCTGCACAGCTACCCACACATCGAGGTGTCAGCACACCGGGCTCCTGGAATACAACGGCCCCCACACCGAAGTGCACAGTGTTCTGGGGGGAGGGGGTGCACACATGCAGAGACACCTCAGTAACAACGTGGATCCGCAAAAAAGAGGTTCTTCTTCCTTAAAAATATTGCTGCCTTCCTGCAAAGAAGAAGCTAAAGCTTGTGTGTCTACTTCCTTTCTTCCACGCTGCAGCTTTCCTTTTAGGTTTTAAGAAATCTATTGAGGGTGAGTCTCCAGGCGTTTCCTTACTGATGCCCCCTCGGCCCAACCCCCTCCCGCCCCCCCACTTAAGCACACACAAACGCACGCGCGCGCGATCACACACACACACCCCTTTCCACCTCTTATCCCCCCACACTCACCCATCCCCTCAAAACCCCCTCCCTAAACACACATACACACACGCACACACTCACCCTTCCCCCTTCCGTCAGTTGCACACTAGGCGCGCCTCGGAGCGCAGGATTGAATGGGAAAGACTAGCTTTGTCACTAATCCTCCCCTCCTTTAAGCAAGCCAAGCTCCTTCCGGGTCAGCGACGATCACCGCCACCCCAGCCCGACCCACGGTTCCCTAGAACGCTCGGTCCAGGGGCGCGCCGGGGCCAGGTCGCCACCGCCAGTAGGTTGCGGGAGGGGGAGGGCGGGGAGGAGGGCGGACTGCGCGGGAGTGGGGGAGGGAGGGCGAGCGAAGGAGGGGAAGGCAATCCGAGGAGGAGGAGGAGAAGGAGGAGGGGAGAGCAGTCTCCCGCAGCTGGCGAGGAGAATGGGAGTGTGGGGCGATAGACCGCCGCGGGGTGTCACGGCGGCGGCGGAGCTGGCCAGGCGC
>NW_004567114.1:23927910-23971639 GCF_000260355.1 Condylura cristata | reverse complement strand
CGGGGCCCCGGCGCGGGGACAGCCTGGGGCGGCGGCCGAACCCGCCGAGTTCATCCGGCGCGCGCTCGAGTTCAAGAGCCAAGGGGCGCAGTGCTACAAGGACAAGAAATTCCGCGAAGCCATCGGCAAATACCACCGGGCGTTGCTGGAACTGAAGGGGCTGCAGCCGGCCTCCGGGGAGCGGGAGCGGGACTCGCGCGCTGCCTCCCCGGCCGGGGTCCCCAACCCCAGCCGCCTCTCCGAGGAGCAGAGCAAGACGGTGGAAGCCATCGAGATCGACTGCTACAACAGCCTGGCAGGTGAGCTGCGGCGCGCCGCGCACCCGGCCCCTCCTCTCCCTGCCCGGCCGCCTCGGGCCCGGCGTGGGTCCCCATTCCCCGGCCCTGTCCCTCCCGGTCGCAGACGTCCACTGCGGCGCGCCCGCCACGCGCACTCCCCCACCGGGACCGTTCTGGTGTGGAAGGGACAGCCTCAGAGGGAGGCGCTTTGGAAAAAGTGTGACTTTTAGAATGATACCGTCCAAAACTCGTTGTCATGCCTCGTCCCTGCCCGCGCAACCATCGTAAATCCTCCCCCAGCCCCTAAATAACTGGACCGACAGCTGGTCTAGCGGGAACTGCTACTACTACCGCTCGCCAGTGGACCCGGGCCAAAATACGGGGAGCAGCGCACACGGTGGGCCACCGCACCCATCCACAACCAGTGGGCGCTCCTCTCAGGTGTCACTGACGCCAGAGCTGGAACCTCACCTTCCCTACGACTGACCTGAGTAAGGTCCTTTCCCAAGTTCCTTTGGCCCCGGGAGCACAGGGCATTTTGCCACAATGCTTTCAGCATCTTAAGCAAAATGGATTCCAAAATGCCACTTTCTTCTCTCTGAGCTCTGGGGGGGCCCCGGTTGTCAGGTGGAGAGGGGAAGCTAGTCGGAGGCTGCGCCGGGAGCTGTGCTACCTTCTTTCTCTGCCCTCAGCTCAATCCGTGTAGCATTGGTCCTTACACAGCTGGATCTAGGTTTGAGGCAAAAGGGAACCTTCTGTTGGGATGCACTCCAGATTTCACTTTGGGGATTGAAGTGTAAGTCAGACACTTTTTTTAAAATTAAACTTTGGCATGAGGAAATTGAAAGTCTCTAAAAAAGGAAACGTCTGGGGCTTTTCAGGACTGTCTTGTGAGAAGGTGGAAGATACTGACAGAGATGATGGCTTTATATTAAAAAAAAAAAAAAA
Organism: Condylura cristata; assembly: GCF_000260355.1. Lineage (NCBI taxonomy): Eukaryota > Metazoa > Chordata > Mammalia > Eulipotyphla > Talpidae > Condylura > Condylura cristata. Next base: position 23,970,413 of record NW_004567114.1, on the reverse strand, counting down.
GGGCTTTTTTTCTTTTTTTCCCCCCCTTTTTTGGTGGAATTTTGGCCTGGCCCAGCTCCTCTGACCAAATAAAAGGCCTTCACTCTTGAAGCCTAGCCCTTGAAAACTGCCTCAAGTAGCTCTGGGCAGGTGAGCAGAGGGGGATGGGAGAGTGCCTGGGTGTGACTGGAGATGGTCTTCGCCTCTGGGGCCTGGGCTCAGCTCCTAAGTGCATCTCTGCTTGTTCCCTTTAAGATTCCTAGTGCCAACCCTCCTCTGCTTTCCCATAAAGCCACGGCCAGGATCATCCTTAATGAGGCAAAACCCAGGCCAGCGAGTCACTTTGTAAATTGTAGTTTACACACTTCAAGCATTAATAGTAATAGTAGCAGTTGTAGAAAAGGGGGTGCTGATAGAGTACCAGAAATATCAGCAGCAGATAAGGGAATCGTACAGCAAAGATGGAATATTTCAACCCATCACAAGATACAGCTTGATTCCCGTTTATTTCCTGTAAGTCTCTGGCATACTTCCTACTGCCTGATGAATAGTTAAAGGGCACAGTGGCCCTGGGTGGAAGAAGAGGCACTCTGGATCACTAATGCAGCCTTCGATCTAACATTATTCATGGGCATTCTAGGGTTGCCCTTTCTCCCATGCTTTTGGCTGCCAGCCTATGGCTAGTATTGCCTATCTTCTACCCCAGAAGTGGTTACATTTTCTACAGTGAAACCAAAGACATGGCCTTGGTCAGGCCTCATCAGACAGAGTGGGGCTGAGATCTGGACAGCTGCTTCATCTCCATCACTGCCCTCCCCAGGCCCCAACACACACACACACATTTTGGAAAACTTCAGTGGTAACAGAATGGAGAGTAACAATAACAGATTTCACCCTCTGCTGCTTTCATCAGTGTTCACCACTTATTAGTAATTTTCTGTGTGTACAGTGCTAGGAGCAGTGCTGTATACATTGTGTTTTTCAACCTTTAAAATAACTTGATGAAAGAAATGTGATCGTCAGTTTTGCAGAGTAAAAAGCCCTGAGCTTTCAGAACTGGTCAACTCCAAAATCAGTATTCTTGTCATCACACCTTGATGCATGGTCAGTGTCCTCTGGGCCCCGTCTCCACTGAGTCCTGCTTCAGGTGGGCTCCAGATGAGCTCTACAGTTGGAAAAGGATTATGGGGGATCTCAGCCTTGGAAACCAGGAGAAAGAAATACTGTGCCTTGATTCAAGACCCTGCTGGGGCTAGCTCCCAGTATGGTAGGTTTGCATAAGGAAGAAAAAAGTGCTTATGAGAAAATGCCAGAGAGCTTAAAGAAGAAAATACAGAATTACCTCTAACCCCACCACCACAAGAATTCCATTGTGATGTGTTTCCTTCCTGTATTTTTTTCTATACATAAATATAAAATATTTATAAAACTCAGGGCCTCCTGTGTCCTTTTAGTCTCACCACTGTTATGTCAAAACATTTTTGCAATTTCATTAAAATATTTTCATAAAAATTATTATATATGGCAATATAAACATTTTTAATGCATGTTTACAATTATCATTTGATGGAAAAGGAAGGAAAGATGATCACGGCTGTTTGTTGTTAGAGCCAGAACAGTGCAGCCTGGCCCACAGGACAGACTCTCCTGGTGCCCTCTAAAAGGAAGGAGACAGCGACTGCAAGTGCATTCTGGCAGAAAGGCAATGACCCTCACATCAGGGCTGCAGTGCTGGCTGAGCAGCCCAGAAGCTACAGGCAGGAACAGCCTAAAGATGTCCCCCCAGAATCCTTCTAAATGGCTGTGTATAGAAGGTGAGGTTTGGTTTCAGAAGGGACATGGATGAACCCAGAAGTCCCTGGAGGGTTAGGTTTTGTTGCTAAGGACATCTCAGCACCAAACAAAAGGCTATTGTGAAGTTTCTAGAGAAAACCTAGATTTAGTGGACTCGTGTACTTGGCAAGCAAGAGCCAAAAGAATAGTAAGGCAGCAACTAGGGTACTAAGAGATGTTAACTAAAAGCCCATTCAGGTGGCTTGAGGGGACCACATAAAGTCTGTGCTGGCAATTTGCCCAGTGTTTGCGGTTATGGTGTCTTCTGGCTTGACGTTCCTTCTGATTATGAGAGATCTAGCCAGTGGTAAAAGACCCCTCGGTGTGATTTTATATATCTTATTCTCTAGGCAATCTAAAAGAAGAATGGGAAGCATCTTGACCCTTCAGAATTTCAAATGATTGATACAATGTGAAAATATATTTTGGCCTAGTTGGACAGATGTAAGAATCTCACCAAATCTGCAAAAGAAGGATGTGTTGGCTTGTTGATCAAGTCCTTTGACCTTGAACAAGACAAGGACTCCCTGAGGGCTAGGGATGTTCTGTGCAGAACCTCTTGTAGGATACAGACTTTTATTCTATATCTGTTCCTATAGGGTTGGGTAACCCCAACTAGGATGGGACCAAAAGGTTGTAATACAAAATGATTTTGTTAGCATTTCCAAATTATGTTTGAAATTTAAATACCAGTGGAGGTGGTCTCAATGGGCCTGACATTGTGGCTGAAAGCTAGATGAGGGTCAGTTTATGCCCATATGCCTGGCTTATCCTGCAGCTTCAGAGAAACCCCTATATATCAATTTACCACCATTTTTCCCATACAAATAGAACTATGTTTGACGATTTTATTTTGTTTATTTATATTACAAAAGAGATAGATACCCATCCTCAGTTGAAGTCCTAAGTCAGGGCCACGACAAAGCCTAGAGAAGTCACTTTGGGAAAGGCCTAGGATGTGAACCAGCTTTCTCAGGTCTTGCTATATAACCTGAGTTGACAGCCAACATGTGGACATGTCTTGAAGCTATGTGACCAGAACTGGCTACATAATTTGTGGGGCCTAGTACACATGAAAATGTTCAAAAAGTAGGGGACTGTGTCATTAAGATCTTAAAAGATAGTGGTTTTTCTCTTCTTTCATGGGCTCTCTCTTGACTTGATATGGTGTTATTATTTGCTATTTAATGCCATTATGAGAAAGTTAACATTTTAAACTATTGGATAAAGTTTACTGTTTGTCTTTATATTATGCAATGTGAGTTTTAAATGGAAATTTAAGAGCACTTAACTTATATGTAAAAGCATAAATCACATTTTGTAGATTATACATGCATGTGATGGTTTTCTTACAAGAGTGGAGATGTTGATATAAACAACTCAACTTTTTATTTCACTTCTTTATATGCATACTTTCTACCATGTTGACTCTCTGTGGATGACTCCTTCTATGTCATCATTTTCAGCAGAAGTGTCATCTTTTATAGGGAAGTGTATGAATGAGATAAAATATGAGGAGGGGTTTTAGGTCATATGTGTATGTTAGAACACTATTTCTTTTTTTCACATCTAAAGTAATTCTAAGTTGAACGAAAAGCATGGGTTCTTGGAGCTGTCAGTAGACCTGCTGTCTGATAGAATGAACACTCTCACCTTGTGCTTGAATTGGACCTTGCTGAACTCTCATACATTGTGGATCCACTAGAATTTTGTGTTCAAGGGACATAATGAATGCTGTATGCAAGCAGAGTTGGAAAGACTGGTTGTGTCTGCCTCCCCTGTACACACTCATGTTCCATTATCCCATGGGCTTCACTTACAAAAGAAAAATCAAAGATAAAATTATTAGGAACTTCAGGAAGGCAAGAGAGAGCATTAAACCAAATTCAGGGCCTCTGTGAGCTTGGGTCCTATGCAACCGCATGTATTACTCACTCTTAAACCTGGCCCTCAATGGAACACCAGAAGATGACGAGGTGGGCAAAATTAGATATAGACTCTGAGGAGATTCAAAGACAGAGAATGTTCAGTTTAAACTGATCTGAACCAGAGAGGAAAAGGAACAAGATAGATGAATTATAAATACAAAAACTAGGTGGTGAAAAGAAGGTCAAGAACTAGAGACAAGCAGTAAACTGGCAGCCAAAAGATGAGTTGTTGGGGTAAGAATTAATCAGAGGAAGGGGAAAGAAGAGGATCTTCATCTTAAGGTGTTCATCAGAGAGACACCGGTTTAAGAAGGTGGCACAGAAAGAACTTGAACTCAGTCTCCTCCCACCCACACAACAGATCTACAACTATATATAGAATAATTTTCTCAGAAGACCTGGAAACTAAATGAATAGAACTTCTTTGTTTTTAAAGACTTATTTACTTATTTATTTATTTATGCATACAGAACTGGGGTACAGGTCAGAGGTGGTGAGAGGTTTTACCAGAGACAGAGTGGGCAGCAGAACAGGCAGATCGAGGAAGTACACTGCTGAGGGGAGAAGCTGGCCGGTCAGGAGAGGTCTGCCGCGCCATGTGGGCTACCTCCTGGGCAGGGGATTGAATTTGCTTCTCTCTGAAGTGGCTAGTTTCATAGTGATGTGCCTTAACCCATTGCACCTCAAGTAAGGGCCCGAAATAGAACTTTATAAAAAGGATAAAAGGACAAATCCACAATGGATAGAGGAGACAGAGATGCATTCTTACTCACTATGGGTGCAGCAATTTGCAGTTGGGAGGGATCTCAAAGTGCAGAACTTTTCAGGAATGAATCGAGCCCTGCTTTGAGTAGCTTAACTGTAAGATCCCGTGCAGCAGGGACAGGACCTCTGAGGACCCTTCATTGAGGGTTTGTAGGAATATGTCCTAGACAACCAAAGAACTGGGAAATAGAGCCCACGTATAGACTTATTTATCTCTGGACCTGGAGCAATACACAGTAATACTGTTCTCAAAAATGTGTGAGTGCAAATGAAAGAATCCCACTTATCATTCTTACATTGCCTATATGGGTCAGAAATACTGATAGGTGCCATTTTGGGAATCACACACAGCCTGCTAATACAGGCACTAGCAGGCACCATTTTGGAACTTTTCCTCCAGCTGACTAGAGTAAATGGGCAAGCCCCTTTGAGATTTTAATTCACAGCATGCTGTGGCTAGGCTGGAGGAACAACTTGTCGGACACACCTATTTACCACATAGTGGCAGGGCTTGGCTGACAGCACCACCCACACACCATGCAGCAGCCAGACTTGGTTGACATCACCCACTTATCCACACACCACTCCTTAGTCGTATTCTGTAGCCAGACTAGGCTAACAGTTGCCTACCACATCACAGTTGCAGGCCTGATGTATCAGGAAGGCATACACAGCCACACAGGTGACACACCTTGAGATTAGTTCTGGTGTCCAGTTCGGTGGACTGTGTTCTTGCAACCCTGCAGGATATCACCTGCACAAGGCCAATCCTTCAAGACTGAAAAATATGGTAAATTTTCCTGATACAGTGAATCAGTCAAAATGGGAATATAGAGGAACAGGTCCCAAATGGGAAAAAAAAAAAAGACAAAACCCTAGAAAAATACCTTAAAGAAATGGAGATAAGCAAATTACCTGATGACTAGTTCAAAGTAAATAGCCATAATATTGTTCATTGATGTGAGGAAAAGGATGGCTGAACACAGTGTTGTTCTATTTCACCAGAATAGAAAACTAAAGAAAGATCCAAACAAGAGTTATGGAGTTAAAGAAAACAATAGTATAACTGAATGATACAATAGAAACTGAATAAAGCACAGGGTGGACAAGTAAGTTGGAAGAAAAAACAATAGAACTCACCCAGATAGCAGTAAAATAAAAGAGAAATCTAAATACTTTAAGAAATCTCTGGGGCAATAGTAAGAGAAAAAAATATTCCAAAATACTTTAAGAAATCTCTGGGGCAACAGTAAGAGAAAAAAATATTCCAAAATACTTTAAGAAATCTCTGGGGCAACAGTAAGAGAAAAAAATATTCCCATTATAGGTGCCCCAGAAGGAGATGACCCCTAAAAGAAGATAGGACCAGAAAAAATTTTTGGAGGAAATAATGGCTGAAGACTTACCTAGTCTGGAAAAAGAAACTGACATCCATACAGAAATCCAGAGAGATCCACACCAAGATACATCATAATTGAAATAGTAAAGAGAGGATTTCTAAAACAAGAGAAAGACACTTTTATCATTTATAAGGGAAACAACATAAGGCTATCAGAAGATTTTTCAACAGAAACCTTGCAGGCCAGAAGAAAAAGGCATACCAGACTCAAAGTGCTGAGAGGAAAAAAACCCTCCAACCATTAATTTTATACCCAGTAAGTTTATCATTCAGAATTGAAGGAGAGACTAAGAGTTTTTCGTATAAAAACTAAAGGAGTTAATCACCATTAAATCAGCTTTGCAAGAAAGGTTAAGGGCCTTCTCTAAATTATTTTTATTTTTCAAAATTTATTTATTTATGTATACAGAAATGGGTTGCAGGCCAGAGGTGAAGGGGCCGGTGAGAGGATTTGCCAGAGATAGAGTGAGGAGCAGAACAGGCTGAGTAATGAAGTACACTGCTGAGGGGAGCAGTGGGCAGGTCAGGAGAGGTCTGCTACATCCTGTGGGTCACCTCCCTGGCCCGGGATAGAACTCATGCTGAAGTGGCTTTAGCTTCACAGTGCTGTGCTTTAACCTGCTGCGCCACCAGGTAGGGCTGAGGCTTCTCTAAATTAAAAAGAAATATCACCAGCAAGAAGTAAGTATATGAAAGAAAAAAATCTAAATGGAAAAGGTAAAATATAACATAAAGGCAGTGCATAAATTACTTACAAGGTAAGCATGAAGATTAAAAGATAAAAGTAGTACAAATTAAAACTCCAATAATTAGTATTGGGATGCATAAGTTGTAAAATGAATCAAAAATATTAAATGGGTTGAGGGACTACAAATATAAGTTCATGATTCAGTGTATATAGATGTGGAATTATAATGCACCTGAAACTCATATAAATCAATGTTACCTCTATAAAAATTCATTTAAAAAAAAAGATGCTCAGTTCAATTCAGATGGGAGGATCTTGACTAGTCAAGCCATTGTTAATATAAGATTGTTCTTTGGGCAACGCCTTTGACAATAAACCTTAAACCTGTAAATGTGGCTTCTAAGACCATCTTCTGAGAAAGGATGTGAGAATTGAAACTTGTGGAATGCTTTCAAGTTCAAGGAACAAACATTTTGAATGTAGACTGGGGACTAAGTTTCTAAAGTAGATTCTGTAACTCCTCAGTTTACCCCCAAGGAAAATAGTTGGTTGACTATCAGAAACCCTTTAAGATATTTTGAAGTCAGAGTTCCCATAGCCAAAATACATGGTAGTGCTTCATCCAAGGTAAGGGGACTCAGCTCCAGTGTGGACAGAAAGACAAAGATGTGAAGAAACCATAGACTGCTCTCAGAACTTAGAGGAGTGTGAATGACTTCCATAGAAGATGGTTTTTCCTTCCAGCTATTGTCTTCCACCATCACGCAGTGCCTAGCCCAAGCCATTAGGTTGAAGGTCAAATGTTTCAACTAACCAGTCACAAATTTCCTAATTCCCAGTTGATAGACTCTGGGAAGTCTAATGTCCATGCTGGGAGCAGAATTTTCCAACTTCACCAACTTGATTAGAGTGGCCCAGCCCCAACCACAAATCAGCCAGCGTGAGCTCTAGCACTAGCAATGGTACACCAGACATAAAAAAAAAAAATCCAAAGGTAATGCTACAGGATCTTAAAGGAGTCTAGCTTTCCTGCTGGTATTCACCTGGCCTTGAAATGATTAACAGTCTAAACCTCATTATCCTTATTGCATTCATACCCATTTAATAATAGCAATGAAATGATGCCATGTCCAGTAGGACTCATGAGGAAGCAGATGTGTAGTGCCAAGGAGGGTTGATTATTTAGATAGATGCACCCAAGATTGAATATGAACCTTCTCTATCCTTTCTGATAAAAGGACTTTAAAAGAGCAATCACAGACAAAGTTTACATGGAAGAAACTCATGGGGAAAATACCTGTATGAAGAACAAAGGTGATGCTAAATAACTGGCTTGATAACTATGTAAAACTAGAATAATAATTTCAGATTTGGATGTGACTCCAAAATTTACACAAAGACATGGATTTCCTTGTCAATGTTTACTTTTAGAGATTTATTGATGCGTAGAAGAACTGGGGTATAGGTCAGAAGTGTGAGGATTCACCAGAGACAGATTAAGGAGCAGAATAGGCTGCTGAGGGGAGCAGCAGGTAGGTCAGGAGAGGTCTGCCACACCATGTGGGTCAGCTCCCTATGTGGGGTTGAACTTGTGCTGCAGTGGCTTTGGAGAGCTTCATAGTGCTGTGCTTTAACCAGTTGTGCTACCAGGGAGACCCCCCTTGTCAATATTACCAATTTTTCATCCATTGTGAACTCAGACACTTCTAACAGTAGGGACATTCTCTTCCATCTAAAGTGACCCTTTTAGGACCACCCCTCAAAACAACAATTATTGTAACAATAACAGTAGTGAAAACTAACAAAATCAGCCCTATTTCAACACCTAGAAGGTGTCCCACAAATGCGTTTGAGGTGAATGAAAATGCCTATTCCAGGATGTGCTTAATATTAAGGACCAATAAATTCAGTCACCCATTAATATTAATTGAGCACCTAAAGTATGCTAGACCCTGAGCTTGGGGGCTGGGTATATAAGAGTAAATGTTAAGAGCAAGGTCCCTGCCTATAATTAACTTCCACATATACAAATAAAATTTCATTTGATTTATACAACCTGGTGACACACAAAACCCAAGCTTGGAAGAATAAAGTCACTTGTCCATGGTCACACAGGCAAATGGATTTCTCATCTGCAGGCCTATATTCCAAAGTTTATAGCTTTAATCATTCACCCCAAGACCTCCATTGCTAGGTGTCTTTTCCTTAAGCCCTAAAATTTGCTCTTTGAAGTGTCTATTGATCCATTCATATTCTGTCTACCCTTTGAAGCAACATGTAATGCTTCTCATCACTGTAATAAGGACAAGCTTTGATATTTTGAGGGCAGCTAACTGGTTTTCATCCAGCCTTGTCTTTTGTAGGTAAAACATCCTTTTATTGTGATTGTACCTTGTATAATTAGGATTCCTGTTCCATGACCATCTAGGTAGTTGAGGGGAAAATATCTTGCATTCAGTAACTAGGTCATAGTTTGCCTACGTCCTGTGTTACTAGGCAGGTGACCTGAATTTTGGTGGACAGAGAGGCAAGAGAAGCTGGTGAGTCATAATTTCTAAGGAGCTGAAAGGCTTTCGAAGCCCTACCCATAACTTCTCTTTCTTATCTTCCTTGGAACATGCAAATTCCAGATAAGAGATCTTGAGAACATTTAAGTGGATGTGTATAGAGTAGAACATTAGTAACTTCTTTGCAGATACTTTGAGGGGAAAGCAACCCACGGAAGACTAACATCTACAGTTGTCCAAATGCATGACCCCAGACCTGATCAGAGTGATGATAACATCACTTGAAAATATATTTCCATTAAGTGCCAGAAGAAATGGGACAAATGTCTGACATGGAGCATTTACTCCCTAACGTCGTAGGGAACAGACTTATTTTCTTAGTTTATGTTATTAGGACTGGATGATCCTATATTCTCACTTTGTAAGCCTAAACCTCATCCTTCCAGGAAACAAAAAGCACCCCACCCACCCAACTCAGCATTGAACATACCGCCTCACCTCATGTCTGGTTGAATACAAACCGAGTTAGACTTGCATGACCTGGCCTCCAGCTGGTGGATGTTTACCACAAGTGTGAACTTAATCTGGTCACAAGATCTCTGATGTTGAGTTTCCTCACTTTTTAAATGGGTATAATAATGCCAACCTGACTCACAGGGTATGGTTAGGAGCAAGAAAGATAATATATGTGAATATACTTTATAATTACAAAGTATTAGAAATGTAGATTATCTTTTTAAGTGGACCATGATCTGTAGATTAAAAAAAAAAAAAGTGGAGAAATGAGAAGTAGAATCTTCCCAATAATGGAAATTCTCACTTTTAATTGAAAAAAGAATTAGTGTCTACTTGTAAACTCTCTTGATGTCTGATTTCTGTATTAAATATCTCTCAACACCAACTCTAATATTATTTCAAACATATGCCCTAAAACAGGCCTTCAATTTCACTTTGCTTCATAGTCCACTAAAAAAAGCTCTTGCTTTTTAAATTAAAAACAACCACACTCTGAAGCAGAGAATGTAAGGGGTATTCTCTAAAGACAGAGATATCCCCGGTTCTCTTTAGATGGCTTCATCTTTAAGATCGCAGCAGAAGCATGACTCCGTGAAGAGGAACTTGGGCTGCAGATACTGTCTTTTTTTTTTTTTTTCCCTTTAAAGATTTATTTATTTGTGCATACAGAACTGGGGTACAGGCCAGAGGTGCAGGGGCGGTGAAAGGATTCACCAGAGACAGAGTGGGGACAGAACAGGCCAACTGACAAAGTACACTGCTGAGGGGAGCAGCGGGCGGGTCAGGAGAGGTCTACTGCGCCATGTGGATCTCCTCTGGGGCAGACAGGATTGAACTCATGCGGAAGTGGCTTAAGCTTCTTAGTGCTGTGCTTTAACCCGCTGCACCACCAGGGAGGGTGCAGATTCTGTCTTTTAACTCACCAGATGCCTTGTGTAAAGGAATTTTACCTCTTGTAAGGTTTATAAAAACCTAGGTTTGGCTTTCTTGGCTGGGTCTCCATTGGTCCCAAGATGTTGGGTCCTGGCCCCCCATCCTAACTGCCCTCACTTGAAGCCCTCAATAAAGCGATCTGACCTTAAAAAAATAAAAACAAAAACACAAAAAACCTAGAGTTGGATTTCAATATCCCTAAGATCCTTTCCAGCTCTAGAAAGATAAATTCTGTTGTCGAGAATGTGGAGAAACAACCCTCAAATACTGTTGTTGGAAATTTAAATTGGTGCAGCCATTTTGGAAAGCAGACTGGTCTTTCCTTAAAAAAAAAAAGAAAGAAATATCACTCAATCTACCGATCCCATTTCTGAAATACAAAGCCATTGACTTGAATTACATGCTGTACATGTTTATTGCAGCATTATTTTCAGTAGCTTAGATATGGAAGCAACTGAGGGGCCCGCTGGTAGATGTTAGGATAAAGAAGATGTGGTATATACACAAAGTGAAATACTAGTCAGCTGTAAGGATTGATAAAATTGTGTTGTTTGCCACATGGGAGGAACTTGAGGTGATTATGTGAAGCAAAGTGAGTCAGGGTGTGCGATATAAACTGAACATTAGTGATGGCCGCTGGTATTGAATAAAGGATGGTGTGGGCCAAGGTTCTCATTAGCCCCTGTCAGTAACTCACACACAGCAGCCAAAGCTCCTGGAAGGAAATTCATTCATCAAATCTGTACTGGACCCTTGCCATGGCTCCTCACAGCCCAAATATAAATCCTTAGAATGTAGCATGGAGATGGTAAGAACCAGAGTTCTAGACCAGATTCTGCTTAATTTGCTGTGTGACCTTGGACAAGTTACCTCACACTGAGTCTTAGTTTTCCTAGATATACTGGAAGGTTGAATCAGAGGCCCTCAAGTCTTATTTTACCCCTCCTTAGGCAACATGGTGGTTCCCCACTCCCAGGAGGTCACCATATTGATGCCAAACTTAGTGCAGACACTCTCAGCACAATACAGCCCAGAACGTCTGGGCTCAAGCAATCCTCCAGCCTCAGCCTCTCAAGTAGCCGGGACTACAGGTGCATGCCACCACACCCAGCCCCAAGTCTTATTTCAGAAGTGTTGAGTGGTCTGGGATTTGAAGGCCTCCTGGCCTCCCTCCTCCCATGGTCTCTCACTCTGAGATTAGCCAGATTTGGGGAGTGAAGTGGGGAAGAAGCTCTCCTTTATTTCAGTTTGCTGGTATGTGCTGACAAATAATCTTGAAAAGATCTCAACTAAGATTTCCAAGGCAACCCCTGCAAATTGGGGGTGGGGATCAGAGTAAGGGATCTCACAGGCTCCCAGGATAATAGAGTCAGACAGAGTTCTAGAGAATTGAGGGCAGAGGTTGCAAACCTAAAATATTATCTGGGTCCTGGAGTATAAACTGATATGCAGATAGTACCTATTACTGCTGTAACTTCCCAGGTTATTCTAAAATTCAGACTTCTGTTTTCAGAGGGCCGTCATTTGCCACCTGAAGCCTGGTAAAACTGGCTACATCAGGACAGAAATTCCTGTGGCAAGGAAAGAAACCTTTTAAGAAATAGACTGGCAGTGCCAGGAGTTCCAAGGAACAGTTCCTGGCTAAGTGTCTCAGGCATTGCCATCCTTGGCCCAAGGCTGGAGAACCCTGAGGAGTCAGGGATTCTGAGCCAGTTGCCCGCCCTGTGTTCTTTTTCAAATGAAGCTGCACCCCCATGTTGTAGAGGCCACTGGGTCTTTGGGAACTTGTATATATATATTTATTCCTCCCTGATATTTAAATTGGAGAAAGGGCTATACCCCCATGTATATTAGTGAGGTTAGCAGGAAGAGAGAAAATGGAGGAACACAATCGATGGACTTATACCCCAGAATATATAAGAAGCAATGTGGCCATGGCAGAGGAGATCTAAGTTCGAATCCTGCCTTCCCCATTGACTCCTCCATTAACCTCTGGCAAATCTCAACCCCTTTGAGCATCTACTTCCATTACAGCCTGGGAGTCATAATGTGTCACATGGGATTGTGATGGTGGTTAAAATTAAATGACACACACACACATGCCTAACACAGTGCCTGGTGCATGACAGATGCTTACTAACAATGGTCATATGTCAGTCTCACTCCTTCAGCATTCATCCAGGAAGTATTCAAGAAGGGAGGAAAAAGGACTCAGCAAAGGAGGCTGTGAAACAAGATGAGAAGCACGTGAGCAAATAGAAGAGCCAGGGGCAGGGCCTCATCCCCCAAGGGACTTTGGAGCAGGGGTCATGGATGTGGTGGGACCGAACAGCACTTGGTGTGGTTCCTCCCTAGGAGGCCCAGCAACAGGCAACCCACAGGCTTCCTTTGAGGCTCGCCTGCAGGAGAGGCCCTTGAGTCCCATGGTCTGTGCCTACTCCCAGCTCCTCAGGATACACATCTGTCCAGCAAACACTTGGAAGCTGGCTCTAGGCAGACATGTCTCTGGCCAGAGATAGTTCTCTGGGCGATGTGTCTGCTCTCTGCCCCCGGATTCTCTAGATCCTTTCTTTGAACTGAGCTAGCATGAAAGAACCTGGCAAGGAGGGGTCTTCATCTGGGGGTGACCACTCACAGGTCAGACCAGATCAGAGCCTGAGAGTAGACAATTAGGATCTGCCTGGAAAGAGAGGCTACTGCTGTGGTCAGTTGGGTTCCCTGGGGGACCTTACCCAGTGAGAAAGTTAATCCCTAGGAGGGGAAGCAGAGGAAGGTGTGGGAGAGTCCCGAAGAGCTGCTCTGCTGCCCGCCACTGCCTCGCTGGCATCGCGTCTGAGCCTCCTTTTGGGGTCACGTATGGAAAGTCCCTGCTTGCTCAGGTGTCCTGACACCGAGTGCGCCAACAGCTGCATCCTTGGGCTCTCCTTTTTGTCTCCTCTGATAAAAGCTCCTCCACCTCTCGCAACCCCGGGTGGCCCCACAGCTGTGCCCATGAACTCCAGTGCTTTCTGCTCAGGAAGCCCTTCAGAAGCCTTCTCTGCATGTCTTCTCAGAGCTCCTGCTCTCTTGGAAGGAATTATTATCCTATTGGCAAAGGCGATTTTTTAAATGTAGCTTTCTTTTATATATATATTATTTTTTTACATCATTCTTCATTTTGTGCATTTTTTTTCTTCTCAGTTGTAATCCCCATGGGCTTCCCACCACCAATTTACCCATGTGCCATCACACAGTCCTGTGCATTCTTCCCACCCCAGTTCCTATCGGGTTCCCCCTTCCACCCCCATAAAATGGCTCTGGCTTATAGTTGTTTTCATAACATGTATCTTTCTAATGACAAAAGTAGAACATTGAAACAGATTGAAAACACAGAAAATTGCAGAGAAAGGAGTATCAAGGTCACTTGTCACTCATCACCCCAAGACGCCAGCACCTCTATAATTGAGTTTATTTCCTTCCAGTTTTTTTTTTTCCTGTATCTACAGTGATGTGTCACATTTCCATAGACATGAGCCTCATCTTCAGTGGTAGTTTCAATAGGCTCTACCCTGTGGCCTGAGTGTGTAGTAGTGAGCTTTCTCTTCTAGGGTTGCGTACAGACACTCTATGAAGTCTGCATGATGATGAAAATCATCATCACCATATTTCTGAGACTAGACACCCCCAGCCCTCTTCTGGGTCTGCCTTTCCCCAGTTTATTTAGGAATGAAGAGATCTGTCTCATATATGCTGAGGCTGTTAGGGGGGCACACTGAGGAATACCCTTGTACCACCAGACTTGCATGCTTTAATGGGGTCCAACCATCCATGCACACACATACAAAACATGCTCTTAGTGTAAAAGAACTTTGAAAGGAATGGTGTGTATAGAGAGAGAAGAAAGGATTCTAGTTTTCCAATAAGACACCCAAAGCTATCCATCCCCTCATGGGAAAATGCTCAGGCCAACGGGTTGGCTCAAAGTAGGGCCACTGAAGCCCAAAAGCCTTCCATAGGCTAAGGTGCCTTCGGGTAGGGAGCCATAGGGGCAGAAGTGGCCAGGCAAGCCTGGGGTAAAAGGAGCAAAGTCAGAGAACAAATGGGGTGGCAGCTGCCATTGTCAGCCTCCCCACGGCTGTCTCACCCATGTGTCTCTTCTAAGTGTCTCTACATCTCTCCTTCCCTTGTCTCCTCCAAGTCCCTGGTGCAATTCCAAAGCCAAGAATTCTTGCAAAGATGCATTTTGTCTCCACATGTCTCACCTCTTTGTATCCCAGAGCCCACCTGCCTTCCATGTTACGTAACATCACCTGGCCACTCAGTTCCACCCACAGTTAAGGAATATGGTGTCCCCTAACCCCCCAGTGACGGAGCTGTCTCTATTACAGGGCAACTTCCTGGAGCCACTGGTCTTCTTTCGTTGCTTCTGCCAAAGCAGGACACTCGGGGTGTCACCAAATAGGTGCTTCTATTGCCCCTCATTGCTTCCTCCCTTTTGCAGCTCACAGGCCACCACATGAGGCTGTATAGTCAGATTTTTTTTTTTTTAAGATTTATTTATTCATACAGAACTGGGGTACAGGCCAGAGATGTGGAGGGTGATAGGATTCACCAGAGACAGAGCAGGGAGCAGAACAAGCAGATCGACGAAGTACACTGCTGAGGGGAGCAGCGTGCAGGTCAGGAGAGGTCTGCTGCGCCATGCCTCCTCCAGGGCAGGCGGGGATCGAACTCATGTGGAAGTGACTTTAGCTTCTTAGTGCTGTGTTTTAACCCGCTGTGCCACCAGGGAGGGCCTGTATAGTCAGATTTTACTGAAGTCTTCAAGATATTGAAATACACACACACAGATACACACACATACATAGATACCCACACACACATAGATACACACATACACATATAAATTCTTTTTCCTAAAAATCATTTGGCCCTCAAAACTACCAGGAATTGCTTACGGAGCACTTACCCATCTTTTGGCAGGGACGGACAGGTTGCATTGTCTACCGGACTCCTCAGACTTTCCCTTCTAATCTCTCACTATCTACTTTCCTTCCCCCTGTCTCAGCTCCTGTCCTTTCACATGCAGAGTTGATCATCTTCACCTCTGTAATTTGCCTCCTACTGATCTCTAAGTGTCACCTTCCTACTTAAGGGGTTGATAAGTGTATTCTGAAAAAAGAAAAAAAAAAGATAATTTCTACCCTGCTATTAAAAATTATTTACCTGATATACATACTCATTTATATTTCACAAAATTCAAATTGTACTGTCCACATTTTACAACCTCCATTTTTACCACCAATATTTCCCATTGGAAACATTTTTTGGTGTCATTAATGTCTTTCTATAGCATGATTTTAGCATCTGTGTAAAGTTCCATTGCAGCAGGGGTCCCTTTGTTTATTTAACCACTGGCTGGTGATTTCGAGCACCCAGTGCTCGCACCGAGAGGCTGCACAGTGTTCCTTCTGCTATGCGTCACTTATCCCCAAACATACTGTGTGACGTGATATTTACATGGCATCCTGGAAGGATGATGGGAGAGGTAATAAACAGGGTAGACATTTTGGATCACTGGGATGGTGGAGAAGTGACCAGAACAGGGACATTCTTTAAAGTGAACAAAAAAGGGAGCAGAATGGAATTTTGACCTCTGAGATACCCCTTCTTCCTTCAAATCTCCTGCCAATGGATATGACATATATCACACTATCACATTATCAAGCCAGTGATGTAAATACCACACTGGGCAGCGGATTTCTTCTGAATATTTCTGAGTACAAACTGATCATCACCTTCCAGATGACCCACTTGGCACCTCTCAGGGCCCATTTCAAACCAAGAAAGGGGTGTTAGTGAAAATTCCAATAAATTGTAGCCCATTCCTACCTGCTTTCTCCCACTCCCTCTTCTCTGTATGTACATAGAAGTGAGGTCGAGAGCAACTTAGGGGCCAGGTATGGGGTAACTTGTAAATATACTGTCATAGCACCCAGGTCTATGCCTTTCCTCAAGGGGGCACATGACAGCCACCAGATTGAACTCCTCCCAGGCTTTGGCATCTCTACTCCCCTGAGCCCATTCCAGTGTCCCTTAAAGGACTGCCAGCATAAGGCTGGGCTTATATGACTTTTAGATTGCTTTTTTTCACAACAGCTCTCCTGCTTGCCACTTTGACAACTAAAGCTTCCAACAAAGCCTTTAAGATATTAGTATCTTGTGAATACTCCCCATTTTCTTTACCAAGCCCTAGGCATAGGCCACAATGACTAAATCCTTATGGAATAAGTTTACTAAGAGCATCTGCTGTGAATTATGCCATGAGAATGAGAGAGCTACAGCTGTTCAAGCATCTTTGTAAAGAACTCAAAGGGTGGGAAAACAAAGGATGGTATAGTAATGATGAAAAGATCAAAAAAGTCATGTTGCAAAAACAAAGAAAACCAAAGACACACTTGACAATATTTATTTATTTAAATCTAGTAAGGGGTGGGTCCTCCCTTCTGGGGCAACAGGTTAAAAGCACAGCACTATGAAGCTGCCCAAAGCCACTACAGCACAGGTTCGATCCCAGCCCCAGAGGTGACCCACATGGCGCGACAGACCACTCCTAGCTCACGCACTGCTCCCCTCAGCAGTGCACTTCACAATCTGCCTGTTCAGCTCCCCACTGTGCCTCTGGTGAATCCTCTCACTGCCCCTATCTCTAGCCTGTACCCCAGTTCTGTATGCATAAGTAAATAATTTTTTTTTTTTTAATCTAGTGAGGGCATGGGCTAGATTGGAAAAATAGAAGGTCAAAATTTAATCTGAGTGAGATCAAAGGAGATTTAACCACTAGAAAAAACCAGATGTTTCTTGAGAGTAGGAGCAACAGCAGGAGTGGGAGAACTTGATCTGGGCAGCAGGGCAGGCGTGGTGTGGGCAAACACAATGCTGTGTAGGATGCTAGCTCCCAAGACCAGCCAACATCCTTTTGTCATAGCTTCTCCGTAGCTTAGACTTGGAAAAGGCCTGGAGAGCCTAGTGAGTGCAGTGTCCATGCTTGGCCAGAGCCCTGCTGGAATAGCCCTCACTCTTTCCTTCAAGCTGAATGATGGCCTCACCAAGTCACTCAGCCTACCCAGTCCACAGCTTCTGGGAGCAGGGCTAATAATACCTATTTCTAAGGGTCCTGAGAAGGTCAAGTGAGTTGTAAAACACTAAGCAACGGTAGGTATTGCTAGTTACTGAGTATGCAACATGTGCAAACCTCTATGATGTGGTTTTGCTGATAATCCTACAGAGGCTTGTCTGGAAGGACAAGGAAGACATGTTTCCTAAATAACTGCAATTATGTGCATGATCTGAGTATGTGGTCATAAAACTAAAGGGTGCATCTGATGACTGTACCTTTCGGTCTGATCTCATTAGAAAAAGAATGCCCAGTGTGTTCGGTGAAAGTATCACTATTAAGCAGGGATATGTTATAATTCACAGGTATTAGAAAAATAATCATCTGGGGGCCCTCCCTGGTGGTACAACAGGTTGAAGTGCAGCACTGTAAAGCTACCCAGCCACTGCAGCACGAGTTCAATCCCCAGCCTGGGAAGTGACCAAATGGACTGGAAGATTTTTCCTGGCCTGCCCGCTTCTCCCCTCAGCAGTGTATTTCTGTCGATCTGCCTGTTCTGCTCCTCAGTCTGTCTCTGGTGAATCCTCACACCACCCACACCTCTGGCCTGTACCCCAGTTCTGTACATATAAATAAATAAGTCTTTTTAAAAAAAAGAAAAAGAGTCATCTGGTAGCAAATTAGAAATAGAGGGGAATTACATGATCTTGATAAAGAGCATCTTCAGGCCCTCCCTGGTGGCGCAGCGGGTTAAAGCACAGCACTGAGAATCTAAAGCCGCTTCTGCATGAGTTCCATTCCCGCCTGCCCCGGAGGTGACCACATGGCATGGCAGACCTCTCCTGACCCGCCCCCTACTCCCCTCAGCAGTGTACTTCATCGATCTGCCTGTTCTGCTCCCCACTCTGTCTCTGGTGAAGCCTCTCGCCGCCCCTGAGCCTCTGGCCTGTACCCCAGTTCTGTATGCACAAATAAATAAATCTTTTAAAAAAAAAAAGAGCATCTTCAAAACTCTAATGCCAACATTTTGTTAAAGGTAAGAAACTGAAATGTTTTCCTTCATGACCCAGGAATTGTACTTAGAGGCATTTATCCTAGATAAATGATAGTTATATGTGATTGTTCATAGCCTCTTAATAGTAACCAAGAGCTGGAAACAACCCAGATGTCCTTCAACAGATAAATGATTAAACTATGGTACATCTATATCATGGACTATTGTTTGGCAAGAAAAAGGATTGAACTCTTGATCCACACAAGCTGATTGCATCTTAAGGGGGTTGTGCTGAATGAATAAAAGCCAATTACAAAAGACTCCATACCCTCTAATTCCATTTACATAACACTGAAATGACAAAATTTTAGATATGGTAGATAGATTAGGGTTTAAAGAGGAAGTAGGAGACAGGAGTCTCCTAGATGCAATTATAAAAGGGCAATAAGAAGTATCCTAGTGTTGAAGGAACTTTTCTGTAACTCAACTTTGGAGGTAGATAGAGGATATCACATAGGTGAGTAAATGGAATGTAACTAACCACACATAGACACATATACAAGGAGTGCAAGGGTTAAAGGCTAGGAAAGCCTGAATAAAATCTGTGGGTTGTGTCTGTGTCAATATATTGTTTGATAGTTTCACAAGCTGTTACCGTGGGGAGGAAGAAACTGTGTAAAGGATACAACGTTTTTACAACTGTGTGTGACTCTATAATTATTTTAATAAAAGTTTCAATTAAAAGTATAGGAGTTAGTTTTACAAGCACTAGGTGTTTCAGGAAGAAACCAGAGATGTGTCATGTCAGCACAATTAGGCTAACAGTAGACTTTCAATGAAATTGGAAATGCTTGTGGTTTTAGAACTTTAAGAAAAGCTTTGGTAGAAATTCTGATTTAGGTTTGTGTTTATTGTACTCTTTGAATGCAGAGGAAGAAACAAGTAGGGCGGAAGGTCCTGGAGCGTTATATGGGGCGCTTCCAGATGAGAAGTGTACATATACAGTGAGCGCAGTGGATGCCATCAGTGTCTGCCACTTAAGCTCAAAGGAAGCAGAACTCATGCTTCAGACCTGTGTAGTGGAGGACGGGAGCTGAACTTCATTAGAGGCAGTGGAGCATCCCAGGAGGGGGAGTGTATGTCATGGTTAAGTGCACAGTCTCAGGTACCAGATGGTTTACGCTCAAATCCTGGCCCTGATCCTCCTTAACTTTGCCACCATGGGCAAGTGTCTGAATTCCCTTGGGCTTCAGTTTTGCCTTCTGGAAAGTGAGCAAAATATTAGAACCTACCTCAGGTAAGTTGTTAAGATTCAATAAATTAGAACAGTGCCTGGCCCATCCGTGCCTAATAAAAGTGACCTGCCCTGACTCTTACTACCCTCCGGGCGCTGGCTGGGTGCCGCCCCCAGGTGCAGGGCTTCCTTCCCTGTGCTCATCATAGAGCAGTTCTGCCTTCTGCTTCATTTCCCCATATCCCCGGCCTGGGCCCCTCTTCTCCAGTGAGAAGAGAAAACCCCAAAATGTCAGCTGATACCATTACCTGCCAACAATTGTTTGCCTGCAAGAGCAGATACCCCAGCTCTGGGACTTGACTGTCTTGGACCTGTCTGCCTGTGGGCAGTCCTTGAGCTCCCCATGGCCTTTCTGGACTCTCATGATTTAAAAAACTGGATGGCCCTTGAGAAATATAAAAATATCAGATAAATATATAAAAATATCAGGGGAGAAAATAATAATAATAATGAAAACTATATACTAGAGACATTTTGTGGGGCTGGAGTGGGGAATGGGATCAAAAACAGTGGGGGGAGGGAAATGCACAGGACTATGGTGATGGCACACGGGTGATTCGGTGATGGGAAGCCCATGGGATTACAACTGAGATGGGAAAATGCACAAAATTATGTAAAAATAAATAAATATATATATATCAGATGGGGAAATACCTGCTCTGAAGGTGAGGAGGCTGACCTGGTGGCCCCCATGGGGACCTATTATGTGTATTTCTGGACTCAACCATAATCCTTTGGAATCTGCTTCTCTGGGCATGAGGTGTAGACTCTTGTTGTTAGATAAACATTTCTGGAAACATTTATCTGTGGGATTCTTGTCAGATGTCAAGCTCTGGCATGTGGGAAACACTGACTTTTTTCATTCTGCCGACAAACCTTCAAGCAAAAGGCAGAGAGCAGCCCTAATTACTTTCATTTTTACCACTGAGGCCCAGAGAGGTGAAGTGTGATACCCTGAAGACAAACGAGTGAGTCTCAGCGCCGGGGACAGTGGCTTGGACCATCTAGCTTCAGACACTGACACTGCAGCAACTCCTCTGCTAAAAATATTCCCTCATCTCTCATAGGCTTCCTCATGGCCTCGAGACTCAGGCACTCGGCCTATCCCTTGTCCTGCCACCAATGCTTGTTAGAGTTCCTAGCGCTCCTGAATTATTAGGCGTCCTGAGGAGCCCGGCAGCTTTTGGTCCATCCCCCAGCCCATCCACGGAGCTGCCAGCCAGATTCTGCGGGATCCATCCATCTAGTTGTGGCACAGGAAGGTGCTGACAGCAGGCAAGGACAGCACTAGGTTTGCGTTTTGCTGTATGGGGGGTTTGAGCGAGAACTAACTGTTGACTAGAAGATGTCTAGTCTGTGAGAGGAACATAAGCCAAGAACCCCACCCGATTCTCTCCCTCAGGTCTCCTTTTTAGGCAGCAAGTCTGATTCTGTAATGTTTTCTGCGTAAACCCATCCTCTACCCCCCATAGGGAAAATTCACCTTTGGAAGGAAAACTAGCAAGTAAAACCAAGCAGCCAGCCTGGGCTTGGGACACAAGTCTGAGAGCATCCAAGGCAGGAAAACAAGAGTGACAGCTAATAAGAGTCGTGTTCACGGGTGACTTGGTGATGGGAAACCCACGGGGATTACAACTGAGATGAAAAAAAAAAAAGTACAAAATGATGTAAAAATAAACTGTTATATTATTAAAAAAACAAAAGAGTCGTGTTCAGAACTGTAAGTTTAAGCATTTGTGGATGTAGGAGAGAAAGTCAATGTTTTCATGGGAAGTTGAAATTGAGTAGGTCACTGCTGTCCTGGATATGAACTTTGTTGGTAAAAATTCCCATCACTGCACTACGCACGCTACATCCATTTTGCGCCTCTGTAAAAAGACCCTATAAGTATCTCTCCAAAGTATAATCTGACCTCTTCTTGAACTTGTGCTTACCATTAAGCTGTAACTTTGGGCACGTATCATTCTTCATGATAAAACTCAAAGTAGACCTTTTCTCTGATTAATATACATGTGGACAAACTATATTTGGCAAATTGCTTTCTAAAGAACTAGCATTTAGGGGTGTCAGGTTTGTGCTCAACACTGCTTGAGGTATGACAAATACATTCATTGTCTCATTTTTACTATCACAAGGAGTTCCTGTAAGACAGCTATTATCTTCATTTAACACACAAGAAGGCCCAGGGCATATAGGCCCAGGGCATATCAGTAATATGCTCAAGGGCTTGGCTAGTCAGAGGGGAAGATTGGATTCCGGCCCAGGGCTAAATCTCTAGATAAAGCCAGTACACCCAAGACCTGGCTTAATAGAACAGGCCCATCCAGTGTGGCTGTGACCTGCTCTGGTTGTTCAATGTCCTGAATGTCACCTCTGTTCAGATCCAAGCTCCTTCTTCTTGTCTAATATGCTATTACACAGTAGTAAGATACATTCATTTCCTAAGGCTGCCATGTAGAGGACCATGACCTGGGGGCCTTAAAACAACAGCAGTGAGTTGTCTCACAGTTCTGGAGGGCAGGAGGCCCAGATCTCAGTGTTGACAGGGTTGGTCCCTTCTGAGAGCTATGGAAGGTGAATCTGTTACAGGCCTCGCTCCTCCCTTTTAATGGCCTCGGGCATTCCTTGGCTCATAGATAATTGTTCTCCCATCTCTTCACAGTGTCTTTTCTGTGTGTCGGGCTCTCCATCCAATTTTGACCTTTTAATAAGGTTCCCGTCATACTGATCTGGGGTCCATCCTAGTGACCTCCTTTGACACAATTACTGCTGTAAAGGCCCTCTCTCCAGCTTTGGTGGTGGCACTGTTATGATCTCACACACCTGAGGAGGTGTGAACCTAGTCCCCTAAATCATATCCACATAAATCATATAAACCATATACACAATGCTAACTCAAAACAGAAAAAATTTAAAAGACCCTCTCTCCAAATAGGATCGTGTTCTGGAGGTTCTGGGGATGTGAACTCCAATGGGGTTCCTCCTCCTCACCCCTGGTCCCAGAGGGGTCATGCTTTCCTTCTGCCCAGCAGGTCAGGGCAAATGATAGTAAATCAGCCATAAGAAGAAAACCAATGGCTGCATGAACTTGTTCTTCCTTCTTGCTTCCAGTTCCCTTTATCTCATGCCAGCGAGTGGCATTGCGCCCGGGCAATCAGTATGCCCTGCTTGCACCAGGAAAAACAAAAACAAAACAGGTGCCAGAGCCAGGAGGGCCTGACATGTTTTAGCCTGAGGCCTCGTGTGGGGTTCTTTAGGAAAATCACACTTAAGATTTCCCCTGAGTGCCTGAGTATGCGACAGACTTCTTTAAGGTGCTGATTCCCTTAGTGTTTTCCTTCTGCAGGTCCCTTGTGAACGTCTGCCAGCTCTTTTCAAAAATCATATCCCAGCCATCCAAGGTTTGGCAGTGGAAGAGGAATCGCCACCTGGAACGGGTGGCTAAGGATTTGCAGCCTGAATTCTTGTTCCCCTGTTTCACTTTTCTCTTGTGTGTCGCCCTGCTCACCAGGTTAAGCTCAGGGAAGGCTGTTTTGCTTCTAGAACTCCTTCCCTAGCAGGAACAGCCGTTTGTCTTAATTCTCCACAGCTTAGCTGATTTCTGGTTGCAGCATTTATTCTAACTTGTCAGATGACCGGACACCAGGAGGTTAAAAACCTTTCTTTTAAAGGGTCTTCTAAGCGAGAGTTGGCGGGGGGCCAGGCCCATCTTCACGTGTCCACAGTGAATGTGTCTCCCCCACCTGCACCTCTCTGTACCACATGATTGTGTCTTTGAGTCAAATAGGTACTTAGAGCCAAGACTACAAGCAGGAATGTGTCTCCTCTCCATCCAGATTAAGACCGGCCTCCCTGAGTCCTCAGTCTCTGCTGAGACTGACAAAGGCATTGGGGGGAAATCTTGCCCCCAGCACTTTGCCTTGGGAGGGTCACATCAGAGCAGAGTCCAGCGCCAGGCCCAAACAAAGCAAAACAAAACCAAGAGCTCTGCAGAGTGGGAGGATTGTCTTCCAGGGCCCTTTTGGCCACTGCCTACCAGTCCTGGCCATTGTGCCCAACAGACGGTGTGTTGCCATAACAAATCGAGAGAATTCCTTTTGAAGAGGAAGCAGAGATGCAGCATCCTCCTTCTGCGAAGGGGTGAACATTCATCATTCATTTTGATAGGTTTTTAGAACAAAATGGGTGTAGAGATTATTCAGTGATGTGCAGGTCCCTCCTATTACACATAGGAAATGGAGGCCCAGAAAGGGAAAGTGGTTTTCATAATCTTGGTAATGGCAAAGGGCAGTCTAGACTATAGCTCTCCTGATTCCCAACCCATTGTGCTAAAATATTGACCCATGCCTCATAGCAGAACATAGATGCTGTAACATAAACCTTAATTCAGACAGAGACCAGGTTACAACAACATAGAAGACACTTCTGAATCATCAGTGAGTCCAACTTCATTGAATCCTAAGAGACAATCTAAGATGCTCACCCCCACCCCCTGCCAAGGAAAGGCTCTAAGCACATGGATATAATAGTAGGAGGATTATATTTCAGAGATCCCCTGAATACCATTTAAATTGATCCCTTTCACTTGCCTTTCTGTGTGCACTTGAGTCAACCTCATCACCATCATTTCACCATCCAAATCCACTCTCGCCCTAAGAGTGAGTCCTATATCTTCAAAATGGACCAGAGGGTCGTTGTGTCTGGGTTTCATCTTGCTTTTACAGCTTTCTCCCTTTTTTTTTAAAGATTTATTTATTTATGCATACAGAACTGGGGTACAGGCCAGAGGTGCAGGGGCGGCGAGAGGCTTCACCAGAGACAGAGTGGGGAGCAGAGCAGGCAGATCAACGAAGTACACTGCTGAGGGGAGCAGCGGGCGGGTCAGGAGAGGTCTGCCACGCCATGTGGTCTCCTCCGGGGCAGGCGGGAATCGAACTCATGCGGAAGTGGCTTTAGCTTCTCAGTGCTGTGCTTTAACCCGCTGCGCCACCAGGGAGGGCCAGCTTTCTCCCTTTTACCACTTCTCTTTTGCTCCTGTCAGGAATAGTTTCTCAAATAATACATTCTCTCTCTCATTCCCTCCTCCCTCTCTCTCTCTTTTTCCACCCTCTATCTCTCCTTATCTTCCTCTCCCTCTTCCTTCATCCCTTTGCCCAGAAAGCTTTACCTCTAGTTCATCTTGATCAGTTATTTTGAAATGCTTGATGCTACATTCCAAGGGGTAATTGCAGGCATTTTTTTCTCAGTTGTTGCAACTGGCATCGAGTAGAAATCAGAGGTTGCTACACATCCTATAATGCATAGGGCAACCCCATGACAAAAAGCTACCCAGTCTAAAATCTTGATAGTGCTGAGGTTGAGAAATACTTATCTTTAGGCACAAACTTAAAAACTACTTCTCCCAAGAAGCCCTCTCAGAATGCTTTGTATTGGTTGAGGGCCTCTCCCCCCTTAGGACTCTTCATTCTTCCATTCTCCTGGTACACAGGAGCATTTGAGATAATATAACATCTGCCTTCCCTATCAACCCATCGGTTCCAGAGTGGGGTGGAATGTGGCTCATCATCAACTGACCCAGTGCCCAGTACACTTAGGCATTGCTCTTTTCACCAGGAACACAGAGGATGGTAGCTTACAGGTAATGTGGGCTGCCAAGGGCTTTGCACGTTCTTGGGCTGTGTGTCTAGAGCCAAGAGGAACTTGCTGGGGAGAAGAAAAGGAGGAATTTCCTCTAGGGTCTCGGATTGGTCAAATAATCAAATTAATACCAGATTGGTAAGAGAAAAAAAAATTAATTTTGTACCCATAGAGAGACTGTATTGACAGGAGGGGTCCAAGATAGGAAAGGGGAAATGAAGGGACAGGATAAAGGGCTAGGACTTCACGGAGAGAGGAGGCAAGGGAAGATGCTCTATAGTCAGATCAAGGTGGTTTCTGGTGTCACAATTCTGGATAAGACTGCACCCTCCCTCCCCATTTTTACCCTTCTCGGTACTTTAGGGCATAGTGAAAGTATCTCATGTGCCTGCGATCTCCCCTGATTTGAACTGGGAATATCCGTTGACTAAAATGGCTCAACTGGGGGCTGCTTCTGCACACCTGCGGGCTCCAGACCTGGCCACATCCAGACGTCACAGCTTCCACGCTCCATGCTTTGCACAGGAACCTGAAACCTTTTCATGAATGAGTCACAGAAATTGACTGCCTTTGGTCCTTTTGTCTTCGGGGGTGGGGTGAAGTTTTGGTTTCCGGACTTCTTTTCTCTGTACAATCCTAACTAGCCCCGTAACTTAGACATTTGAAAACTGTTTTTTGAAATAAGCAAAGGTCCTTTTCCTAGACTGCTTTGGTCAACAAGCAGAAGTGCCTGACTGAAGATGGTGAGCCGGGAAAAGCCTGCTTAGCCTGGCAGAGAGGACATAGTAGGGGTGGGGGCATGTGGAAAGAGCAGACAGGAAATCCTTTAGCTCTGGGAGCAGGAGTCTGGGAATCCCACACAGGGAGCAGCTGAGGCTCCCCTCAGAGACCCCTCCAGTCCCCAGAGCTGGTGAGCACCCAAGGGTACTCCAGAAGCCTGGGGTTGGCGTGGGCTGGGGGTGCTCAGTGGGCCTGGTTCTCTGGGAAACACAGCTGTCCACACTCTGGTCAGCAGCTTGCTGCTACTCTCCATTTGTTTGGCTTTCTGCTCTGTAACCAGTGGAACCTGATGGGTCAGTTTCTAGATCTGGACCCACTTTTTTACTTCCTGCTTTTCACACCTTCAACTTGAGAAACTGTGTGGTTCACCCGCTTCTTGGCTTGCAAAGGGATGACTCTTTTGTCCAAAATATTCAACAAAGAATTTGATCTCTTATAAAGTTTAGTAGTCAAGGCATTGAAACAGCCAAAGTGCACATCAATGGATGGATGGATAAAGAAGGTGTGGTGTACTCTCTCTCTCTCTCTCTCTCTCTCACATACACACACACATACACACACACACACAGGAATGGTACTCAGTTAAAAGAAAAGGTGGAATCTTGCTATTTATGACAGGGTGGATGGACTTAGAGTGTATTATGTTAAGTGAAATAAGTCAGTAGGACAAAGACAAATACCCAGAGATTTTACTCATGTGGAATATAAAGAAACAGAGGAAATGTACAACCAACACAAAACTTAAACTCTTAGACACAGAGGACACATTGGTTGTTACTAGAGGGGAAGGGAACCTGCCAGGTGGGTGAAACAGGTAAAGGGGCTTAGTTATATGGTTGCCGAAGGAAATGAGGCTTGTCATGTGATCACAATGGGGTATGTAAATTGGTCAGATTATAATGCCATCCCTCTGAAACCCAGGTGATAGTATAAACCAGTGTCACTCCTACAAAAACTTATTTTAAAAGGGGAAGCAGGTGTTCAGCAATTCTGTTACCTGGGGAGCTGTTTATGGGATTGAAACAGCTGAAGTTCGACTCCCTGAAGATTAAGAAAAGTGACTTGCCTCTAACCCAGTGACAGTTCTGCTGGTGTGTGTTGTGGGGAGGGGGAGGCAGCCTGGACGTGATGGAGCAACATCAGCACCCTCCCAGCCCAGCCAGGTCTAGGGGGAAGCAGTGGTTCACCTCCCAAGCCTGTATTTTTGTTTGGTTTGAAGGAGGCAGGTGCCTTCCTTCTTTCTGTTTTGGTAATCCCTCCCATAGGGATAGCATCACCTACTCCTAGCTCTCCCAGAAGCTCTGCAGTCCTGGGGTGAGGAGGACAGCGAAGCAGCTAGGACACAGAATTACAGGAGGTGCTTGCTCTCCAAGGTTCTGCAAGCTTTGAGACTAAGAGCTGATGAGACTTGTCCAGGGGAGAGGATTTACTGTGAGGTGGCTGGCTGTGGAATAAGAAGGGCTTTCTACCATAGGCACCTGTCAACCTGAGCTCCCCCTTGCCTGGGACGCCCAAGCCCCCCTCCAGACAGGTGCTTTCTGTGGGGTTGCTCACTAGTCCATCACAGGTCCCTGCTCCCAGGAACTGCAGAGACAGACCTGTATGGAAGAGAACTTGAACAAAGAGGCAGTTGTCATGGTAGGGGTTACAGAAGTATAGAACTGTCACAATATTAAATAACACTCTGGATACTTACCATGTACAAATTCCCGTGGTAAGTACTTAAGGCCATTATTTTATATAATCTCCACAACAGCTTAATAAAGAAGACTTGGTTGCTGGAGCCAGACAACATTTTTATGAACTAATTTTTTTAATTAATGTTTGTACCACTGTCTACGTCGTTGTACATGTAATGATATAGTGAAGTACATTGTTTCCATTGCTAATATTTTGAAAATAGAGGATTTCTGTCCTTACAGTGGTCATTGTAGCTCTCCCACCACTAAAGCATCCATTGTCCTCCACCAGCGTCTACTGTGCTTCCTCCCCCAACTCTCGTCCCTTCCCCCTCCCTTCTCCCCTCTTCTCGTGGTCGGTTTTCAAGGATTGGTTTTATAGTTTGTCTTTGTTGAGACTTGGTTTGTTTTTGCTCTATCCCATACATATGGACGCCACCCAGTATTTATCTTCTTCCTTCTGAAATTTCACTAAGTATAAGCCCTTCCAGTTCCATCCATGCTGCTGCAAATGATGAGCTTCTCTTTCTTGAGTGCTGACAAGTATTCCCACATTTTCTTGGTCCATTCATCTGTTTTTGAATATTTATGTTGTTTCCATAGCTTGACTATGGGAAATAATGCTGCAATAAACAGGAGCGCGTGTTTCCTTTAAAATTAGTGTTTTTGTGTTCTTTGGGTAGATACCTGGGAGCAGAATTGCTGGCTCAGAGGGCAGATCCACTTTTAGTATTTTGAGGAACCTCCACACAGCTTCCTATGTAGGGGACGGACTAGCCCACATCCCTGCCAACAGTATAAGAGGCTTTCTTTTCTCCGCATCCTCACTGACACTTGTTATTTCTGTTTCTTTTCATATGGGCCATTTTCACAGGTGCGAGGTGGTATCTCGTTTTGATTTATATTTCTTTGATAAGTGGTAAGATGGGCTTACTGGCCATCTGTATATCTTCTTTGGAGAAGTGCCTATTAATGCTTCTGCCCATTTTTTGATTGGGTTGTTTGTTTTCTTTTGTTGAGTTGTATGAACTCTTTGTAGATCTTTGATATCAGTTAGATGTCTGGTGTGCAAATATGTTCTCCCATTCTGTGGTGTGGCCAGACAACTTTGATTTAAATTTCAGCCTTGACTCTCATATAGTGTGAACTTGGGAAATTACCTCTCTGGGCCTCAGTTATCCCATCTGTAAATAGGAATAATACTGGGTCCTACACTATAGTGTTCCAAGGATTATACTAGGTAATATATGTACAGCAATGAGACATGCATTGGGTACAAGGTAAGCCCTTGACCAAGATCAGTCACATTTAATGTTATTGGTTATTGTTAATGTTAATGATAATGTTAGTGGGTTTTGCCTCTGGTAGCTTATTTCTAGGCAGCTATAACAAAATCTCATCTACTGCTTATTTCTAGGCAGCCATAACAAAAATCTCATCTACTTATATAACAAAATAGAAATTTATTCTCTCATAGTTCTGTAAGATAGGAGTCCAAGACCAATGTATTAGTATTGTTCTTACGGTGAGGGAGAACTTGTTTCATGCTTTTTTCCTACCTTCTGGTTACCTCAGGCAGCCCTAGAATTAAAGATGGCTGCAATCTCCTTGTATCTCTGAACATCATCTTTCCTCTATGTGTGTGTCTGTCTCTAGCTTACTTCACTTAGTTCTTTATAGCAAAGCACCATGGAGTAGGTACTCAAACAACCACTTATTCCTCATAGTCCCAGAGACTGGGAAGTACACCACCATCAGCAGATGCCATATCTGAGGAGTGCCCACTTCCTGGTCCCTGGGAAGCTGTGCCCTGACATAGCAGACGGGGAAAGGCCCTGTCAGGGGTCTCATCAAAATCCCAATCCTGAGGCTTCCACCCTCATGCCTGGTCCCCTCTCAAAGGTCCCACCTCCAAATACCATCATCCTAGGGATTAGATTTCAACAAAGGAATTTGGGGGAACTCAAACACTCAGTCTATAGGACCTATTTTATAGTGACCCCAGTGGTATTGGATTAGAACCCATTCTAATCATCCCATTCTAACTTGAGACATTTGTAAAGACCCCATTTGCAAATAAGGTCACATTCTGAGTTAGTGGAAGTGAGGATTCCAACCTATCTTTTTTTTTAGAGACACAACTCAATTCATAGTACAAGGCTAGTACTTGCTCGGTGTCACACAGCTTGTTGGTGATGAAGTTGAGTCTTAGAACCAGGATTATTTGATGACAAACTCCATGGCACTAAAGCTCAACACTACTGAACCATTTTTGGACAGGGTCAAGAACTGAAGTGGGACAGTGTTGTGTTGATGGCATTTTCCCTTCATTCCCCCCTTATAGCCTGCCTGCTCCAGGCTGAGCTGGTAAACTATGAGCGAGTCAAAGAGTATTGCCTCAAAGTGCTGAAGAAGGAAGGGGAGAACTTCAAAGCCCTTTACAGGTCTGGTGTGGCCTTCTACCACCTTGGCGACTACGACAAAGCACTCTACTACCTGAAGGAAGCGAGGACCCGACAACCAACAGGTAAGATAGAAATGGCTGTTTTCTTACCAGGAGTCTCCTTTGGCAGCTCTCTGGGCCTCTTCTCTGCAGTCAGTGGCTTCCGTGGCTGTCAGGGAAAGATGTATCTAAGTAGGGCCCACATCTGTGTGAGGACCTGAAAGGAGAGCACCCGGTCACGCCTTGCCTGGGACTCTGTCTTTTCCACCTCAGAACCCAGGTCACTTCACTTCTCCAATAAAAGCATTGAATTCTACTTGCAGGATTTGTGCTGGGACACTCAGGGGTGTACATGAAAGACATGGTTTCTACTTGTGAGTAGCCCACATTCTGGGTGCCAAGACAGGAAACCACGGAACATTTTGGCGCTAAGTCCAGCATCCTGCAGGAAGCATGCTCTGACACCTTGAGTCCAATCCCCTGCCTTAGAGTGTGTGTTATCTATGCTATTTGCTTAAACTCCTGGCCATGAGCTCAGCCCTACATTCACTCCACGGTTACTGAGCATGTACAGCAGCCCGCGACTTCCAAGTGCAGAACATGCACACAATAAAAGCGAGAAACAAAAGGTTGTTCTCTTCAAGGAGTTTATGTTATAATAGAGGGAGATGGACAGTAAACCAATGGACCAACCGGTAATGCAATATTTAGTACTGATAAGTACTATGAAGAAAATAAAGCATGGTAACAGGGGGTGTTATTTAGAACAGATGGTCAGGAAGAACCTCTCTGAAGAAGTCATAGTTAAACAATGACTAACTTGAGGTTGTTACTTTTGCTCAATGCCCAATCTTTTTTTTTTTTTCAAGATTTATTTATTTGTGCATACAGAACTGGGGTACAGGCCAGAGGCTCAGGGGCGGCGAGAGGCTTCACCAGAGACAGAGTGGGGGGCAGAACAGGCAGATGGACGAAGGACACTGCTGAGAGGAGCAGCAGGCGGGTCAGGAGAGGTCTGCCACGCCATGTGGTCACCTCCAGGGCGGGGATTGAACTCATGAGGAAGTGGCTTTAGCTTCTTAGTGCTGTGCTTTAACCCACTGCACCACCAGGGAGGGCCAACCAATCTTTTTTTTTTTTTTTAAATGCAATTCTCCTTGCAAGAAGTCTTTAAGAACTTTAGTATCATTTATAAACATGCAAATGTTTGAAAAGACCATTTATGTTTATTGTTTTAAGAACATAAGTGCCTTTATTTTCATCTTCATTCTTCTGGTTTCTGTATATAAATCATGTTTCCCCCAACTCGACTGTAAGCAACTTGAAGACTAAGAACTGAACTGTTTCAACTGAATTTTCTGGAGTATCTTCTACATGCCTGCACTGTTCTGGATGCTGGTTAGAAGGAAGCATGACTATTTCACAGCATTCATTTCTACTTCTAGAAGGAAACATCTCAGGCAGCCCCTGTAACTTTTATATTCTGGGGTGTGTGGAGCTAGCCAGCTGTTCCATGGCATGCCCTCACCCTGCCCACTATTTAAGGACTGAATTAGGGGAAATTCCCCAGATTGTGAAGAGGTGATTGCTTGACCCTATTTATAAGATCCGCCAGTGAAACAAATTTAAATTCTGATAAAAATGGCATTCAATTGATATTTATTGATCTTACCTATTTCGATCCTCACTATATTTTTACAAGGAAGGTATTATGATGCCCAAGAGAGACAAGGTTTGGAATCAGACACACCATTTACCATGTGTCTCCTTGGTATCTAAATTCCCCATGGCTCAGTTTTCCCCTTTTGTCACAGTGAGGATGATGACACATTTGTGTCATGAGGGTTAAATGAGATAATGAAGGTTAAAGAGCATGAATACAATAGACCTTCAAAAATGGGGACTGTTTCTCACAGAGGAGACACAGAGCTCAGAGAAGTTGATAACCTGCCTGAAGTTAAACCCCATGTGCGTGTCATACCATGGAGATGGGCTGTTACACAGAGGGGAGAAACCCCTGTTCCTGTCCTTCCCATTGGTCCCCTGGGTCAGGGTGACCTGTCCACCTTGTTTGGGGCTGGGTCAGGAAGTGCACACTCTGGTTGCCCTTGCAGTCACCATGGATCTGCAGAAGAGTCCTAGGCTGAGAGAGTCAGGCCTGTCCGTGATCCATAGACACAGCTTTAGCCTGATACCATGGAGACCCAATTGCTCCCAGCTGTTCTCTAAGGTATGTTTCTCTCCTCACAGACACCAACGTGATTCGATATATCCAGCTGACGGAGATGAAGCTCAGCAGATGCTCCCAGAGAGAGAAGGAAGCCATGTAACTAGAACACCTCTCTCGAGCTGCACCCACACCTGACCTGGGACTTCCAGGCACCCCTGGTGGAGATCCCACCAGGCCTTTTTCCTTCCTCCCACTTCTTCTGGTCCCCTCCTCTTCTCCTGTTGCTCCTCAACTCTTTGTCCCTCCAGTGTGAAAAGGAGAGGTACAAATCTGGAACCTGGCAGGGTGCGCCCACAGTAGAGACATCTTCTTCTCAGGAGGTCCAACACTGAGGAGGACCTGCAGCAACACTGGAGAGGACTCCGTGGACCTGGAATGTTCTGGTGGTTCTGACTTTGGCAGCGCTTCCAACAGAGGCAGAACCCGACAGGTGTACGTCCCAAGAGCGACAGGCACGGAGCCCACAGACTGAACCCCCCTGCACACCCTCATGAGGGACCACAGCATCTCAAGGCAACGGTGACATGTCCAGGGATGAGACAAACACCGGAAGCATCTGTTAAGCCAACACAGGGACTGTGAATTTGTACACTGGAATCCCCTCAGCCCCAGTAACCTCAGCCCCTGCCTCCCTCCCTCACTTGTTGTCTTGGCTTATGCTTTCTTCTCTCCCTTTCAGGGATCTGAAACTCTGCCAGGATTTACATGCCACTGAAGCCCACTCTCAGAGCCCTGTGGTGACACACATACCATTCTCCCATACGCCCATCCAGTAGGCAGCAGTGACGTATTTATAGAAGGGCAGGAATGAACCATGTAGGTGATGGGGGAAGGAGAGATCTAGACATCTAGGTGAAAGAGTGTTGTTATAGATGGGGGATTGAACTGTGGACTAATTAAGTGTAAATAAGAATAAGTAAACAGGCAGCCAGGTCCTGTCAATTCTGTTGGAAGCTGCCCAGTCCCTAACTTTCTGCCCTCCCCCAACTCTCAGTCAGAGCTACTTGTAGCCAGGCAGGGTGGGGCTTCCCCCAAAGCAAAGAGCCATTTGTCCAGTGGTTGACGAGTTGGCTGCTGCCTTTGTGCTCTCAGAGGAGGCTGGAGGTGTGGAAACTGCCTAGGGACTTGCTTTGTGGGAACTTGTACAGCCTCTTTTTGATGAAATTATCTGGACTCAATATCTAGCTCATAGAATGTGTTCAACAAACATTTGTTGAATGAATAAATTATGACTGCAGACTGGCTCTCCTGCCTTAAATGAATTTCATCCCAGCCTGGTCTCCTGATATCTAAGTTCTTTGCGCTCCGCCATGTTGCTTCAGTCAAATAAGAAACATTTACTGAGGGTTTATTGTTTGCCTGTCATTGTGCAATATGCTGTGGAAGAGAGGATGTAGTTCCAATCTTCAAGGAGATGGAAGAGTTGAGGAATACTCATCTGAGATTATGACCAATGACACCTTTCATTTATACGATGCTTTAAATTTTCAAAGCACTTTCATGTATTTTTTGTGTGATTAGTGAAAGAGATAATATTGTACACCTTATAATACAGATGCAATAATGTTAATAGTTAGCATTTATTAAATGCACTATCCTCAGATCTTTACATGTATCATCTTCTTTCTTTTTTTATTTTTAAGATTTATTTATTTATGCATACAGAACTGGGGTATAGGCCAGAGGTGAAAGGGGGGTGAGAGGCTTCACCAGAGACAGAGTGGGGGGCAGATCGATGAAGTACACTGCTGAGGGGAGCAGCGGGTGGGTCAGGAGAGGTCTGCCACACCATGTGGTCACTCTGGGGCAGGCGGGGATTGAACTCATGCGGAAGTGGCTTTAGCTTCTTAGTGCTGTGCTTTAACCCGCTGCGCCACCAGGGATGGCCCGTATCATCTTATTTCTTTCATGCAATTATCCTAGGAGATACTACTTATCCATCTGGTAGATAAGAAAACTGAAAACCAGGAAAGTTAACTGACCAAAGCTTACATGACTTGAACCAGGTCTGTCTGGCTCTCGAGTTTTAGCTGTTAACTACTCTCTGGTGAGCTGTTGTTCAACAGTTATCAAAGGCAGGTATTAAGTTGAAAGCCTTGACTGTGTCAGCAGTGGAACATAGACTGCCTCTTGCCTTTAGTCCCAAACAAAAAAGAACAGTCTTAACACCAGACTCCTGAGTGGTCAGAGCAGTGACAGGCCAGGAAAAGACAGCTGAGACCCAGCAGTTATTTCTGTGTCTTTACTCCACATGCTGAGGGGGCCGGCATGTATCCAGCCTACCTACCGTTCCTCATCCATCCCCAGCATTAGGGAAGAATCACAATTATAGGTAGAGATGGGAAGGAAGCACAGAGCTAATTATGGGTTATTTGTTTAATCAGAGGCTCCACCACTGCAGGCTCCATCACTGCTAAAGAGCCCAGAAGCCAGCAGCACAGGTTATATTCACATAGTGACTCAAAGGCTTCCAACTGAGCAGTAAGAAGAGGATGTTACAGCTGCCACATCCTTCCCCACCCCTACTCTGCCCTGTTCCCCTGAAATGGCATGACATGACCCACCGCAGCAGGCACGGCACAGGCAAATGTACAAAACTCTGTTCCTAAGCCTCCAGCTCAGAAAGCCTGTGAGTTGGCAGATTGCTTGTTAGGATCTGAAGGGTGCACATGAGTTCAGAGGTGACCTGCAGAACTGATTCAGACAAGATCAGGAGTGTTCAGGATAGTATGGCTGTAAACTATGCAGAACCAATCCAAACCGGTCTTCAAGCCACCAGGAGTGACTCAGAGTAACTGTCCTGAGTGGAGCAGATGGAGGTTTTGCCTCAGTGGATGAGTTGGGAGAGGTCTGGGGAAAGATTGCTGCTATCCCAAAGAGAAAGGTTGAAAACCAAAACCTTGCAGGGACAACCTGTGCAGCCTCAGCTTGTTTGGCGAGGAAGACACACATGCTTATTGGAACTTACCCTCTGAGATGCAAAGCAAAGTGAGCCTAGGACAAATGTTGCCTGGGGTGTTGGTTGATGTGTGGGGCGATGGGGCTGAATTTTCTGCCATTTGTCCAACAAGGATTTCAGCAAGTTAATAGCAAAAGCAAATGTGTTTCCCCTGCCAAGTCTTCAGCTCCCCGTTCCCCACCCCTCCCCCAGGCAATTAAAAGAGCACTTTGTTTGCAGATGCCACCTGAGTGATACCTGGAGCACTAGCCCTGGCTCTGACCTGCTTTGTCTTCTGCTTAGACTTCTGTTAATAAACTTCCTGGGGAAATATTATACTTCTAAACATTATACTTTGCTGATGAAGGCCTCAAATGTGCATTGTAGAAATTTTAGGGACATAAAAGGAAAACTCCAACTCATAAATCCTACCACCCAAGGTAACTATTGCTGCATTTTTATTGGTATCTTCTGGTCTCTTTGGCAAAACTGTTCACATGCACATTTTTTAACAAAAAATTGGATTCCACTGTGTATACTCTTTCATAACTTACTTTTCAAAAGGTGTATTTATATTTTAGGATATGTAAGAATGCACAGGTACAAATTTTTAAAACTCTGTAGTAAGAAGTAAATCTGATTTCAACCTGCTGTCAACACCTGCTTCCCTCTGATTACTTGTCTGTCCTCCCAGAGACATTTATCATTTTCCAATATTTGTGTATATATATTCTTTTGTCACACAAAAATGGTAGCTTCTTGGACACGCTTTTTGCATCTTGCTCCACTTCATTTATTATTTCATGATGTCACACATTTTTCCTCTGTCTCAGAAATTTTTAAGGGATTTCTCATGATACAGAGAGACCTGCCCTCCCTCACTTGGTAACTAATCTCTTAACAGCAGTTTTTTCCATTTGTCCCGAACCTTTACTGTAAATGATATTGCAACAGGCATTCCTGCAGCTAAATTTTGCACACATCTAGAAATGTTTCCCAAGGATGAAGTTCAAGTAGGAAACTGCCCGACTACCTTTAAGAATTTTGATATATGGCACCAACCGCCCTCCACAAAGTTCATACCAAACAGAACCTCTCCTGTGCAGTCTTGAACACGCTCTGTCCTGACCCTTCAGTAGTAGGGTCATAGTCACTTATCAAACACCTACTAATCTGATAGTGAAAACAATAACTTGTCGATGTGGTTTGGACTTGCACTTGGTTGATTATTAGTGAATAACATCTTCATGTGCTTCTTGACCATTTATACATCTTTCTTTGTGAATTTTCTATTTATCTGACACTGGTATGTTTACCTTTATTATCAATATGTAATTTATTAAGAATATTATTTTTGTCAAGAAACATTGCAGATATGATTTCCAAGTGCTTTGTTTTCAATTTTTGTTCATGGTGCTTTTTGGCATACATAAATTCTTAACTCTGCAATTAATTTGTTCCTCTGTTACCAGCTTCTTCTATCCATGAGTCTTCTCCTTTCTACCGGAGTAAGTCTTCTAAAACACAACCATGTTACAACTCTCCAAGGCTTAAACACCGTCAGTGGTTCTTCATTTAGGTTAAAGTCCAAACCTCTTAGCATAAAACACAGTCTTTTCTGTGATTTCTCTCCGTGGCTTTCCAGGTTTCTCTCTTGTCCTTTCCTTCAAGGTGTCCTGCTTTCCTGTGATTTCCCATAATTCTGGGTCTCTGAGCCTTTCCAAGCTGTTCACTCAGTCTAGCTGGCCACGCTTCACTCCTCCAGCTCTGTGTTTACCTTGCCGGCTCAGACAGGACTTGCTTGAAAGCACTCTTTGACTCATTGTTCTGCATTCATAAGGGCACAGGAACCTGCCTCTGCCTCTCATTCCCTCCAGTGAGTTAGAATTTCGTATTATGTTCGTTTCCTCCACTACCTGAATATTGCTAAATGTGGGCATTTTGGTCAATCCATGGCTCGCACACAGTAAGTACTCAATAAACATTGAGCATTAAGTCTGGAATGAATGAATGACTATTGGGCTCAGTGGCTAATATCATGGGAGGTAAATACAGGGCGAGACTGGATCTGTGGTCCTGAAGCCATGGAAGCCTTGGGTTAAAAGCGAAGCCATGTACTCCAGTGCTATGGTTTCCAAAACATCAGTATCACGAGAGGGGCTTTTTTAAAGTAAATATTTTCAGGCTCTGGTTTCACCCACTCTGTTAGACTCATGGTGATAATGCTTATGATACTACGAGGTGGTGATGGGAAGGTTGTTTTTAATGTTTTAATGTCCTGATTTATTTCTGACTCACCAGGTTCAGGAGCTACTGCTGATTGGACCAGTAGACAAGTTGGAGTGCCAATCCCATTTAAAATCTTGTGACTTTTTGAAGTGGATAAACAGAGCTTTGTTTGGGCACCAGCATGATCTTCTAGTAAATGTGTGATGTTGGGGAAGTTGCTGCATTTTTCAGAGGCTCAACTATACATGAGTTCAATGTCCTACTCCTTTGGAGCATGTTGGGAGCAGTAATAAAAACCTGTGTCCTAGCTCAGTGCCTGATACTGAGTAAGCAAGGCATTTCTTTTCCTCCCCCACCTTCACCCCCCAGCCTCAGTTTCCTCATTTCTAGCATGCCCACTAATATCTCTGTTCATGTTCCAAATCCCACACTGCACTGCCAGCACACAGAGAAAACACCAACTCCTCAACACATCCTCATATATCAGACTCCACCACAGTCAATTGGGAAAATGCTGGTGGCTTTCAGAATCAAGATTTTCTAGTCATAACCTGCTTCTTGTGTGTCTACCCAGAAGCCAGTAGCTTTGAGTTGCAAGGAGAAAGGGGGTGGTTGCCTGTGTTCCTCTTCCATTGCCCCATATCATCCCATGTCAGGATATGAAAGACAAGCCTGACTGTGGGATCAAAATAGCTGATCTGCAGCCCTCTCGGGATGCCCCTGTGTCCCCCTCCCAATGCCTACACACTCGCTTCCCACTGACCTGGGGCAGGCAGCACAGAGAAAATGCATTCAGTCCATCAGGCATGACAGAGTTCAAATTACAAAGTCAGCATGAAAGTCCCACTCTAAATGGACTGAAATTGGATTCTATTAAAAACCACATTCAGGGAGGCTCTTGGCTATTAATATTGGTTAAGACATGGGGAAATGGGAAGATGCAGAGGCCCTTGCAAAAGGTTGGGAATTCAGCTGGTCCACAGAATGGCTTGTCTGGAAGCAGGTCCACATTTGAAAGCTGGCTTGGCCCTGTTTGCAACATCTCGCAGATTATCAGGAGTGGTTACAAGTGATGTTACTCACCTGATGGAAACTTCCATAAAAAGAAAATGGAGACATTAAAAATGCAGGCCAGTATTTCATCTGGGACATAATTCAATGTAAATGGGTACTGATACCTCACCTCCAGTAGATCAAACTGTAAAACCTTTAAGAATGAGTAATTAGGGCTTGTTGGTACTATCAGAGCTGTTATTACGCTTGTAGAAGGACCAGATTCTTTAGCTTCCTCCATTCCACTTCCACATCTTGCAAACACAGCTACTTTTTGAGCCAATAAATCCCACTGTCCTAATCTGGGCCTAATCCTATACCTGCTAGCTTTGCATGAGCTTCTAGTTAAAAGAAACCAAGGTTGTAGTTGAAGAATGTCTTGAGATCCAGAAAAAGGAAGGCTAAAAAATAAGAGGGAAGAGATCTGGAAGTTTTTGAGCAATCTAGATCTTTGTTAGCCTCATAGCTCACTTGCAGAGCAGAAACTGAGCCCGAGGCAGTGATGTGTCAAGGAACATAGAGCACACAGTGAGAACACTGCTAACTTGGCCTCAGTCTTTCAAGGAGTCACTATTTTAAAGAGCTGCTGGGGATTGCCTGAATTGATATTCTCTGTCCCCTGACAGGTGGCAATAGGAGAAATCTTAATAAGACTGAGTAGAAGTTACGCATTAAGGAATATCTAGTAAATTCACAAATAGAGGAAGTGTAGTGATCAAAAAAAAATTCATACTGAATATCACTGATACTCAGTTGTGTATATATATGTCAAAGCCAAGAATGTTCAATATGACAAAGGCATACTGATGATATGACTCCCTCTTGCTAATTAGTCTATATACTATTCTCTATAAAGTCTATAAGACTTTAATTAAAAATGAGCCCACTAAAGTATAAAGCTCATTTAAATTTAGAATGCAACCTGGTTCCTGTTCTGGAATAAAAATCTCAGCAACTCATATACCTCACCTGGACAGCTTGGGAGCTTATGAGTGGCTGTGGAGAGATGGGTTTTCTCATACTTTAATGTGCCAAAATTATGTTTTACAATCTTATTGGGTTGATAAAATTCACTTTATGAGTTCTTATTACTATAACATCATTTGCTGATGAGAAATTCAAGACCCAGGAGTGAAATAAACCACCCAAACTGATACAGTGAAAAAGTGGAAGTACCAGGATGTAAACACAGGCCCTAGACTCCAAAACCCAAGCTCTTGGCCATGGTAGTGTGGGGAGCAATATGTTCTTGCTGGGATGTGGGGAACTCTCACAGTCTCTTCTCAGTCTAGTTGTATCTGGTCCTAACCCACGTGGGCTACTGTCTCTCTCCTTAGTCTAGAATAAAACAGTATTAGACTCTGCATGTCCATAGATTGTGAAAATCTGGCTTAACCTTTGAGTATCATCAGGGCGTGAAAAGTTGGCCAGTGACCCTTAGGCTTCCTGAAGCTCCCTGCTACCCCTATGGGACCAACTTACAGTCCCCCCACCTGCTTCAGAAGCTGTATTCCCTTTTCCTCCCTTCCACGCAAAGGTGACTTTCTTTTAGAGAAAGACCTGAAAACTCTGATTAGTGCCTCAACATGCATGAGTTTTTTTTAGGTGGTTTGCATTTTAAAACTTATCACTTAAATCAAGGGAGAAAAGCCTCAGGGAGCTTAGGACTGAAGATAAATGGTTACTGACTAGGCCCAGGCTAGAAAGGGAAGAGGACCAAGGAAGTGCATTCCAGGTAGGAAGAGCAATTCTTGCATACCATAATTACTCACCAATATTTATTGATGAAACACTGTATTGAAAAGGGGTAGACTTAGGGGACCAGAGAGGGATCTCCCTGAAAGAATCTTGGCTTTTTGCTCACTTTTGCATCCTTGGTAATAAGCATGTTCATAACCTACTTGTCTCTCAAGACAAGAAAGAGAAATTGAATAGTTAAGGTTATTTCTGCCTTGCTTACTTCTAAAGAAAGCTTAAGTCAAGTGACAAACCTACGCCCTAAAATTGCCCTATTCAAAACCCAGTTTTCCTAGGCCTCCACTGCTCTTAGTTTGCATTTCACCCATCTCTTGTTCCCTAGTATTAATATTAATATTCAGAACCCTGTTTAAATGAGACAGGGAGACTGGAGAATACAGTACATATGCACATCAGAAAGCTACAAAGCCCACAAAACTGTGCCTTTTCCCACTGCCACCTGTTCCTGAAGAACTGAGGAGCTGGTCTTTCTGGAGTCACATAGATGAGAGGCCCACGGAGAAGGGTGAGGAGGGCTTGTGACAGGAATGCGTCCCAGCCTCCCATTTTTTCCATTTTGTTTTCAAATAAACCTGTTTGTGGATTATAGCCAGTTGCCTTTTTGAGGCAACTTTGCAGTATTTGCAGCCCAAAACAAAAATCCCAAATGAGCCATAATTGTGACCACAGTTGGGCCGCTAAGTCTCAGCTAAGAGAAACCAACTGCAGGGCATATGACGCCTCTGATAATCAACAGCCAGCAAGTGACCAGCAAGCCAGGGTCATTGTCAGGAGTCATTCAGGAAATATACTCTTGAGGTGACTCACTCAAGAAGATTAGGGGGGAGAATTTGAGCTTTTGCATCTCTGACTTAAAGGAGTAGTTCTGTACTGGTTTTATGACAACTGGCAGGGTTGTGTTGGCACAGAACAGAGATTCCCCCTGTCCAGGGTTAGGTGAGCTCACATTATTTCTTGGTGGCACTCTGACCAAGCTGATGCCCCCAAACAGAGCTAATGAGGAAAGGGTGACTGGTGACACCCAAACACAGATGGCCTCTTCTTCACAACTTGTCTTTGCCACCCACATAACCCTGGAGCCAAAAGAGCAGTTTCTTTCACCTTCTGAGAAACAACTCACAAGAAACATGAGACTACAGACAAGAGGGAATAAGGAAACTGAACTACAGGAGGTGCCTCCCTGCACCCCCCTTTTGCTGACTCACACCTTCTTGCCTCAGAGATGAGCATCTTCAGCTCAGGTTCCCGAGTGAGGCCTGGTGACAGAAGGTTGAGAACTTTCTAAGCCTCAGAATAGCAGTCTAGCTCAAAGGCATTTCCTCTGTCATCATGCCATTAGGGAAAAATGTAATTCACCAATCTCTCTTGATTTGTAGGAGGCTAGACTGAAGAGAAGGAGGACAATGAAGAAGCCAAAGCCAGGGAAGTAAATATCTCAAACTAAAAAAAAAAAAAAATTCTCCTCAGGCCTTTAGAACTTGAAAGGAACTCCTACTGAATCCCCTTGTGAAGAGATTGAGGCTGGTAGTGCCAGGGCTGGGGAATGAATACATTTCTTTTGGATTCACAATTCCATACTTTTAATGGCTCTAGTCCTTCGATGACCTTTTAGATTGGCAACTTGTTTTCCAGTGGAAACTTAATCTTGGAAAATCTAAATTTGTACTTCAAAACTAAGAAAAGAAAGAAGTGACTTTTGGCTTCATTGTAATTACTAAATTGAAAGAGAACTGAGGCTACAATAAAAATTCCTCCTGGGCCCTCCCTGGTGCCGCAGGTTAAAGTACAGCACTGAGGTTTAATCCACTTCCACATGAGTTCGAT
>NW_004567114.1:23847529-23926953 GCF_000260355.1 Condylura cristata | reverse complement strand
AAAAAAAAAATCCCTCCTGCCTCCTCTTTGAGGACTTGCCTTCAGAGCTTCCAGAAGCCATGGTGACGACTATAAGCAGTCCTCTGAGTTTTATGTCATCATGGAATAGAGTCACCCGTGAGCGTGTTTAACAGAGACTTGG
Organism: Condylura cristata; assembly: GCF_000260355.1. Taxonomy (NCBI): domain Eukaryota; kingdom Metazoa; phylum Chordata; class Mammalia; order Eulipotyphla; family Talpidae; genus Condylura; species Condylura cristata. The sequence goes on along the minus strand of NW_004567114.1, from coordinate 23,926,811 downwards.
AAGGATGAACCAGCAAAAAGAAGGGCCACGTGCTAAGTGAGGTTTGGGGATCTGGAATTGAAATTCATGTCACTAGCGGCAGACCAAAATCATAGTTAACTTGAGCAAATTCCACCAGTTCTACCTTCAGTATATATCCAGAATTGATCCCTACTTTCCACTCCTATTTACCAGCCTGATCCAAGACACCAATCCTAGCTTCCCTAGCAACACTCTCTAACTAGACTCACAACGTCTGTCTTTGATCCCCATAGTCCAATCATTCCCAAGTGATTCTGTTCAAATCATGTCACTCATCTACTTAAAACCCTTCAAGGCTGTACTCTCACTCAAAGTAAAAGCTGCAGCACTTAATGTGAACTACAGGATTAGAGATAGGCCTAGTCTCTGACTTCTTCAGTATCGCCATCCATCTGTCCTAGCAACACTAGCCTTCTTATGATGCTTTCATGGTGCCAGGCAGTCTCTGCCTCAGGGCCTTTGCACTGCCTATTCCCTCCACTGGAATTCCCTATCCCTTGCTTCCCCAATAGTGCTACAAGCTCTATCACTTCTTTCAAGGTCTTTAAACAAAAAACACCTTCATAGCAAGACTCCCTGACAATCCTATTTAAAAGGTTAGCACTCACCACACCTAGCTGATAGCTCATAACTGACTTCCATTTTATCTCTTCTTAGCATGTGCTACTAACATATCACACACTTATTTGTCTTATTTATTGTCCTTCTCTTCCACAAGAATGCAAACGCCCTTTATCTCTGCTGCCCGAACAGTACTTAACACACAAAGTTATTCAGGGAATATCAGTTAAATGAAAGAAAAAATGAAGAGGTGGTTTGAGTGCTTAAGCCTGTGCTGTGTGGGACTAATTCCAGTGGGAATTTTGAGTCAGGAGTCCTGAAAGTAACAATACTTGAGCATCCACGGCTCCAAATATTTACAATCCTGTCTCCTGGAATAGACAGTGAATGAAGTCCCATTCTCCCCATACCATCCCTAGGTCCTGGCCCTCCTGAACTTCCTCCCTAGATAGTCCCATCCACCTGAGAGATCTCCCTACCAACACAAGTGAACTTGATCTTGAATGTTCAGTAGCTGGCAGTGCTCGCCACTGTTATCATGAAGTGCTAAGTACTTCATGTACTTTACTTAATCCTTGAGGGTTCCGTAATATCCTCATTTTCACACGAGAAAGCAAAATCTTGGAGATGAACACCTGAATGCTACCTCTTGTCATCTCTGTACACCTCCCACCTACCCACAAAGTCATGGTGCTGCTGGGTATCAGGACCACCCACACTCTACTCCTCCTCAGCAGAGAGAGAAAACTGCCCCCCCAGGTGGGTAAGTTTCTCTTTCCCAGACATGTGGACTTGATTATAGAGACATCTGTCCTCACTATTAGGCCCTCCGTGAGGGTGGGACTGAAACTACAGGGGCTAGTTATGTGTTACGTGAAGGCCAGTTGAGAAAAGAATCAGGTCTGTTGTGAAAAGCAGGAGCAGAGAACTTTGAGATGCCAGAGAAGAGGACGAGGAGGGTGTTCTACCAGGTCTCAGGTCTTTTCAGTCTTTCTTATTCTTCCAATCAAACATTCTATTTTAACCAAAATGAATTCCAATTGGGCTCGACTCCAAGAAGTAACACACTCCACTCCACCTGGGTCAAGAAGGCTGCAGCTGACCGCTCAGGGCCCACACACTTCTGTGACTGCCAAAATCCCAGATTTTGTCTCCTTCCCAGCGGACACCCAATATATTTCCTTCCCCAAGGAAAATTCTGGTCAGAGTAACCTCTAGCTCAGCTTCAAATGGGGGAGAGAAGTTACCTAATGATAAACATGTAAAGGAAGCAGAAAAGGCAGCATCATTTTGGTGGGTGGGAAAAGGACATGGAGGGTTATTTTATGTTCTTACTGAGTCTTTGGGGGAGCAGGTGGAGTAAACTCCTTCAGGCCCCAAAACACAACTAAGCAGTTGGCTTGGGCGAGGAGAGGCCAGAAAGGAACAAGGGGACAGCTTAGCCTTCTGAGCAGGAGCTTGGTCCTGCTTCTGGCCTCACTCCCTCATCAAGGGCCCTGCATTCAGAGTTGCGCCAAAGATGCCATCCCCCGAGGTGAAGCCCAAAGAAAAGTAGGCCGAAGTCGCCTCTGGGCAGATCCATTAGAAGTAGCTGCTCCCTTAGAGCCACTTGGAGACTGCAACTCCTGCAGCTCCATTTATTGACTCTGTTTATTTCTCCCATTTATCAAGTACTGTCTGCAAGCTGGAGCCTGCCTAAGTGCCCAGCTTCCACCCGCCTTGCAGGCTTCACCAATTTGATTAGCATATCTGCACTCTGTCTTTGGAGTCACTAATGAAAACACTGATGAATACTGAGTCTAGGTCAGGCCCCCAGAGGCCTCTCCTTGGCTGCAGTGTCTTCTTGTCCAGCTCACCACCAGGCAAGGGTGACCCCTCTTTCACCCAGCCTTTGTGCATTGTTCAAGGGTTTGTATCCCCTCTTTGTAATTCGCCGATCTAACCATCCATTCATTAATTGTACTAGGAGTAGAGACCACTGCAAATTTTATGGAAAGTGCAGAAAAAATATAAATGCTTACTACTCTGAGGTGCTGCGGGGGAGGGGGTGGTGGGGGGGGAAAGGGGGGGTGGACCCAAGATGCACAGGAAGCCCCAGATCTTAACAATAAGAATGCAATGTGAGTAACAGATACCCCTTACGAAATACTTGCTTGTGCTGGGCTAAGTACTGCACAGATATTATGCAGCCTGTGCTGGACGTTACCCACCCAGGGAGGCAGTTGTTGATGATGCTTAAGAGTAAGGATTCAGGGCCCTCCCAGGTGGTGCAAGGGGTTAAAGCACAGCACTATGAAGCTACCTGCAGCCGCTGCAGCACGAGGTCCATCCACAGCCATGCCTGCTACTCCCCTCAGCAGTGTATTTCAGTAGATCTGCCTGTTCTGCTCGCCCTCTGTCTCTGGGGAGTCCTCTCAACCCCCGCACCTCTGGCCTGTACCCCACTTCTGTATGCATAAATAAAAAACACTTAAAAAAAAGAAGAGTAAGGGTCCAAAAGTCAAAGTTTTTGTAACTGACTCTTCTACTTATTGGCTTAAACCTTTTTGCCTTAGATTCTTCCTCTGTAAACTCACTTCATAAAGTTGTTATAAGGATTTAAATTATTAAATAAGATAATACAGAAGAGGTACTTGGAGCACTGCCCCGGCACATAATAAGACCAGCATTCGATCAATGCTAACTGATATTATTATTTCATGCAATACAACCATCCAATAGGAAACGCCCAGTAGGGAGAAGCTGAGGCTGGAAAGGCTGAGTGATTTACCCAAAACCCTATAGCCAATAATGGAGCTAGGACTCGGGCCCAAATTCCATTTTCTTCATTCTTATCTCCTAGAAGGGAAGAAAACATGCACAAGTAACCATTTACTAGACCCAGAAACAGATGAGACTACAGAGCACAGAATATCTTTGTGACACATGATAAATTCTCTATAAATATTACCAAATGATGATGATGATAAAATTAAAGGTGCCATCCTGAGGCTTTAGGGCATCAGAGGAAAGAGGGTGGTGTCCAAACACCAGCAGCATTGGAGACTTTCCGGAAGACGGTAGCAGGCCAGGCCGTGGCAGAGGGGACAAGGTGAACACAATGAGAAAAGAGAAGGCAACCGTGGAGAGGAAACCATGGCAGCAAATGCAGGAATACTTGGGTGTGTTGGACAAAAGTGAAAAGTTCCGTTTAGATAGTATGTGGTGTTTGAGAGGAAATAGTTGGGATACACTATCAAGGAAGGACGTGAGCCAGCAGCAGTGAAGGAGCCAGCAGCAGTGAAGCAGTGTGGTGCTGCCTCCTTGACAGATTTGGAGTGAGGAAGATTCAGGCAACTTCTACTCAATAGGGCTTAAGGTTGAGGTGGAAGCTAGGCGGGGCAGATAATCAACCAACACGTGAGTGAATATAGGTTGTTAAAATATTAAAGTGCCTTGAGCCTTGAGAACATTATGCTAAGTGAAGTCAGTCAGCCACAGAAGGACACGTACTGTATGATGCCACTCATAGAAAGTGTCTCCAGTGGTCAGACTTGCAGAGACAGAAAGAAGAAAGCCCAAGGGCTGAAGGGGTGGAGAAAGGGAAACTGGGGTTTAGCAGGTGCAGTGTTTCAGTTTGCAGGATGAGAAAGTTCTAGAGATCTTTATACAACCCTGTTAACATATTAAGAGTACTGAACTGGATTCTTACATATGGTGAAGATGGTAAATTTAATGTGACCCATGCTTTATGATAAAGTAAACAGAAGCGACTTCCCCTCCTCCATCCGCAGCCACTCCAACCTATTCAAGTGCGTCTCCTCCAGGCTGGTACATGGCATTATCCAGGGATGTCAGGGGCCCCTCCTCTGGGCCCCGGGGCCTCCCTGACATCTGTCATGAAAGGATTAATGTCTGGAGCTCCTTTGAACACCCCGGTTTGAGATAATTTTGCACACTGTTTTTTGTTTGCTTGTTTGTTTCAGATGGGAAAATACAACAATCGTATCAGCAAATGGAGGAAGCCGGTAAGTGGTTGCTACAGAACAGAGGAAAAGCCACAGACGCAGCCACAACTCTCCAGCCTCAATATACCGCCTATGAAATCCTCACAAAAGAGAGTAGGCCTTGCTTGGAACTCTCCGTGCTGAGTCACCAGCCACAGCCCTGTGCTGCTGGGGAGCTGAAAGGGTGCCTTCTGGTGCCCAGGGGACCCCAGGGTGGCCCAGGCCAGCACACTGGTCTCTGCCATCCACTGGCACACACCTGACTGTTTGCCTTGTGGGCTCCTGGTTTGACCAGGGACCCCAGCATCAGATATGCCTCATCCCTACACAGTGTGAAAATGCTGTGGAAGATGCCAGAAAGAAAAAAAACCCTGGGCCCTCCTTGGAGGTGCAAAGGATTAAAATGCAGCACTGTGAAGCTGTCTGCAGCCCCTGCAGCACGAGTTAGAACCCAGCCAGGGAGCTGACCCACATGGCACAGCAGACCTCTCCTGTCTTGCCCACTGCTCCCCTCAGCAGTGTATTTCAGTTGATCTGCTGTTCTGTTCCCCACTCTGTCTCTGGTGAATCCTCTCACGCCCTTATCTCTAGCCTGTACCCCAGTTCTTGTATGCATGAATAAATAAATCTTGAAAGAAACAATCCCAAAGAGTTGCTTCTTGGCAGCTTTGGCCTCATCATTTCTCTTCCTGTTGAACCTGTGGAGAGCTGGTTCTATTGGTGCATCGCCGCTCTTGGCCTGCTGGAGATCCATCATCTGCACAGCAGTGCAGCTCCCTCTCACACCGGAGGTGAGCAGAGGAGACCAGAGATGAGGCAGACCCCTGGCCTCCCTCCCCTCTGCTGCAGCTATTCTCCTCCCGCCCCAGCCAACAGCCTCTCAGCCCTGCTCTTCTGCTGATTACTGGGACCACCCACACTCACATCCCCTCAAGTGCCTGTCTTTCAGAGAGCAGGGAAGAAGGGACTCTGGGGCAGAGTCCGACCCTAGGATGGGGGTAGAGACATCCCCAGGGCAGCCCCAGAGGTCAGATGTGAGTGGGGCTCTGGGGTGAGTGGTGCCCCTGAATCTCTAGTGCCCAGCACTACTCCTCATTCAGGAAGAAGATCCCACCCTTGAGCCAGGGAACACCAGGAAGGACCTCCTACATCTGCCCTCCTGGTGGGCGAAGGGGCCATTTCTTTAGTAAAAGCCAGCACCTTCCTTCCATCCCTCTGTAAAGCGAGGAGGTAGCTCCCTCACCCACAGTGTGACCACAGTTCTAACCTTTTGCAAGGCCTTTTCTTCAGTGGGAAAGCAGAGCCCATGAATCTCACTGAGGACCCCAGGGTGAGGGTGGAAATGACACAGGAAATGGAGGGGCAGGTGCTGTGTCTCTCTTGGGCCATCAGCCCCCCACATACAGCGGGTCTCCCTACCCGGCCCCAGGCCAGGAAGCACAGGTGTTTTCCATTTTGGCCACTAAAGGCCTCTACCTGCAGGGTCTATACCTGCTGTCCTCCCACCCACTGCTGGCCTGACCCCTGACCCCCGTACCACTCTGGGCCAAGTGACCCTTGGCCTGATGTCACCTCTGCCTGTGGGGAACACATTTTCAATGTTTGACCCTAAATCCTAGTCTCTTTATAGCAGCCACGAGTCTCAAGTGGGCTATACTGATTCAGAGTGCAAGGGAAGGTCCCCCTACCCCACCTGGGTTCTTTTAAAACTGGAGAGGTGAACCAATTAAACCATGAGACAGGCTAGTAGGAGAAAAGGCCCTAACAGAACTTGCCTGCGTATGGAGAATGTGCGTGGCTGTACAGGATAACTCAAGGGGCATCAGGAGTGGGGAACTTCCCATGACAGATAAGAAGAGGGTGCCCTCGTCTTCATAGTCGCATGAAGTGACGGTAATAGACTCCCAAGGCTCAAGGGTCCCCATGGCCTCGAGCTCCCTCAGCAAGGGGACAAGAGCCCTACTCTGGTGTACTGAGAAAAGCCTGACTGAGTCCTTTGGAGAAGCCAGCTCGCATTGATTTGGGGACTTGGTTCAGCCTTTTCTGAGAGTTACCAGTACTGATCTGGCTGCTTCCACAGTCTGGTCACCCAGTGGTGGCTCTTGATTCAGCTTGCAGAGCTAAAGTGCCTCTCCTACCCATGAACTGTTCCTGAGCTACAGCACAGTAATTGTTATCACCTAGATAACAATGCCTGATTTTTTAAAAAGATTTTTTTATTTATGCATACAGAACTGGGGTACAGGCCAGAGGTGGTGAGAGGATTCACCAGAGTCAGAGTAGGGAGCAGAACAGGCAGGTCTACCAAGCACACTGCTGAGGGGAGCAGCAGGCAGGTCAGGAGAGGTCTGCCAGGTCCAGATCGAACGCACTGAGGTGGCTGCGGCCAGCTTTGCAGTGCTGTGTTCCAACCCGTGGTGTCACCAGGGAGGGCCCAACAATGCTTGATTTTTTTATGAAACTTTTCAAGTGCCAGTCACTGCTGAAAGTACTTACACACATTACTCCTTTAATCCCCACAGATCCATGAGGAATATACTATTACCAACCCTTCTCCAGACTGAGAAAACTGAAGTCTAAAAGTATCATATATTGAAAGCTACGTGTAAGAGACAGAGCCAGGATTCCAAACCAAACTATTAATAACCCTAGACTGCAGGCATGTTCCTAACACCGTGCCAAGAGGTCGCAAAAGTACACACGACTGACACCAGAAAATCTTTCTCCAGAAAGGGTGGTGGTGGGCTGGGTGGATAAGCACATGAGGTGCTGGGTAGAGGGGAGGGGAAGACTGTAGAGGAGGGAGGCAGCCCAAGGCCAGAGAGGAGCCCAGCCTTGCTCTCCTGTGCTCCAAGGCCTGACATGCAGGGCAGGTGGCTGGGTGCCTTGGGTGAGGAGATAGGGAACAGAAGGGAGTGAGCAGGGGGGGCCTGGCGGGAGGAAGGCAGGCTGAAAAGTGGTCAGAGGATGTAGCTGGTCAGGACACAGGAGGGGTGCTGCATCACCCCAGAAGTGATTCACAGTAGACCCAGTAGGTCAGCAGCAGACAGTAGCTGTGGCCTGAAAGCAGTCAGTTCCTCTTTGCAACCTTTTTGTTTGGACAAAGTTTCTCCAAAGACAAGACACCAGAACCCTCACCGCAGGGCCACCCAGGACCTGAGGAACAGGGACAGGGAAGCAGAAGGTGAATACTAATGCTTCCGGAGGCTGGGCCCAGAGCCCAACTGGCCACGCTGGCTCCCCAGCCATGGAGCCAGGCAGAGACCAGGGCAGGAGGGAAGGGAGGCCACCCCCAGACCCTGGGGAACTCCATCCACAGGCCAGTGTCCTTTGGGAAACACTCCAGAGAAAACAGCAAAAGTGAGACAAAGGATTTCCTTCCTCCTCTGATTCATCAGAAATTCCCTCAGAGTTCTTCCAGGAGCCCTGGGCCTATCTTTACCACAGTCCTACACATTGATCAAAGTTTGAATCTACCCTTCAACAGGAAATGGAAAGGAAGCAAGATTGAAAAGATGAGTCAGAGGCTGTCTCTGAGCTGGGGGAGCTGCTGGCTCTTGCCAAGGGGGATAAAGCTAAGGAAACAGATTTTTCCGCATTGTGCTTGGTGGGGGGAAGGGAGGGTGTAAAGCCACAGCCTGAGGGGGTGGGGATGGGGGGGGTGGGCAGGGTAAATAGTGCAGGCAGGAGAAGGTTGGGAGGAAAGAAGACCAAGGGAGAGGCTGGTGGGGGTTGGGCTGCAGGGGAAAGGGAGAGTTGGGAAAGGAAGGAGAGGGGTAGGAGGGGGTGGGGTGAAGGGAAAAGTGGGAGAGGGAAAGGGGCAGGGGGATGAAGGGGGAGAAAGAAGAGTCATCCATGATTGACAGGTCTGTTTTTGCTCATCCCCATCTCTCCCGTCCTCCATATGCTCCTGGTTAGGAAGTTCTCACCCCAGACCTTACATTCTTTTCATTTTGACTCACCCACCTACTCCCACATCTGTCTTGCCTGGACCTTGTCAGGTCTTCTTAGATTCGGTTCCTCCCCAATCCAACTCATCTTTTCACCATCCTAGGTTTACCTTCCTAATATAACTTCTGCATGCCATTCTCTGAAGTCATCATTTCATGACCCCTTCTTCAATGTCCGCCTTCAATTTGGTGTCATAGAAAGAACACAGGCTTTGTAGAATAGGCCACAGAGGTTCTCAGCCTGGAGACTGTTGGTGTTTGTGGCCAGACAGTCCTTTACTGTGAGGGGGAAGAGGGTTGTGAAAGGGTTAACTCAGCTCACCATTCTAGTACCCCCCAAAACAGAAGAGGCTGCCAGCCTCTGGGCCTAACCCCCACAGGCTTCCCTCTTCCTTTCCCCTTCTAATCCCAAACTTGTACACCCTTCAAGGCTGTTTGAGAACTTTCCAGATCACATCAGCCCAGAGTAAGTGCTTGCTTCTTCAATGCTGTTTATTAGCCTACACACATGAGTTTGAGGACAACACTAGTTAGACTTAATGATCAGTTGTTAATCTATGTGTTGCAACTACTTTTAGAAAAGTTCTACCTTCAGGAGGGTCCCTCCCTGTGTTACTTTTTCAAATCCTCAAGTCACTTTAATTACATTTTTAAAGACTCCAAATATAGTCATGATCTGGGAAACTAGGGGTGAGGATGCTGACATATCTCTTGGGGGACCGTTTTCAGCCTATAGCAATCTTATGGTAGATGCTTGAGGGCGGGGGTGTTACAGGGCAGGGAAAGGGACACCCCAGAACCTGCAAACTACAGCTTTGGGGGTCCTGAGGTGTCTCCTCCCTGCCCTGTAAAAGCGGTATATTTCTATTTTTCCCTGAAATGTTATTAATTTGTCAATCATTTATGTGCCCATATAAATTTGGGGTGCATTTTCATACCCTTTACATCTCCGCCAAAACTCTTGCCCCTTTCTTCCTTGGCCTCTCCCTCTCCTTCCCTCCCTCCCCTCACTTCCTCAGGGTAACCAATATATTTTTCATAGAGTCTATGAATTACTTTTTGCTGTGCTTTGCCAGTTCATTGGTGAAAACCATCTGGTATGTGTCTTTCGCTTTCTGACTTGTCTCACTTAGTATAATCACCTTAAGATCCATCTACTTTGTCCATATTTTATAATAGCTGAGCAGTATTACATTGGGCATATATCCCACAATTTCTCTATCCGGTCATGCGTCAATGGGCATCTAGGTTGGTTCCATGACTTGGCTCTTGTCAATCATGCTGCTCTACACAGGTGAGTGAATATTTCTCTCTGCAATAGCGTTTTCATGTTCCTCAGATAAATACCTAGTAGTGGATCAGATGGTGTTTCCATGTTTATTATTTTAAGCATCTCAGTATCATTCAAGAAATATTTCTTAACTATTGATTAGAAGATCTAGAACAAGAGAGAACAGCATGCCTCGTGGGCCTAGGGTCTCTCAGAAATATTTGACATAGTTTCTTCTCCTCTTGTTCCCTCTTTGAACTCAATGTTCTGGTTGACTTCTGTGTGTCCACTTTGTCTTAGTTAACCTCCTTCTTCTAGGGCTATTCCTCCATCTCTTGTGAGTTCCTCTACTTCTACCAGCCTTTAAAGTGCCAGTGTTCACTTTGTATAAAGGACCAACAGTTAACCTGATTAATGATCCCTCTGTGTCAGTTTTTCCTTTCTTTTTTTTTTTTAAGTTAGTTTTTCCTTTCTTAACCCTCCACTCCTATGTCATTTATAATCAGGACTTGAGTAGAATTTTTATCAACCTCAACTAGTTGAAGACCTCTCGGGAACCACAACTTGGTAAAAACAAGTTACTTGTTTAGTTGGTCAGGATGAAGAGGAGGTATATACTTAACTACTAAGATGGATTGTACTGGAAAAAAAAGTTAAAGTAGAGTTTCAGAAATGGTGAGGGAAAATAAATAAAATAACCACACATACATGAGTCAGCATTCTTTCTTCCTAACTGAGTTCTTTCTATTGTCATCTCATGTACTACATATTTGTAATTGTCATTTATATTAAGATGGTTCTCCCACCTGTAGCTCGCATCAAGCCCTCTTTTAAATAACTCAGTCAAAACACAAACTCTATTTGAACACCTCATTGGTGTGATCATTTCATATACCTCAACTGGATTATCTACCAGCCTCCTCCCTAACACACACACACACACACACACACACACACACACACACACACCCCATTCATTCTTGTCCACATATCTTTATCTCAGTAACTGTATCACCATCTCCTAAGGGAAATAAAACAAAAAACAAGAAACCTCCCTCTTTCCTATATCCAATCTCTGAATCTCACCAATTTGTAATATGTCTCCCATCTCCTCTTTAGCAAGTTGGCTTTGGGATATTGGTCATCTCCCATTTAGATTACAAATAATCTTGGCAATATCCCTGCCTTTAATTCACTCTCTCCTCTTCAACCAAAAGGGCTTTCTAAGACATAAATTCACTGATATCACTGCTCTGATTAAAATCTTCCAAGGACTTACCACTTACCTTAGAGCAACAGATTTCTTAGTCTGATAAAGAATTCATGCACAGGGCCCTCCCTCTCCAGCTTCAGCTCTTCGCCATCTCCCTATACACTCAACCCTACATGCTCTTTATTCTATCACATCACTTAGTTCCCCAAAGATTTGTATATTCTCTTTCTGTCCCCAACTTTCACATGTTTTTCACTGTCTGAAATCCTTTTGTTTCTCTTCTCCTGCTTGATTGTTTTTCTTTTTTCAGGTCTCAGTTCAGACATTCTTCCTCTAGGAAGCCTGCTCACTATTTGAGGAGCAGCTCTTCACTCCCTTCCCAGAAACCAACCATCTTCCCACACATTAGCACCTTCCCTAGCACCTGAGCCTCTCTTATACTTCCTTCATTTATTTATTAAAGCATTTATCACACTGTAATTTATTTTTGCACTCTTGTCTCCCATGAGAGTGTGCAAACCCCTTGAGGACAGAGGTTGCATCTGATTTCTGTACAGAATCTGTTTGGCCTTTCATCTCCTTAGTCTAATGTGATGCCCAAGAGGCTGACACAGACAAACTGCATCAACGGAGGTCAGCCAGTGAAGAAGAGGAGGACGCCAGGTCCCTCTACGCAAGGCTCTCTCATTCTGGATTCTGCACATTTTCTCTCCTCCTATACTTTCAATGTGGGGTTGATAATAATTTTCTTATGTTCCTAGTTCCAGGCACTACACTATACCTTGTACCCCTCCACTCACCTTTAAGAATAGTGTCATATTAAAATCTCTTGAAGTTACCAGTTATTCAGTTTAAGTTTGTCAGGACCTAAGTTCCTCTTTGGATCCCAGGTATCGTCTTCCAGCATATAAACATTCAATGAATACATGAATGAGGCAAATAACTCAAGTCATTTTCTAACTTGACTTACTAGCCTTCGCTTCACTTCCCTTTCACAAAGAGGGGGGAAATGTACAGTTTAGAACTCAGAACTGAAGTGTTAGCAAATGATGGACTTCTTGGGCAGAGGTATGGTTGGGCTTGGAAAGATGCCACTGGGCAGAGGTCACTCACATCAGCAGCTCCCAGCCCTGCACAGCTTCCAGAGCGCTGACTGCATCTCCCCCGTGACTCCCCAAGAAAGTCTACACCCCAGTGTGACTCACCAGCTGGGTGGGAAGAGCTATCCTTTACTTTCTTCCTCTTGCCTAGAGGCCAACTTATAAAATAACTGGAAATGTTGTCTCTTCCATCTTCCCACTCAACCCAACACATGAAATTCAAGTGCAAGAGGTGGGGGGAGGAAAAGACCTGCAGGGGTGAAAGCAGACCAGACAACCAAGCAGGGTGGGTCGAGGCCACAGTCTGGGGGGATCCTGCAAGAGATTCACCCACCACACAACCACGTGGTGTCCTCTGCCCATTCTAAGTGCTATTGGAGCTGGGAGAAACCTCAGTGTTCATCACACCAGTAGAGAGTGGGGCCCAGGGAGGTCAAGGGATTGCTCGAGATCACACAGTAAGTTAGTGGTAAAGAAAGTGCTGGAAACTTGGTCTCCCAGTGGAGACCCACTGTCATATACACCACACTGCCTTTTGAGGACTAGGGATGCTTCCAGGGGTCTATAGGTCAGGGTTTGGTGGAGGGACATGTTCACAAAAGAGGAGAGACCAGCAGATTGCAACTCTTGCACTGTGGAGAAAGGATCTAGTAATGGCTGAGCGATGGCTGTGTGGTGTGAGCTAGGTCTAAGCAGTAGCTTCGGGTGCAAATAAACACAGACCTGAACTTTGTGTGACCCTGGGTAGGTGACTCAACTTCCCTAAGCCTCAAGTGCCTCTTCTGCGACATGAAGATAAAAAGAATATCTCAGAGGATTTGGGAAAGTATTAAATACAATAATCCATGTAAAGCACTTAGCACATTTGCAAACTGGCACTGAATAAACACTTGATAGGTGTTGGCTATTATTTTTATCCACAGCAGTTTTCTTATTTAATTCTCACACCCTCTTTTTAAAAAAAGGGAGGATATAGGTTCAGAAAGAGAAGTCACTTGCTCAAATTTATATGTTCAGTCACATTTGTTCAGCTCCTGCCGAGAGTCACATGCTTTTCTAGATGTGGATACAACAGAGAACGAAGCCAGCAAAAATCCCTGCCCTGTGGAGCTCACGTGGAGGTGGAGAAAGAGCAACAAGAAACAAAGAGTGAATTGTATGATATGTTAAAGGCTGGTAAGTACTATGGAGAAACACATCAAGAAAGGAGGGGTGAGAGCCCTCTCTGGTGGTGCAGCAGGTTATAGCGCAGCACTACGAAGCTAGCAGCAGCCACTTCAGCACAAGTTCAATGCCCGGCCAGGGATGTGACCACGTGGCGCAGCAGACTTCCTGTGTCCCCCACTGCTCCCCTCAGTGATGTACTTTGTCAATCCACCTGTTCTGCTCCCCACTCTGCCTCTGGTGAATCCTCTCACTGGCCCTGCACCTCTGGTCTGTACCCCAGTTCTGTATTCATAAATCTTAAGGAGGAGTGAGACTTGGAGGACTGAAGTTTTAGAGAGAGGTCATGGAAAGCTTCCACTGGATGCCACTGGGAAAAGGCTTGAAAAATGGAGGTAAGTGGATCTCTGAGGGAGGAGTGTTCTAGAAGTGGTGAGCGCTGTGCAAAGGCCCTGAGGCAGGTGCAAGTACTGGAGTGACAACCGGGAGGATTGTGCTCTGAAACAGAACACACAGAGATACCCTGGGTGGTGAAGTTTATAAACATGGTGCTGAAAGCCGGGTTTTGGTTTTGCAGAGGTACCATTATTTTCATTTCACAGATGAAAAATGGAGACACAGAGAGGTTAGGGCCTGCTGTGCAACCATTGTAGGCCAGGCAGGTGCTGCATGATGGACTCAGGCAAACAGAGGAGAAGTCATGGAGCCTTCAGTATCTCCATGAGCCTTTAGTGCTGAGTCAAGGGCCCGCTACAGCAGCAGGGATGCCGGTCGGGTAGGCGGCCACTGAAGCTCCCTGACACAAGCTATGCAACCTCTATCGACTGACATATTCCGGATAGAGACAGAAGTGCTCTGAAAAATCAGAATTTCCACACTAACTTATGTTATGACCTCCCTTTTTTGTAATATCAAAATATTCTAAGCAACCATCAGCTTACAACCAGATTGCCTTAGCCTCATAAGGCGCTGCCTGGCTCAGGTGAGCAAGCGCTGCCCAAGATAGGAAATTCCTCTAGAAAGCAAAAAATAATATTACAACTGGCTGATTAATAAAAACAATTATAACAAAATCAATATTGTAAGACAAGGCAGTACTAGAACATGCTAAAAAAATAATTAAAGTTCTTTTACTGCACGGACCAGAACCCAAATCTTATCACTCTACTTTCTTAAGCTTTTATTGCTCAGTCTTTAAATGAGGAAACTCACTGTCTCCCTTAGTGATTTATCTACCAGAAAACTCCTCCAGCCTAGTCTTCAACCTTACTTTCCCCTCTTTCACAACTTCACCTTGGCCCACGACCTCACCTTATCCCTTTCACATGTCCAGTCCAGCCTCCACCCTAGTCCTCGACTTGACTTTACCCTCTTAGATGTCTCAATGAGAACGAAGATCATTAAGTAGCATTTAAGGTTTAAAGGGACTTTATTTTAGCCGATCAACACTGTAGTAAATATAACAATATTACCCTTAAATTTTACGAATTTATGTACCTATCTTAACTTTAATAGATTGATTTTAGGAATAATGAATGTTATGTCTCAGCAAAAGGGCAATACGACCCTAAACTGTTCTTAGAAAAAAAAAAAAGAAATGATTGTAATCTCTCAGCCCAGTTCATGTGCTGATGTCATCCCACTGCTTGCTCCTAATGTGTAAAATAAACTTCTGCTAAAGGCAGAACAGGAAGACTTGCACACAACTCCAATTCCTGTGTCTTTCTCGCTCCCCTTTCCCCTTTTTCTTCTTTCCCCCCTTTTTTTAAGGAATCTCCCCTAGCTGACTCAGCTCCCACTTTGAGAACCTGCCTGTTCTGCCCCCTGATAATCCGTGATCGGGGGACAAAGGTCTCCGACACTCTCTCTCATGCTCCCTTCTGGCCTGTTGTCTTTACCAAAAGCTGCACATGTCCCATGCGCATGCTCCGAAGTTTATTCTTACAATAGTGCGATGTCATGTGTGGGAATGACGCCGGGTAGGAAAGCAAAGCGGCGTGTGATGGAGGCAGAAAAAGAGCCCGAATAACTCCATGTTCCTAACAGTGCCCCGAGTCACACAGCAGGGTGACGGAGAATGGACCCAAGCTCGGTCGTCCTTGGGACGCTCGATGCCCACCAGTGGAAGCGGAGAGTTGAACTCAGAACGGAGTCCCTGCTCGCACCCTGCGGTGCCCAGCTCAGTCCACGACAGGCTGCCCAGGGGTTCGGCTGCTGTGATTGACTGGGTCAGCTCTACTCTTGGCAGAGAGGGCTTCCTGTAGTGCCAAGTCAGACACAGGAAGGGGTGAAATTCCATTTCCAAATGAGCTTAAACCTCTTGTTTTCAGGACCAAAAATTAGAATTTAAGTTTTCATGAATACATGAACTCATAAAGCAAGTAGGACAGAATATTTGAAATCAGGGTGTCCAAGCCATCCAGGATGAGGTCACCTTAAACAAGCACACATGCTTTGCAAGCTCAAAGATCTGCGTTCTTTTGCCTTTACCCACCTCTAATAAGGAGCACCTGAGAAGCAACTCTTCCACCTTCTGGGAAAGGGGAAGCAGGGACTTTTCAAACCCTGTATCTGCTGTAGTAGCAGCAATGCCCACATGGGCGGAGGGCAGGTGAGGTGACCAGTGGCCCTGGAGACCGGTTCCGACTGCTGGTCACCCCCAGGACCCGCTGTGTGCCTTCCTTTCCCTCCTGTGGAAAAAGAACCTCTATCTTCCTCTTACCTCCATCCCTGCCCCACCTCTGAGGACACTGCTAGGAAGGATCAAAGAAAACTTCTTGAAAGGGCTGGCTCCCACTCCAGATAATTGCCAGGTAAACACACAGTGTCTTTATGATGTAATGGGCCTGTGCTGGAAGAGCCAAAAGCAGGAAATTGCTCACTTTGGGGAGGGGCAGGAACTCTCCCAAGCCATTACGGTCCACTAAGTAAGTTTCCTTTCTTTTCCAAGGTGAAATTGGTCTCTCGTGACTCGAAAAATGATCTCTCTTCTACCATTTCACAGAACATTTCAGTTACCTGGGCTTTGACATTCTTCTCTCTCCATGAAAGGTCTGCATTAGGCTTGCCTTCAGGCTGGTGAGAAGTGGGAATTCATGTTGGCGGCAGGGCAGGAAACAGGCTGCTTAGCTGCATGAAAGGGGCCTGAAGATTATGCCAGAAAAGACCTTGTGTCAGGTTAGGTTCCTCCCTCACACCCATCCACCATGTGACCTTGAGCAGGTCAGTTCACAGCGCTGGACCTCAGATTTCTCATATGCGCGATGAGAAGATAGTTGCTAAACTAAATTCTGAGCTTTTAAGCAGAAATTCTGAGCTTTTAAGCAGAAGGGCCTCCTTGAGGCATGGGGCCTGAAATAACTAGAATGCTTCCTGCTAGGTTGAGAGGCTGGGTCTTGGTTTCAGATCCAGAAACCCCTTCAGCTGAATATTGATGTTACAGTCCAGACCATGAGGGAGACAGGGGTTTTCATACAGGCAGCATCAACCATGCTTATGGGAGATAACTGGTTATTTTTACCTGGAAATTGGGGGATCCAGAAGAAAAACATACAAATAGGACTAGGGACACACACATCTTCAATCCCTGAATTTTAATATCAGATGATCACTATTATAAATTGCATCAACAATTTGGTATCCCAGTTGGTGCTAACTAAGCCCTCTTGCTTAATTACATGCCTTGAGCACTACAATTTAAAATTCCTGGCAACCAGCACTATGCAATTAAAAACAAAGTAACAAACAGGTCTTCCTTACATCCTTAATATTTTGCTAGGGTTTGCCCCTACTGGTCTACTTCCTTGGTAAAACTTACTGTTTTTCACCAAACAGCCCCTTCTTCCTCCCATACTAGGTGCAGTTCAAACCAACAGCTTCATGCACTCCCCAGTGTGTTTCCTGGTAACAGGGCCTCCATTCTCCCACTGAATAAAACAAGACTCCTAGACCCAGTTGGGGCTGCTGACTTGGTGCTAAATATTGCTTTTAAAGTACATATGTTTAGCAACTAGCAACAACAAATGTTGGCGAGGATGTGGAGAAAAAGGAACTCTCCTGCACTGCTGGTGGGAATGCAAACTAGTACAACCACTATGGAAAACTATTTGGAGGTTCCTCAAACTGCTAAACATGGAGCTTCCCTATGACCCAGCAATCCCACTCCTAGGTATTTACCCTAAAGACACAAAAATACTGGTTGAAAAAGATACCTGTACCCCCATGTTTATTGCTGCTTTATTTACAATTGGAAAAACATGGAAGCAGCCCAGATGCCCAAAAGTAGATGACTGGATAAAAAAGATGTGGTACATATATACAATGGAATATTACTCAGCAACCAAAAAAGAGAAACACATGTCTTTTGCAGCAACTTGGATGGAGCTGGAAAAGATCATGCTTAGTGAGATAAGCCAGAAAGAGAAAGAAAAATACTGGATGGTTTCACTCATAGCAGGAGTATAATGGACCAGGTGGAAAATAACAAAAATAATGAACAACCATATACCAGAGACATTTTGTGGGGGTGGAGTGGGGAATGGGATCAAAAACGGGGTGGGGGGAGGGAAATGCATGGGATTATGGTGATGGCACATGGGTGACTTGGTGATGGGAATTACAATTGAGATGGAAAAAAAATGTACAAAATGATGTAAAAATAAACTTTTGTAAAAAAAAAAGTACATATGTTTAGGAGAGTCAGTAGTGCCTTCCTATGCCATCAGGCTTGATGTTTAACCCCTTGAGCAAATTTTCCCACTGCACCAGGGGTCAAAGGAGGCCCATGAGGACCCTCCCTGGTGGGACAATGGGTTAGGACGCAGTACTGCAAGCTAGCAACTTCATTGCGAGTTCGATCCCTGCCCTGGAGGTGACCCACATGGCGCGGCAGACCTCTCCTGACCCACCTGCTGCTCCCCTCAGCAGTGTACTCCATCAATATGTCTGTTCTGCTCCCCACTCTGTCTCTGGTGAAGCCTCTCACTGCCCCTGCACCTCTGGCCTATACCCCAGTTCTGTATGTGTAAATAAATAAATCATAAATTAAAAAAAAGAGGCTCCATGAATAAAACAAAGTCTATTTATCCTACTCTAAAAATTGGGACCATTTATCTCCAGTCACTTCCAGTGTCACTCCTCCCCAGTCCAGGCTGTCATCATCACAGTCTCCTTTGACAACGATGGCTTTCTTGTTTCCCCTGCCAGTTCTCCATACACAGCCTGAATGAGCTCTTCACAAGTTCCAAGTAGATGATGTCACCCATGGTTGAAAACATTGACTTCTTTCTACTCAGAGTAAAATCCAAATTCTTTTCGATGGCCTAAAAGACCTACAGTGCCACTCTCCCTTGGTAGGTTCCTCGTTTGGGGGGGTCTCACCCTTAATCATGGGTTCTCAGTGGAGAGCAATTTTGACCCCCAAAGCACATTTGACAGTGTGTGGAGATCTTCCAGGTGCTGGCGGAGTGTGCTGCCATCACCCATGGCAGAGGCCGGGTGGCCCAGAGTCTGCAAGGCAAAGGCCTCCCTCCAGCCACGGTCACTGCTCTGGGACGCCAGGAGAGCTGGAGCTGAGAAAGCCGGGCTTCCCTTCACCTCCTCAGGTGGCCTGCCCTCTCTGCCGGTCACCTCATCCTTCACACAGCTAGCCACAATCTGTGCTTGTTTTGCTATTTACCTAAGTGTATGAGCCACCAGGGCAGAGACTGAGTATGTCTGTTCGGCTCTGTTGCCTTAGTACCTATCACCTACCCCTAGCAGGTTCTCAGTAACAATGGCAGGAAGGCAGGGAAGAAGGGAAGGAGGATGAGTGACCAGAGTGGCCTCCCCGCCCTCTTCTGAGCCTCTTGCCCATCTTTATGGCCATATGGAAAAGCAAGCTTTCAGTCTAGCCAATTGCATTGATAGTTTTACTGGGAATAACTGAGCAGATGTTGAAACACTTTAAGAAATCGATGGGGTTGAGGGGGCATAGCGATGTCTACATTTCTTTAGTATTGACTTTGATTTTGTCAAACAAGTTCCCGCTCAGTCTCCACCGCAGGCCCCAGCATTGCAGGCCCCGACATTGGGTGGAGTCCCGATGTCTGTGACTGAGTAAGTGAATGAATAAGTACCAGAGAAGGGCACATGCAACCCCCACCTGGAGGGGATGGGGTGGCCCAAGTCACACCCACTTCTCTAGCAACTCCCACCCATGCAGAGAGCCAGCCCCCAGTGCAGGCTTTTCTTCCTTTCATTGGTGACCATGGAAAGATCACTGCCAATAAAAACTCCTCTGGGAGAGGCTTCTACCACTTGTCAGCTATTTAAGACTGTTCTGAAGGAAAAAGAAAGTTGGTTCCAAGGTTTCCTAACACCCATTTGAGATCCTTGCACAAAGCCCAGACATCTATTGTGTCTTGGCATCCAGAGGCTTAGCTAACCCTCTCAGGGGTGGCCTCTCACCCCCAACTCAGTCACTCCTCTCCCAGTTGCCTCTTCCCCTGCTCAGGTCTCCAAGGACTTGGGAACAAGCTCTGGGCTGTGAGGTTTCTGTAATGTATGCCTTTCTGGAATGAGTCTGCCTAAATTTCACTCTTATACCCCTAGACTAATGTTATCTTATTAGCAACACAAAATGGAAAAGACTAGGCTCTTTCAGTTTAATCTGCTTAGTTTCCGAGGCTGCAGGGAGCTTCTCCAAAGAATGTGCTTGGCTTTTGTTAGAAGTAAAAAAAAAAAAAAAGGTCAAACATACTACTGGCATGAATCTGCCTATCTAATTTAAATTGTGGAAACCCACTGATTAAGTCCTGGCTCTTATTTCTTTCTAGAGAGACTACAGATATCACTGTCATTAGGAAGTGGCATACCATCAAACTCCCTAACTGCAAATCATAGTCTCTCTCACACACAATCTGCTCTTTGTTCTCATTAGTGCCATCTGCTGGTGACTCATCCTCGGGTACTGCAACATTTAAAATTGTTGACTACCATTGAGAGTTATATGTATTATATTATATGTTGTATTTATCTTCTGTTCGAAAATAAAACCAAGAAGTTTCTAAAAATCATTGATTTGTTCTAAAATAAAAAATAATAAATCAGTTAAATGTTTAATGTAACAAATAACATTTTAATAAAGATAGTCACTTTTAAGACAAAAACTATAAAGAGTAGTATTGTTTTACATTTTGGCATATTTCTTTCATACCTGGCTTAATAAAAGACAGCAAAATTCTCTGGTTCAGCATTAGGTCTGATTCTGTACTGTATTTTCATTAAAACATATGAAGAAATCTGGTCTAACACAAACATGTATTTGGAAAAGGGAGGAGTGTCTTAATGGTCTTTTCAGATAATTGTGGGTATTCTTCTTTGATCTATCCCCAAAGTCAACAAGTTACAGTTTCCTAAAGGTTAGTTGAAATGTGGAATCTGAAATCATATCCATGAATTTTTTTGTAATATGTTATGGTAAAATTAATTGGCCTGTCTAAAGTCTAAGTAGCAGATTTTTGAATACATGATTTTTGTTACGTCACTTATTATCATGTGGGAAACACTGGGCTCGTTATTTAGAACTTCCAAAGTTGAGAAATTTCATAAAAAATCGCTTTTGTTAATATTACCAATCCCATCAGAAAAGTCTTTTAATTATTGGGAAGCTGACAAGCTCCTAACAGACTTGAATTTTCCAAAACTGAAGTTTTCACTTAAAATTTTGAATTGTCACTGGCAACAAATACTGTCAGCTGTTTTCTCTGAAGTAACAGTCTCACTTCATTCTTTCTCAGTAAAATATCTGCCATAATATTTAAGCCTGAACAACCAGTTTGCTTGACAAGCATTCTTTCAAGTAAAAATGGTGTTCCCTGGAAAAAAGAAGAAAAGCTAGTTCAGCTAGCAACTTAGTCACTGGCCTTTTGCCCTGAGAGTAGCCATGTGGTCCCCCACTTCAAGGGCTTAATGTAAGTCTCACATTTCATCCCCCATCATGTCCAAAAGTCATGATGTCCAGTCAAAATGATCATGAAATTAGTGAGTTTCCTGGCTTTTCAAGGACGTCACATTAAGGCAGTGCTGGCGATGTTGTGAGTGTCTGATGATGGACAGGGCATTGTTCAGGCATTGCCGTGATGCAGGCCAAGGTTTCAGGAGTTTTGCCCACTGTAACTTTTGAATCATTGGTGAAAGCATCAATGCAAGGAAAAGCAAACAGCAGTTCATTATCACTGGAAAAGTTTGCTTTTTTTTTTTTTAAGATTAATTTATGCATATAGAACTGGGGGACAGGCCAAACGTGTAGGGAAGGTGAGGATTCACCAGAGACCAAGTGGGGAGCAGAACAGGCAGACTGAGGGGAGCAGCGGGTGTCAGGAGAGGTCTGCTGCGCCATATGGGTCACCTCCAGGGCGGGGATCAAACTCACAGTGAAATGGCCACCGCCAGCTTGTATGCTGCGTCCTAACCCGTTGTGCCACCAAGGAGGGCCGGGAAAGAGTTTTGACTTTGCAGACACCCAGGGTCTTGAGCCACACTCGGAAAACCACTGCTCTCCTGCTGGGACTGACCTCCCTGTTCCGGTTGCAGAAGCAGGGCTGTTATATTCAGGAATTAATATCATTTGCCCGTAGAAGGATCAAAAATAATATACCTCATGCTTGGAATTCATCTCTTAAACCCCTCACCCTGTACGTTATTTTCCATCGCCCTGTCCTTTTCTGATTCGCCAGAGAGCTCTCCTTAGAAAGAAACGCGCTTCGCCCGCCAGGGCAGGTGAGCTAACAAGATGGAACCCAGCAGGATGCCCCATGGCATGTCCCACATCTCTAAAATTCTTCTTTTCTCTTTCTCTCCCAATAGCACTTAATTCTGACTCTTATGATAAGACTTCTAGAACAAGGTGGGGAAGGCAAAAAAAAGCAAGCTGGCAGAGGCAAAAAATCCCCTTTATCTGGTTACTTGCAATACTTGGAACCCCCAGGACCATTACTCCCTGGAATGATGTTTAAATCTTACTTGCTCTTTATGTCTCGACTAAAACCTCTCACATTTTTAATGAATACTTTTTTTAGTGTATTTTTTTTTAAAGATTTATTATTTACTTATGCATCCAGAACTGAGGTACAGGCCAGAGGTGCAGGGGCGGTGGGAGGATTCACCAGAGACAAGGAGGGGGAGCAGAACAGGCAGATCATTGAAGCACACAGCTGAGAGGGGAGCAGCGGGGCGGGTGAGGAGAGGTCTGCTGTGCACTTGGGTCACCTCCTGGGCGGGGATCCAACTCGCACTAAAGCAGAGGCCAGCTTCTCTGTGCTTTAGCCCCCTGCGCTGCGCCATCAGGGAGGGCCTCAGGGTACTCTTTCATTCATTTTTTATTTATTTAATTTCTTTCTCTTTCTTTAGAATGTAAGTTAACAGACAATAACAACACTATAGTGTCTTACCTATTTTCCCCACTAGGTGGTAAACTCCCCAAAGGCAGCAGTCCTTTTCTCCATCATTCTCAGAGGCTTTAAGGGGAGGTGTTTATGCATTCTTTAATTTTTTTAAAAGATTTATTTATTTATTCATACAGAACTGGGGTACAGGCCAGAGATGCAGAGGGTGAGAGGATACACCAGAGACAGAGTGGGAGCAGAACACGCAGATCATTGAAGTACATTGCTGAGGGGAGCAGCGGGCGGGTCAGGAGAGGTCCGCCACACCATGTGGTCACCTCTGGGGCAGGCGGGGATCGAACTCATGCAGAAGTGGCTTTAGCTTCTTAGTGCTGTGCTTTAGCCCGCTGCGCCACAGGGAGGGCCCTGCATTCTTTAATTTTTAATGTAGATACCGTTGGAGTGGGGGGGGGCACTCCTCTCCTTTCATTACCTCCGTATGCCTGTCATCATAAGAATACCCACTGACCTCTGGGACCCCGACCCAGAACTGAGTTTTGCCAAGCGAATGCCCCAGCAGAGCAGGCTTTCATTCAATCTTTATCAGAGGGATTGTCTCTAAGTTGGGTAAAGCGCAGGACAAAATGGGCACAGTGTTTCTTTCACTGGCCTTGCTAACTAGGACTCACACCTGCCTTTACTATGGAGCAGGAGCTCCCTTGGTGCTAGGCGAGTGTCTTCAATGTACCCCAGTGTATTTGGTGTCACCTGGGACACTGTGGCTTGGAGGGCAGCATCCAGTCTCTCTTCCTGTCTCCTCTCTCCTGCTTTATAATCTCCATCTCCTTGGACCCCACCCATTCCCAAATCCCAACTCCACCACTCACAAATTCAACCACTTATGTTATACTCAGCCATTCAGCTTAGAAACTTGGGTAGAAAATTTCATAAAGAAGGGAATGCTCTCTCAAGCAAGAAGTCTCTGTTCCTGGAAGACCAAATCTCACAGGAAACAGTAAGTGTACTGTATTAGGAGTGGGGAGGGTTGGGGGCAGGAACATTGCGGTAGGAGTTTGGCAAATAGCTTGGACCAGAAGATGGGCCCTGAGACTGTGCTAAAGAATTTCCTACAGGGCCTCCCTGGTGATGCAGGGGTTAAAGTCTCAGCTCTATCAAGCTATCGCCAGTCACTGCGTCATGAGTTCAATCCCTGGCCAGGGACCTAACTCGCATGGCACAGCAGACCTCTCCTGTCTCGCCCGCTGCTCCCATCAGCAGCATATTTCAGTCCATCTGCCATTCTGCTCCCCACTCTGTCTCTGGTGAATCTTCTCACCACTACCACCTCTGGCCTACACCACAATTCTTGTATGCATAAATAAATGAAAATAAATCTTTTAAAAAAGGTTTATAAGCCAGAGGTATGGTGGGGGGTGGGGTGGTGGTGGTGGTGAGAAGATTCACCAGAGACAGAGTGGGGAACAGAATAGTTGGATCTACTGAAATACACTGCTGAGGGGAGCAGCAGGCAGGTCAGGAGAGGTCTGCTGTGCCACCTCCCAGACACCTCCCTGGCTGGGAATTGAACTTGTGCTGCAGTGGCTGCAGACAGCTTCACAGTGCTGTGCTTTAACCCTCTGTACCACTAGGGAGGGCCCCAAAATAAATCTTAATAAAAGAGAAAATGCTACAGGCATAGGAGTATAACATGATCACACCTATACTGTATGAGCATATTTTCTGGGGCTGATCTGTCTCCAAACCTCCCCCCACTCCTCCACCCCAGCAGCTACCCTCCATCCTCTGGACCCACTACTCTGACCCTAAAGAAGTTTCCCATACCTTCCCTTGAAATTGCACATGGGGCATTCCTCACTGGGTGACTGCAGTGTGATCAGAGTTGCCGAGAGGAGGGGCCAGGCCGAGCAGCCAACGCCCACCTTTTACCACCAACCCGCTTGTGGTGCCAACTTGAGCTGGTTGGACTAGATTGGGTGGACTGGAGGGCTCAGAGGATTAGCACATCAGTCCCAGCCTTGAATGAAGCACATTCCATAGCCAGTAAGTAGGGTGTGGTGCATCCAGGGTTTTCCCAGCTCCTTTCACAGAAGAGTGGGTGCATGTGTCAGAGACAGAAAAGCACGCTGCTTGCCCACCAGGCCCCGGCACTCATAGCCAGGTAAGAAGCCCTATGGGAGACCTCCATGGTGCCTCCTTCAGGGACCTTTCTGCACTCATGTGTCCTCATTAGGTCCTGTTTACATTCTGCATGAGATACCCATTCTGGCACCATCTCATAGTGGGGAAGACAAGATGAGGAAAGCGGGGAGGGGAGACCCTACTGGGACTGGGGAGCTGGAGCTGACCCCAATTCTGCCTTTGAAGGGCAGAACTTCTGAACTCACCCTGATGTATTGCTCAGGGCAGGGGACAGCCTCAGAGCAAGAGACTGGGCCTCAAGCATTTACAGAGGAAAGTGCCCCAAGCTAATGTATTCACCATTGTTAAGCTGAATGTAAAAAAAAAGTATTAAAATTCAAAAGCAAATAACATTCTTAGATTACCCATAATACTTAATAAAGGTAGTAAAAACTAACTTTCCATCTTCTTATGCCTACCAAGGTTTTTTTTTGTTTGTTTGTTTGTTTGTTTTTTAAAGATTTATTTATTTATGCATACAGAACTGGGGTACAGGCCAGAGGCTCAGGGGCGGTGAGAGGCTTCACCAGAGACAGAGTGGGGAGCAGAACAGGCAGATCGATGAAGTATACTGCTGAGGGGAGCAGCGGGCGGGTCAGGAGAGGTCTGCCGCGCCATGTGGTCTCCTCCGGGGCAGGCGGGAATCGAACTCATGCGGAAGCAGCTTTTAGATTCTCAGTGCTGTGCTTTAACCCGCTGCGCCACCAGGGAGGGCCCTACCAAGGTTTTAATGTTTAAAAAAGAGAGAAAAAATATACTTTCAATATGTATGTAATTGAGACCAAATTGTTTTTGAAACCTTTTGTATTTTGAATTTAATTTATGAACATTTTCCTATTTCTTTATGCATGAATAATCTGGTTTTAATGGCCATATAACCCTGCATCTGGTTGTCTCTTAAAGCAGAGATAAAAACCTAATGTGAAACATCAAAAAGGGTTCAAAAAGCAAGAGACAGAAGTGTTTTCCTTGATGAGAGGGGCCGGCTCCCTCCTTTGTACCTTTGCATCTTGTCACAAAAGCCTCAACTCAGGAGTCCTCCTGAAAGCCCTTTTCAGTCCTCCATGCTCCCTGAGCACTGTCATTGTACTGACCACTTCTAGTATGTGTACTTATTTCTGTTTCAAGCTCTCCCACCAGATAATGAGATCTTCGAGAACCAGGTTCTGTCTAATTGAGCTGAGTCTCCAGCGTCCGCTTGCATCTGGCACACAGCAGATACTCAATAAATGCCTTGCAGAGAATTAGAGTTTAATCAGCTACTATTGTCAGGCATTTGGGTTGATCTAATTTGTACATAGAGCCATCGTGTTCTCACTTCTCAGATTCTATGTTGACAGAGTGAGTCAACAAAAGACTTGTTAGGGTCATCTGTAGTGACTTGAATCCTCTTGTAAAAGTTGGGATGACCTGTAAATAAATCTGTCTGAATCCAATTCTTTCTTATGATACAAATACAGTTGCTGGAGTCAGCTGTGTGGCCTTGGGCATGTTACTCAACTCTCTGAAACTCATTTTCTTTGATAGAAAATGAAGATGGCAATGGGAGCTAAGGATGGAGACATCTTAAGGATGCCGAGATGTTGTAAATGACATGAAAGTCAAGTCATAGCACAATGCTTGGCACATTGTGATCAGTTTTTGATTACTGACTGGAAGTTTTGGGTCCATGTTATAGAATTAATGCCACATGGGCAAAGTGCTTTTCCTGTAACATATGCATACAGCGTATGGCACCTTTTCCAGCAAGCAGTCTGGTCAAATTTTCATCATTACCCACTCTGCTTTTTCATCATTGCCCACAAGAGGTAAGTGGACCCTGGTCAAACCTACTTGGAAGTTCAACACAAGGTCGTCTTCTCTTTAAGGTCTAACCATCCAGCACAGAACCCACCTCACAATCACCCTTCTCCAGATTGCAGAGGAAGGGATTAAAAGCTAGGGACTGGTATAAAAGATCATGACATTCAAGTGTGAAGGTGCCAGAAGCCATTTTTCCACATGAACTGAATACTGAACTTGGGGACTAACATGGCACAGAAGAGCCCCAAACAAGATTCTTCCTGTCCTCACCCTCACCCAACACATAATTAGAAAATTAGAGTACAGAGGGTGCTTTGTAGTCAGCTTTCTCCAAAAGAGGTCCAGAGGGGTTAAGTGGTTTGCCCAAGGTCACAGTCGACAAGTGCCATTGAGAGTATCAGGATCACAAGGAATCCATGATTCACAGCAAATCCTGTCCACAACTCCATCTGTGCTGGTCCTCTTAGCCCTACTCACGACTTCATTATGAATGTCAGGGTAAATGAGAGGGAGCAGGAAACAGCACACACTCATCCAGGGCTCTGGCGGCCCAAACTTGCAACCTTGGCGACAGCAGCTTGGAGCAGAGATGAATCCCCTGGGGAAGGGCCATTCTACACCGGGCTTTGGAAGATCCCTGAGGTCCAGCTGTTTTCTGGGGGCTTCAGAGAGGCTCCTCACGCACCTCCCCTTTCCTGCTGCAAATCCATCTCTGTCTCCAGTTATTTTTTTTTCCTTCCTATGGAAATTTCCCTAACAAGACCAGTTTACTTGAGCACCTTGTTTAATTAAAAGGAAAAGAGGGAAAAGCACATGTTTATAAAGCACCAAAGCAAACCAGAAGTCATTGTTATAACAGTTTTATTCAAGTCTGTGTGCTCTGGTGGTGAGACCAGGCTGAGATCAGCATTACACTGTAATACGATAAAAGGTTTAGCCATTGAACCAAGCCTGCTTGGCATCCCTAGTTAACAATTTACAGTACCTTGAAAAAAAAAAGCCAAAAGAAAAGAGCCTGATAAATTTCCTCCAGGACTTTTCTATTTTTAAATATTGTTGACCAATTATAATAACTTAATCCCAAAGCAAAATGGGAATTCAAGGATGTAGGGTCAGGACACGTGGACGAGACAGTGGAGCAGGGAAGGTGAAAACCAGGGGCTCGTTACAGAGGAACAAAGCAAACACAAATGTGAATTTTCACTTCACCAAGACTCAAAAGTTCTGAGAAGAAAATTCCAAAGCAAGCTCTTCTGAGAACCCAATAAAACTCATCTCTAGCTCCTCTCCTTAATCCTCTAGAAGACAGATAAAATGTTGGACTCAGTCTGTGTGAGTGTGAACACATGTGTAAGCATGTGAGTGGACATGGAAGTGTAGGCGTGGATAGAGGATGCAGGGAGGAACATCACAGGAAAAAGTTAACAAGTTCGTCATCTCCCTTCTTTGCTACTCTGGGTACCAAGGGCACGTGGCTTGATATGTGAAAAAGGCAAACGCCCGATCTCAAGTTCCCAAAGAGGATCTACAGTAAGGCTTCCAAGCTCGAGAGGCCAGGTAGGTTGAAGCTGTGACAAAGGGCTGAAAGGGGACAACTGTGGGCTGTAGTCAGGAGACAGACCCACAGGCTTCCATGGACCTGAGAGAAGAGCTACAGAATCGACACATTCCCTGAAACCTCACCGAGGGGAAATGGTGGAGGAGGAAGCAGTCAGGAGCAAAGAGAAGTCAGCTGAGCTTGGGGGAGGCTGCAAGTCCTGCTGGGGGGTTTCCTTCGCAAGAGGCTTAGCCGCAGGACAACTCCTTCCTGGACAAAGAGCCATCTCAAAGGCTAGATGCATCTAAGCGAGGCCGATTTTATCCCTGGGCTTCTAAAGAGAGACCTAAAATGTGCTGATAAAAGCAAGGGGCAACTCTGGGGCCAAGCAGATTGGGCATGTTGCGTCCTTGGGCATGTTACACAAATGTCTGTGCCTCAGCCTCCCCAAATGATTGTGAGCCCCCCCAAAAAGTAAAAACATAAATGTTGCAGACAGTACCTCCCACATGGAAGAAATGTAATGGCTTCAGGTCATTTAGTGTTAATCTCCATACCCAGGCCAGGATAAACCCATGTCTCACTCTGACAGTGATGAAGAAAAGAGCCACAGGCAGCGTGGTTTCTCGAAGTGGAGGTAGAAATAAATGATGCATATGAAATAAAGACAGTAGAGAGTATGGTCATGGAAACGACACTTGTGAGAGCAACACGATGGCCGACACGAGGCTCTCTGTGGGCCAGGCATAGAGTAGGGTCGCACTCTTGGCAAGCGAGGGAGGGGAAACACCTCCACCCACTGCAATCCTTTCTGAGAACTGGAAGACAGAATGAGCGACATTTCTTCACATCTCAGAAATTCAAAGGTGTCCTGAAGATTGTAATTTTTTGCTTTACTGTAGTAACTTCCCTTTTTCCCAAAACACGAGATACACACACACACACACACACACACGTCTAAATGTCTTCAGGGTTCAGAGATGCTGAGGGCGTTAGAGGACATCCATGAAAAGTCACCCTCAGATGCAGGTCCAAAGCTGAAAACTGCACAAACTGTTTCATTGTTGTAAGCCAACAAAGTCCTATTAAAAATCAGACACACCCAGAAAGTAGCACCCTACTCTTGTAAGGAAAATCCTGGCATCAACTCACAGTTCTGCCCAAATGTTCACAGATCCAGGTGAGGGTCAGGCAAGGCGAGTGAAGCCCTCACCTTGAATGCAGACTTTGAGTGTATGGATGAAACTCAGTAAAATAAATTATAATCAACGTGAATTTGAAAACTAAATGAATGCAAACAACTCATGATGAAGACAATATGAACATTTAAAATAGAGGCTCTGTGAGGGCACGGTCTGGATGGGAAGGATTTCTGGAAGGTGGGAACTTACTCTTTTTGAAACCTGGTCTTGGACGTCAGTAAGTGCAGAGAGAGGGACACTCACACATCGCATCTGTGCTCAGCAGGCCCCTCTTCAGACACCGGTCGGCCCTTTGGGCTCATACCTGCAAGAGAGCCACCCCACGGGTCCCAGTAGAAAAGGCTGTCTCTGAGCTTCTGGAACTGGATCCTGGCATCCCGTCCGGAGCACCTATTTCGTCCTCAGGTTCAGTCTGTCAATCAGTTTAGAAAACTGACTTGTGGGTTTGTGCCAGGGGAGTCAGCCCATTGATGGGCGAGATAGGTCTAGGGAAAGGTAGATTCGTTTCCAAGAGAAACAAAGAAAGGTGTGAACAGTTCCTGGCTCCGGTAGCCAACGGGGGCCCCATGTTGGCTGCAGTCTGAGCCAAGGAACCAAAACAAGGCTCTAGGCAGGGGATACAGGCAAACACAAGCAGTGAAAATCAGGAAGGACCAGTCCTACTGGCTCCAGGTTGAGTCCAGAATTCTGAAGAAGAGCGAGGGCTCCCAGGGTAGCCCAGGGAGGTCAGGATGCGTCCAGGGCCCATGATGGGGAATGAACAAAGAAGGCTGGGACCTGGCAATCTCCCCTCAGGAAGAAAACTCTTCCTCAGTCAGAGGAAGTTGATGAGGGGTGCCCCTGACGGCCACCACCAGCCAGGAGTCCAGGTCTGGGTCAGGCTCATTTGGCACCTCAGCCCTGTTAATTAGCCTCCAGCGGCCAGGGCTCCAGTTTCTGCCTCTTGCCTTGCAACTCCAGTGCCAGGGGTGGCAAAGGCCAGGTGGCCAGGCCAGGAAAAAGCCAGGGCAGAACTGGGGTTCCTCAGAAGCAGTGGGGCTCTTTACTTCATGATGTGGATATTTACTCACTTGGATTCCTGATCTAGGGAACCACTCATGTGTCTGAGAGAAAGACACGTGGGGATGTGTCCCTAACCACCAGTGAGAGAAAGCCTGGGAGTGAAAGAAAAGCAACGTGCTTTGGGGGGGTTGAGCGTATGAAATTGCTGAGATCTGCCTGTTTTGGCCTATAACCTCTGCCCCCCAATACACATACACCTACACTCTCTCATTCTTTACAAAGGGAAATAATCCAGCAAGCGAGACTTACCAGAGCTGGACCTACAGCTCCAAGACCAGGCATTTGTCATTTAGAGGGCCTTTATGTTTGGGGTGGGGTGGGGGAGCCAGGCAGCATCCTCCTCCCTCATGGGTGGGTTCTGAGGTCCAGAGAGGGTCAGAGACATTTGCAACTGCACACAAACAGCAAGTGGGCTGTTCAGACATCCAGACTTGGATGCTGCTGCTGCCATGCTCACATGTTGTGGGCTGGTCTCAACTCTCACCCAGGTCTATGATCTCAAGGGGATCCTCAGGCAAAGCAGGGCCCTCCCTTCACGGCAGCGCTGGCTTCTCCCCTCCCAGTCCTACAGGAGGAGACAAATGTTTCTGACTGCCTGGCTGGGCCCTCACACTGCTGAGTGAAAGGTGCGTTAGTTAAGCACAGGAGGAAAAGTCCAGGTTCCACATTCATGGCCCTAGTGGGCTCCTGGACAGTCATTTCAACCCAGAGGAAACCATTCCTGGCCATCTAGCCCTCACTCCCCACTGCTCTGGCCCTTGTCAAAAGTGAGCCTGAAGAGTCAGGAGTCCTTAGGAGGTATCTCCCTCCTGAGATAAAGGGGTTCAATGTGGGTGCTGTGGAGCGGGAGTGTCAAGAAGGCGGGCCTTGTGTCCCTGAGCACCCCAGTCTGAGGGAAATGGGGCCTTGTGAGGAATCCTGTGCCATAATATGCGTCCCAAAGACCCTTTCCCAATATTCTCCCACAAATTGGCCTTAGTAGTCTCTGAACAAATCAGGCCCTGGAATGACCCCAAGAAGTCAGGGACGCCAAGGTATCATTCTGAAATTCCCTCCAGATTCCCCATCCCTACTCTGTGTAAGACACTAACGGTGGAGGTGATGGGCCTGACCAGTCGGGGAATGAAGGATGAATGTAAATACCAGGTGCTATGTAGGTACAGTAAAACCACGCGTGCCTGGCCATGGCCTCCATTAGTCACTCTAAGCCAAATCGCTCTTCCAGAAGCTAAAAGAAGAACGGAAGGTGAGTTCCTGGACAAAGTCGGTGAGAATCAGCTTTGGCAACTGGCCAGACTCGCCAGAAGGGAGGCAACTGCCTCAGAGACCCACCTTCTCCACTGCCCCCTGTGGGAAGCAGGCGGGGTTTGCTGTTACAGGAAGGAAATGTGAGAGGGATTAAGAGACCAGCCCAAGGTCAGAAAGCAAAAGCAGATGGAAATAAAGCTAACTTGTTCAGGTCTCAGAGCCTTGTGCCAGATTCAGCTATTGTTTTTTTAAATGCTTCTTCACTTGAAGCTTTTGCCTTGAAATATTTCCTCTTTTCTACCAGCAAGTTTAGCAAATGGGGTAGGACAATGCTGTAATTTTGCAAAGGCCAGGAGGAAATGAGCAATATTCTAAATTGTCCGAATATACTGGTACATATAGCTGATATAATAATCCATCGTGATCATCACTATTATTCCCAGACCTTGGGATAATGAAGTATGAGAAGTTAAACACATCAATGAAAACCATTTAGAAATAGCATAGAAAGATACCTGGAACATCTACCTAGCCCTGGGAGTGGCCAGGACTCCACCAGGCTGAACAGAGGATGATTTTGTTTATAACCAGTGGAGGAAGCTGAAGATGAAAGAAGGGGCTGAAAGTGGGGTCTGTCTTCTCTGTTTCACACAATGGTGCGCCTGCAGAGAGCAGGAAACTCTCTGAGGAACAAGACAGCAAGGGAAGAGGCGGCCAGCTGTGACCACTGGAGAAGCCTGGTCCTTAGCTTCCAGGGAGCTCTTGACCATGGCCACTGACATATAGGAGAGAAAGCCACTCCAATCATTACCAGAGAGACTCTATTCCATCCAGTCCTTCCCCACAGAGAGTGGTGGGTGGAGCTTATCGGAGACCAAGTGTGGAGAAGCAGGATGGCAACTCCTCCATTTTTTGGATGATTATGCACAGAAGTATCTTCAGAATATCCCTACTTCTGAACACAGTCCTTCCCTTGTATAGACCCTGCTTTCCCTTGTCTTTGCCATGGATGGATGAGTAAAAACTGGGTTCAACTTCAATGGCAGTTGCACCACCACTTGGAAAAAGATAGTTGCAACCTAACAAAAGGACAGAGGAGAAAATGAGCAAAGGAAAAATCCCTGCCTCACACCACAGAGCATGTCCAGGGCTGGAATGGCTTGGATTGCACTGTGAGCTGCATCTCACAAGGACCACTGAGTGGGACCAAGGATTTATAGAGGTGCTATCTGATTCTGCCATCAAGAAGGGGGGGGAGGTCATAAGGCTGACAAGGACACCAATGGAATTCACATATTCCCTCTTCCAGTCAAGAAATGAGGGCTTAGGGGCAGACATAACCCCTTATGTACTGTCTTCTCTGAACAAAGAGGAGGAGACAGATGAGATGCAAAAACAAAACCAACAGTTCCTTCACCTGAAGTTCCAGTGGGCTCATAAAGAGGAGAAATTTGAACACCAAGGCCACCCCTTTTGTCATCCCCATGGCACAGATACAGTAGTGACCCCATCAGTGTCAGCATCACCACTCCTGGTCCTGGCACCCAGGTAGAAAGTGTCAGGAGCCCGCAGACAGGCCTCCAACACAGAATATTCCATGATGGAAGACAGTGAGGTCTTTAGAGTTCTGAGGGAAGAAGACTTTGCTCACAATCAAATTGTCATCCCAAAGACCACATCTACGCTTGACACTGGAGGCCCCGAGTGGATAGAGAAGATACACGAGAAGGCTCCAGAAGAAGCTCAACATTCAAGTTAAGGAAACAAATTTGAGAAAAGGTGGACTTGACTTCAGTTGTTGAGCTCAGCACAGGGGGAATCTATATTCAGAGACAAGCAGCCCTGCCCAGCCTGCAGTGCTTGGGACTTGACGGTTACGGTACCAGTGGCTCACCAAGCACCTTACAAGCGACATCACCTCACCACGCCCATTTGCAGAATGGACCACGCATGCTCCGTTCTGTTACGGGCATCACAGAGCAATGCCTGGCTGAGGAGCCCCAATGGTTCCAATTCCCAGGTCCAGGGCCCACTCCCCTATGCTATTCTGGTGCAATACAGAGATACCTACTGAGCGAACACATAATCCCAAGTCTCTCAGCCCAGGGACTGGAAGAGAGATCAGGGAGGGGAACAACACAAAGATCAGACAAGCGACAAACATGGAACTTTGTCTGACTTCAGAACTGGCACCAGTGAGTGAATCTCCCAAGAATCTATTCCTGAGATGAGCACATGTTGTATCAGAACCTGG
This sequence comes from Condylura cristata, assembly GCF_000260355.1. Classification (NCBI taxonomy): domain Eukaryota; kingdom Metazoa; phylum Chordata; class Mammalia; order Eulipotyphla; family Talpidae; genus Condylura; species Condylura cristata. The sequence goes on along the minus strand of NW_004567114.1, from coordinate 23,892,876 downwards.
CTTACGCCTCTCCAGATCCCAGCTAGGAGAGGGGTGCCTTAGGCCCCAGGGGCTGCCTTCTTCCCTTTTTTGTGTTTCCAAAAGGGGACAAGGACAGACCGTTAACTCTTTACTGCAACCTGGCTGTATTTTTCTGAGCCCCTCACCTCTCCCCAGCTAGAGAGGCAAGTCCCCTGACCACTACTTGTCTAAGTTGGGGCACTTGGGAGAATAGGCAGGTCATGCCAGGTCCGTCAATTCTTGTATGCCTCCCCTCCCAGGCATCTGGTCTTCAGCCCTCCAGCTGGCATGAAAGGGCTTAAGACACAGAAAAGCTCATTCATATCTTATACCAAATGAGATTCTGATTTATGGGTGGAGGGGGAGAATGTGAAAGAGGAGCAAAACCAATCACAGAATATCCAATACTGGTAACTGGGAAGGCTGACCTCAGGGCAACACAGGAAGCCCAGGACAGACTCAGGGCATACCCAGGGCAGAGGAGAGGAAGCAGCAGACGTATTTGGCTGAGTGACACTGCAGGGTCACCCGAAAGGCGAGGAAGACTGTGGAGGGTAGAGGACATGCACGCACCCCTCCCTCCCCTACACAGCCAGAGCTGACGGCCACAGCCCCTCCAGTGGACATGGGTAGAAAGGCCCTGCCGGACAGGAGACCCTCTGAAGTGGCCCTGTTTCCATCCCTTCCATCTTCAAAGTGCATTATCAGTGCAAGAAGTAGGGCTGGATCTTGGGGGTCCAACTCTAAGAAAGGGCTGTGCCAGCCAGCTCCCACATCTCTTCCTGCTTCCCCCTTGCCCATCCCCAGCCCTTTTCATGCTAAGACCAGAACTCTTGCTGGATTTCATAAGGGGCAGGCCTGTGTGTGTTCAGTTCAGCTCTGCACAGTGGCACCGTGCTGTCCTGACTCTGGCCCTCTGCGTCCAGGTCCAGGAGCGTCCGCTCGGCAGGGGGCAGCGACCCTGCCTGGAACGGGAGCAGGGCTGGAAGTCCAGGCCGTTCCTCCACAGTGCTGCTGCTGCTGGCAAAGCAGGAGTCCAGGTTGCTGGGTGTCTCGGTGCTGGAGCTGTTGGCCGGGGAGGCGCTGCGGGCATGGCTGGGGGACACGAACCACCAGGGGTCCAACCGCTGCCGGTTGGCAGAAGGACGCGGCCGAGGCAGAAACTCCAGGGTCTTGGGTCTCTCCAAGGTAGAGTCCTGCTGTGTGCTCCAGCGCCTTGGGGTTGGGGGGAAGACCACATTGGGGTCCGGGAGACGAGGGAATTCACCTGGATCTCGGCTGGGGCTGGGGGTTTTCAACATTCCTGGGCGAAGAGACAATGGGAGAGGCATCAGGTTACGACACCGTATTTCCAGATCAGGTACACGGTGCTTCCTCCCACCCTGCCACAGCCCGCATTTGCCTGGGACACTGTGAGTGACAAATGCTTAATAAGACCAGATGCTATGCTGTGCCGTGTTCTGGGAAGTGAACAGGAAGGCCATGTCCCTTACCTGACAACGACAGGACGTTTTGGGGTGACAGCTATATTGAAATAACTTGTTTAGTCACTGACACATCATCCAGCTGTGAAACATTAAACAAGGGGCAGGAACAAAGCCAGGTATCAGCAATCTAATGACGAGTCTACTTCTGGACACCAAGCTCGGACACCAACCCGAGGAGAACAAAAAGTGGCAGGCAAGGAGGGCCAGCGGAGAAGTAAGTCAGTGTCACTGGCACTCAGATCTCACTGCCACCCCCTGTTCTGTTGGGTGAGAGGTGAGCTAGGTCTTTTAGGGAGCGACAGCGTGGGAAGTCCTAGGAGTACCTGTCTAGAAGGTGGAGGCACAGCCGCTTACCTGGACACCACTACACGCTCGGAGGAACCCCACCTGAGTCAGGGTGAGCGACAGGATGTGAGCGAGCGGGCAGAGGCTGCCATGGGGGTGTCGTACAGGGCTGTGGTGCTGGGCGGGTCCCGGCTACGTGGCAGAAACACCCTCCCAGGCTCAGGGCTGGATTCCTGCAGTAACTTCAACCTTCCCTTCAAGGAACCAGAGCTAGACTCCTGCCTCTCCCGGGCCCTGAGAGCGTAGTCCGGCCTTCACCACCACCCTGTAACCTGTAGCTTAATCTTTTTATCAGAAAAGCTAACTAAGCAGAACCAAAAACTTAGGAACCAAATACACCCTTTGTTCTCTCTTCTTCCCGACTCCCTTGGCATTTATTCCCCGACTGCATTCCCGGAACCTTGAGAACTGACTGTATTACATCTCTAACAGAAATCTCTGTGCCCCTTGAGGAAGAGGATGACATTAAAGGCAAGCACCTACTGTTTGTTAATGGGCTGTTAGCCTCAAAGATACAGCTCCGCGGAAGATAAATATGTAACTTATGACACCTTCACTGTCAGGCGCCTCCTGGCATCTCAGCCAGGCCCCTCACTCCGTCACGTCCCACACCAGCTCACCCTCTTTTGCCCAGTACATAATCCCTGCACCCCACCATTTGGGGGGCTGATGTTCAGGGAGTTAATCCTGCCAGCTCCATTGGGGCCACCTGGAAAAGCTCTGACAAGCCATTCTCCTGGTTCGGTCTGGCTTTCTGGGGCGTGAGTGAGAGTCCTGTCTGGCTGTTTTCAAACTGGACCCTGAAAGTACTACACAATCTAAGATCCAGGGTGTGCCCTGAAGCCCCATCTCTTGCTTCCTGGATATTGCCTGTCTCCTTCCACTCTTCAAGGGAGGCCCCGCGTCACCGGGAGAGGTTAGCTGACCCTGGCAACCTTCTCCACCCGCATGAGTGCACCTCCAAGGACAGAGTCTGCGGAGGAAAGATGTTCCCTCCGAGACTTCCACTCCCAGGGCAGGCCCAGAAGCAGCAAAGAGAAGAGAGGAGGCCAGGTCTCACCTGCTCCAGGGCTGGGGCTCAACCCATTGCTGGAGGGACTCCTGCTGGCGAGGATGGCCCCTGGCTTAAGGGCCCCATCGGAAGGAGTCCGCCGGTGGCCGCTCGGCTGTGCAGGGGCCGTAAGGGTGACATGGGTGGGAGTCAAGGACTGGTTAGGGTCTCGCTTGAAGCGTTCCACTCGGATGTTGACCAGGGGGTTGTGGGTGCAGGGGGTCAGGGCCGGGGCCTTGACTGGGCTGATGGGCATCTCGTACACCACGATCTCGTCACTGTCGGAACGCAGCAAGGAGCGGGTAGAGTTGCACTCAGAGATGGAGGAGAGAGAGAGCAGCGTCAGTGAGGCAGAAGGGTCTCCTAGCAACAGCATGGGCTCTTCCTTCTTGAAGAGCTTTCGGGATGGGGGGCTGGTGCTCCGACGAGGACGGCTGGCCCTCTGAAAGAGACCCTCACGCCTCTTCTTCTCCTCCCGGGCTGGTGGCTCAGGATCCTCTGGAGGAAGCAGCTGGCACTTTCCAGCTTCCAACAGGTCAAATCCAAGGCCCGTGGCTGCAAGAACAGCCCCACAGCCAAGCAGGGCCACCTCACAGCGGCGGTGGTGGGTACCGCCCCGCTTGAGGCTGTTGGTTGGTGTCAGCTGGGGGGTACTGGTGGCTGAGTTGACTGGGGTGGGTTCCTCATGGATTCCATCGCTGGAGGGGCCATCCCCATCCTCTCCACGAGGGAATGGGATACAGAGGTAGGGCTGGTTGGGTGAATGCTGTAGACGACTCTCCCCGATCTGCAGACCTTCGCTGTCCTCATCCTCTGCGAAGATGAGAGGAGAGGAGGGGGGATGGGCATGAAGAAGCAAGAGTAAAAATTGGTCCTTCTTCCCTACCCCGGGGCTCCTTAAGTAGTGTCAGGAATGTGGAGGGCACAGAGCCTGATAGGGAGGCCACCCAACTGGGCACTAAAACAACAGAGTTCTACTCTGCTCGGAGCAATGCAGGGAAATCACCCTCCATTCCAGACACTGTTCTCCATTTACAGAAAAGGACTTGCTACTCCAAATTAGGAGTACTATGTACCACTATACAGGCAGAGCAGGAGGGATTTCCTAGAACACTGGTACAGCAGAACTGTCCCTTAATACTTCCTACGTAAAGTGTGGGAGAAATTCAGAATCTCTAGAATGGTGGCCTAGAGACATGTCTGAAGCTTGATCTCCTGCAAAGGAGCAAAACTCCCTACATGGGTAAAAGCCAAGCTCCTCTACAGACTGACCTACTGTAGGTCCTGTGACCCAGGAAATCTATAAAGATAAAAGCCTGGCAGAGAGAGAGAGAGAGCCTAGAAAAGACTATTCAGTAACCACAGGACAACAATGGAACGCTTCCTTGGAGAAAGACTTCAGTGTCTTCTACCACCATTTCTATTTTGCAGACTCCCCACATTAAAATATGAAGAAACAGAAGAGAAATGTCTGATTTGGGGCTTCATCCTTTGGCACCCTTTGGACCTCACCCTGAGAGGACACCTGGTCCTTGGGCAAGGTGGCTAGGGTCAGTCTCCATGGCAGCAACAATGACTGAGGAAGGCTCAGTGAGATGGGAGCAGGGCGAGCTCAGAGAGGAGACGGGGACCAGGAGCCCCTGTAGTGATACTGGGGGCCCTCGAACAGCCCTAGAAGGTTGGCCAAGAATCCCCTGAGGATAAAGGGAGATCGCTATAAGAAGGGCAAAGCTTACCCATCTCCATGAGGCTGGTGAACCCTGGCAGAGCTGGGCTGCTCCTCGGGCCTTTCCCCAGGTTGGGGGCGCTAGACGACCACTGTTTATATCCATCTACCAGGGACTTGAGGCTGAAGGAGAGGACACGAAGAAGCTGTTAGAACTGTCACTCCCCTTACTCTACTCTCTGCTTCATGGGCCGATGGAAATCTCTCTCCTTCGCTACGCCATTACACCAAAACCCAAGGGCCTTGGGATACAGCAATAAGCCTTGCTGAGCCTCCCATGTCATTACAAAAGTGCACATGCTCTAGAGAAAGAAAAGCGGCATTGCCCATCCCCTTCACATGCTGTGGGAGCTGTGGGAAGGTCTGATGGGCAGGCTGGCGAGAGACATAAAGAATGAGGACTGCCTAGGGCTAGCCAGGTCTTACCTGGGGCCATCTTTAGGGAGACACTGAGTACACACCCTGGTGGCATCAGAATACTGTAATGCAACGACGCTGAATGCAAGGCAAGCACTGGGTGGGTGGTGAGTGAGCAGAGATGGGCCAGACTACTCCACTCACATTTCTCCAGTTTCCCTTCCAAGCTTATGGCATGCTTAGGCAACTCTCCAAGCCAACCACTTTTCAAAAACAAAAATCAACCAACAGGGCTGTGCCGACCCAGTGCACTTTGGGATAGACCTATGTGCCATACCCAAGTCATCATTTTTCTGGGAATAAGGAAGAAATGGACCAGGGCTCACTTTTAAATTCCTATAATCAGTTCATGTTGGCAAGCTGGTAACCCAGAGGATACAGACTGGGTAGGCCGCCAACCTCTTACAGGATGGGAGAGCCAGAGATACAGAAGCAGTGGCCTTTTCTCCACAGGACAGTAAGAGGGAGCTTGCACTAAGGAATCCAAAGGCGATGGCTACTCTGGGGCTACCAGGATTATAACCAGTGGTGCTCTCATTCTGGGGCTAAGAAGAGCCCTTCAATTAAAGTCCACTCTTCACAGAGTCCCAGGCCAGCTGAGAGCGAGAAGGGCCAATTTTTTTTCCTTGACCTCAGATCTGTGTTTCAAGTGCTATCAGAAATACTAGTGAAATAAAAGACATCCCGGTTATGCCAAAATACAGAGGCCGAGGTAAGCGTACTAACCCCCTACATGGGAGATTCTAACTGATCATCAATCTATAACATCCCCTCCAGTTTCGGGATCCAAGGAAATCCAGATTAGCCAGTGTTAAAGAGCAAAGGGTAAGTTATGTCTTGTCTCCTTAAAACTGGGGGAGACCTGGTTGGAGTATCCCAACAACAGAAGTGCTCAGGGAAGTGAGCAATGGGAAAGTCAGACCAACACAGGAATTCTCCCAAGGTGCACAGTGGTGTTGCCTGGAAAATGGAGTCAGCACAGTCCTGGCAAATATGAGGGTGATTCTATGGGGTATTCTGTGAGAACAAGACAATGGGAGGGAGAGTATCACCAGGACATTTAATGAAAGGGTGAAGATTAGACTCACCCCAGGTGGAAATGTGGAGATTCTGATGGGACACTTAGACCATTAGCTTTCTCGCGTCTCTGAGGGGATCTTCAATGAATAAAGAGAATCAGTAGCAGGCACAGCAGTCCATCCAGCCCAGTCTCTCCCACTAAAGAAGTCTAGGGCTGGGCTTTAGTTACATGGCAGATGCCCTCCTCTCCCCACCTAGTGCAGTCAGCCATGCCCACACCATGAAAGAATCCTAGTTAGGTGACCTGCTACAGGCTGAGGTGCTATAGGACAAAGTCCCTGGGCAGCCAGTCTTTAAAAGGATGAAAATGCAAATTCACTTAACATTACTGGATTCACTTTTGTCATTACATTTCTTCAGTCACCAGGAACTAAAATTATAAATATCATATAGAGGCTTTTTAACATGTCTGATATCAAAGAGGGCTTAATTGGAGAGTGGATGGAATACACTTTTACTTCTTCAATTAGGGGTTAAGACTCAGGGAAAATTAACTCACATATTTTGAACTGCTTCAGAAGTTTATAAGTGCACCTATGTTTACTGCAGCATTATTTACAATAGGTAAGATATGGAAATAACCCAAATGCCCCCCTCCCAAAAAAAAAGATGACTGGATCAAGAAGATGTGGTATATAGACACAATGGAATATTACTCAGCAATCAAAAAGATAAACACATGCCATTAGCAGCAACCTGCATGGTGACGGACAGGATTATGTTCACGAAAAAGAAAAATATTGGATGGTTTCATTCATAGGAAGAATACCGGGGTACCAAATACGGGCTCAGGAAGAAAATAGTAACAGTAAATAATAACCCAAAATTAACAGGTATCTATAACTCAGAGACATTCTACAGAGGAGGGAAAAAGAAAGGGATCAGAACAGGGAAGGAAGAGCACAGGGACTATGGTGATAGTTCACGGGTGAGTATTGGTGGGAATTTTAGGGGAACTACAGCTGAGAGGAGAAAGCAAATATTGTACAAAAATGAGCAATGATATAAAATAAATATAAATAATGCAAAGTTTATGAATGCAAATCTGCATGTGGAGAATAATCACAAAGTTAATATTTTATAACATGAAATAAATTTACTAAAAAAAATAAATTTACTCACCAAATAAAAATATATCTTTGAAGGAAGAAGCCTCATAGAAACTATAAGGGCCCACAGTCACCCTGGTAAATCATATCTAGAATCATACTGATGTCAGAAATACTAAGGGAGTCAGGGTAACTGGGTTTCTCAGACTTAGCTCAACTCTACTCCAGACCTGGATTCAGAGAACAAAGTGAGCAGGACTTCTTGCTCCTGCAGAACTTAGTACATGGAGCAAGTTCCCATCCCAGGGGGTTCAGTCACTAAATTACTGCACAGCTTAGGGGGCTGCCCTACATATCTCTACCTGTTTCAAAGCCTGACCCAAAGAATCCATCCTTTATGAATCAAACAGCAATTTTCACCTTTTTTTTAAAAAAAACTTATTTTGTGCATAGAAGAATGGGGTGTAGGCCAGAAGTATGAGAGGTGAGAGGACTCACCAGAGGCAGAGTGGGAGCAGAACAGGCAGATCGACGAAGTACACTGCTAAGGGGAGCAGCGGGCAAGACAGGAGAGGTCTGTTGCACCATGTGGGTCACCACCCCGGGGACTGAAGTCAGACCTTCAGCAGTGATAGCGCTGAGATGTAACCCCTCAGCCATCAGGGAGACCCTATTTACATCTTCTATAGAGATAGATTTTGGATATGGACACTTAAGTATTCAAAGGAATACCAAGGTTAACTACAGCTTCAGGGCACCTCTTGGAAAGTCACTAAAAAAGGGTGAAGGAGGTTGCTGCTTATGGTTTGAAAAGTCAAGAAGTCATAGACCTTAATACCAAGAACAGGAAATATAAACCATGATGTTCATACTTCAGGTATGAAACAGATCTTGCATGAAAAGCATGGAAGAATCATCATAGCAAATATTTACACAGGCTTACAATGCGTCAGCCAATCTCCTACGCCCTTCACAAACACGAACTCATTTCATGCTCTCATCCCCTGAGAAGGGAACTGATAGGATTCCCACTTTAGAGGTGAGGAGACAGGCCACACGGCTGTGGGCTGTGTGCAGTGGAGTCGGGGTTCACACCAGGCGGCCTGAGGTCAGCACCCAAGCTCCAACTACTTCACAAGAAGTGATTCGCCTACAAAGAATGAGGCCCTGCTCACGCACCTCAGTGTGGCCATGGAAGGGACCTAAAAGAAGTGCTAGTAGCCATGGAGCTGTGGCCATCTGCACCTGCGGGGCCGGACTGTTCGCCCACCCCGACATCAGGACGAGCCCCTTCAACCTCGTAACCCCTGGGGTGTCTTGTTTCTTTTTCTTGACAAATATGTTAAGGGGAAAAGGAGAGCTCTTCACATCAGCTCACATTTGGTACTTGCTGCTCTGAGCAGGCGTTTCCAGGGGTCAGCAGCTGGAGAGGTGGGCTAGCACCTGCCCACCACCTTTTGGCACAAACCTTTGCTGGACACAGCCATGCTCGAGGGCCTCCACAGGGTCTAGGTCTGTGGCGGCTTCTGAACTGCAACATTAGAAACAACGGAAGCTACACAGCCCAGTGCCTAAAAAGTATTTATCTCTGGCCCTTTATGGAAAGAATAACAGCCCCTGTCCTAAGAGAACAGGGGTCAGATTATAAGACTCTATGATAAAGATCAAGAAATTGCAATTCCGCAGAAAGCAGTAAAACACACCAGGGAAAAGGGCATTTCACATCACGCTTTTCAAAATGTGTGCCCACCCACCTTTATGTGGCTCTTACCCTTCATCTCCTGAGGCAAGCTCCTTCTGACCAAGTGTGCTTGGCCCCCAAGTCCGCCCCTTCTTCTTGGGGGCCCTCTTTTCCTCCTCCTCCCCTTCTTCTTTTGGGATGATGGAGCTCCGGCCCCAAGTTTTGCTGCTTTCTCCAGGGGTCACTGTGAATAACAAGGGTTGGGTGGGACTTGGGAAACAGGATCCCCCCAAACTAGCCTCTACCCCATCCAGCACACTCACACACACGCACCCACCCACATGAGGCACACACACAAGGTGGAGCTACAGAGAAGAAGTCAGACCTCTTCAAAAACTGAGCAGAACTTCCGGGAGAGTGGTGGGGTTCTCAGCACCCCCCATGTACCAAGCGTGGGGAAACTGATTCTTGGAAGTGCAAGGTACACTAGGAACTCAGGCCAGCCAGACAGCAGAGTTCCAAACTGTGTCCTAATGGACTTCTTGTGTTGGGATGAACTGGACCGAGGAGACAGGTAAAGTAGGTGCGAAAGAGAAAAGATCAGGGGTAAGGAAGAAGTGATTAGACATTTTGGTAAGAAAGTGCCAGAAAGGAAGAGAATGAGAAACTCGAGATTATAGAGAAGGAAGTTCGGGGCGGGGGTGGGGGGGTGCACGGGGCGCATGAAGGAAAAAACAGGTTAGAGAGGAAGAATATTCTTTTGACAATGACACCACAGAGCAAGGGTTGAAACCCAAATGCTTCAGAGGCTGATCTCACATCATCAACGAGTGAAATGAGCCAGTGACCACAACATACGGAACTGTAGGGTTCAAGCAAATCCAGAGCACACTGTCACTGTCCTTAGTCCAGTCAACTGTAGCCATATGAAAAAGGGAATTTTTTCTTATCAAATCCCCTGATTTGATGACTTTTTAAGCAAAGTCAGAAATCCAAGTTGAGTTTTCTTACAAAAAAATCTACCATTAAATAAGGGAAACTCATTCATGCCACATAATGTGTGTGTATATATATATATATATACATATATATATATATATATAAGCATATTGTATAGGTGTGTATGTGCTTGTGTATGCATAAAATATTTAACAAACGTTGCTGTAAAAATCATACTGGTCCAGGCGAGAAAATAACAAGAATAATGAACAACCATATACCAGAGACATTTTGCAGGGGTGGAGTGGGGAATGGGATCAAAAACAGGGGGTGGGGGAGGAGGGAAGGTCACGGGATTATAGTGATGGCACACGGGTGACTTGGTGATGGGAAACCTGTGGGGATTACAATGGAGATGGAAAAAAAAATGTACAAATGTTGTAAAAACAAACTGTTATAAAAAAAAACTTTATAATAATAATAATAAAAAAAAATCACACTGGTCCAGATTCAGTCTACTATAAAATAGGTGGCAGGTTTCCTTAGCACTGATGCTAGGAAATGGCCCCTCCCTGAGAAAGAAAAACAGCAGAGAGCACACAGGATCCCTAGACCAAGAGCACCAATCTATGGCTACATCCCACATAGTTTCCAAACTGCTTTGTAATTCATGAAAGAGCCTGTCAGTACCCATAAAGTCCCTTGCTGTTACGTGGCGAAGGGTAAAAGTGAGCGGCAACAGCAGTAGTTAATGGGGAGAGAGACGGGGACGGCCAAGGGTTTGCGTACATATGTGCGTACACAGACACACTGTCGAGGAGAAGTGGCAGTTATGGATGGAGCAAGCCTGGGCCAGGCGGTGGCTGGACAGAGCAGGGGACAGGCGCCCCTGGCGTGTTCTGGCCCCAGCTAATTTGGGAAACAGTCTCACACTGGATGGCTCGAAGGCGAGGAATGATGGGAGGGCTTGCAGGAGGGCTGGAGCGGCTGTTGATGAGGCTCTTCCTTTTATCCATGGTGGGGGAGGCTTGCACCGTGAACTTGTGCTGGAAATCTGCGAGGGGAAATCAGAGGTGAGTTTGCATTAGAATTTTTCTGTCACAAAATTCATGAAAAAACGGAGATTCCTGGCAGGTTTGGGGGACTTAGACTCCCTAGAAGTGTTCTCTTTTAGAATCTTCTTTTACCCAAAGGGACCTGGTGAGGTCTGAGAGGCTGTCCTGAAGACAGTTTTCATAAAGCTGTCTATACAATGCTGCAAAGATACATTTAGGAAATTTAGAAAAGGTCATGTTAAGAACAAGATCACAAGACCTCTTGATTAGTACAGGAAACCTAACATTACACATAAAATTCTGCTTCATATCATCTATTCATGCATTCCATCCCCTTTTCTTAGAGGCCAATAAAATGAGACTGAAGTTTCAGGACAGGCAGGCACATCAGGGCAATAAGACCTTAGCCTTGGTGGGAGCCCAGGGAAGTGAGGGAGATGGCGCAGAACGCTCAGCTCTGAATTCTGCATTTCGGCCTCCTCGTCTGTCAGCGCGGGGCAATCTGCTGCTTACTGGCATAAGCTCTCCCCACCAGACTGTCACCCCCCAATAGCCCCTCTTCTATTTGCTTCCCACATGCAGCAGTATGCTGGCACAGGCGGGATGCTCAAAAGATGTTTGATGTTGCCTGAAAGGAAGACAAAGCTGCAACCAGGAGAGCAGTAAACAGGCCCCACGAAGCACTCGCTGGCTTTCTCTAAACGAGCTCCCTGCCTGCCTGCTGTCCGTCAGCCCACCCCAGCGCTGAGCGCCATCCACGCCTGCTCCTGCACTCGCGATGCGCCAGCCTCCAGGCGCAATGAACTCTCACCTACGTGAACACACACGGGCGCGCTCGCCACCCTCACGGGTACGTTACACACCGGAGATTCTAGTTCACAACCAACCGCATGCATCTTTGCCTTTTCCCAAGGCTGGTAATTCATTCAGTCGACGTGTTTTTGAAATGCATATACCTGAATCCCAATCTTCACACCAAAGAGAACTAATGATCGAAAGAAACCCTGAGATATTTTGCAGAGCTGAGCTGAGTTCTTCTGTCTCATGCACACACTTCAGAGTCCCCCCTAATTTAGCGGAGAGCACGCAAGGTCCCCAGACCAGAGTGCCATTTATCTCCATTCCAAGCCGGTTTCCAAACTGCTCGGTAATTCACTAGAGATCCTGCGATGTCCCCAAACCCTTCTGCTGTTAGGTGACTAGCGGTGAGAGGGAGCGGCGACAGTGGCAAGTAAATGGAGCTGAACACAGTTACTGGTTTCTCCAGGCGGGCCCTCAGGAGCTGTGCTATGTGCGTGCCCGGCTTCCCGCAGCTGGGCAGCGGCCGCCAATGTCACCAGTGCGACTCCTCCTACTGTTTAGTCGCACTCAAACTCCCCTTGGGCAGGTCCATCTTATCACTGAAGACCACGTTCCATTTCAATGTCACTCTGCTTTGGGGAGCCACAGTCTCAAGTTCCCAAGCGTGGGCCCTGGCACGCCAGGGGCCCTGCAGCGCCAGTCCCTGGGCGGGCTCCCACCCCCCAGCAGGTCCCTGGCCACTGACCAGAAGGGAGGCTGATGCGGTTTCCATCCTTGAGCTTCAGCCGGCTCTTCCTGAACTTGCCCTTGCGTTTCTTAACCCGGGGCTTCTCCTGGCACAGCTGGTGGATGATGATGTTGAGTTCCCGTTCCAGGATATCGATCTCCCGCTCAGCCAGCTCCTGCTCGCGGCGCCGCAGCAGCTCCTCCTGGTTCTTCTGCTGCAGTGCGGCCCGCGTGAGCTCTTCTTCCCAGGTGCGCAGCTCCTGCAGGGTCAGAGGAGAGGGCCTCAGGGCGCAGGTGAAGTGCAGAGGGCCAGAGGGCCAGCGTCCTCCGCAGCCCAGACCTTTCCTCTGCGAGTTCCCAGGGGTACCGGGTATTCAGCGGGTAGCTAGTAAGGGCACCCTGACCACCCCGAATGGCGCACGGAAGGCACAAGACAGCCGTGTGCGGTAACTAGAGTTGCTAAAGCCACAGGCCAAGCCATGGAGACGGGCTGGGGGCTCCTGGTTATTTAAAACTGCCCATGACTGGGTGGGAAATGGGAAGAGAGGTAGAAAATATAATCGTGTATTTGAATTTTACAGACTTGGTTCTATTTTATTTAACAGTTTTTCATTAGAGAGAGGGTTTTTTTTTTTAAACCAGAGTCAATTGTATACGATCTCTCTCTTTTTAAGATTTATTTATTTGTGCATACAGAACTGGGTACAGGCCAGAGGTGCAGGGACAGTGAGAGGATACACCAGAGGCAGAGTGGGGAGCAGAACAGGATGACTGCCGAAGGACACTGCTGAGGGCAGCAGCGGGTGAGACAGGAGAGGTCTGCCGCGCCCTGTGGTTCACCCCGCTGGCCGGGGATTGAACTTGCACTGAAGCAGTTGTGGCTCTCTTGCAGTGCTGAGCTTTTAGCTCGCTGCGCCACTAGGAGGGCCCATTTTATAGGCTCTCTGGAAGCATGCCTGCAGTAAATGAATCACTATGCAGGCATTATCTCACATTCAGATAAAAATAAATAAGTGTCAGGCCCTCCCTGGTGGCGCAGCGGGTTAAAGCACAGCACTAAGAAGCTTAAGCCACTTCCACATGAGTTCGATCCCACCTGCCCCGGAGATCCACATGGCGCGGCAGACCTCTCCTGGCCCGCCCACTGCTCCCCTCCGCAGTGTACTTCGTGATTTGCCTGTTCTGCTCCCCACTCTGTCTCTGGTGAATCCTCTCACTCTCTGCATCTCTGGCCTGTACCCTAGTTCTGTATAAATAAATAAATCTTTAATAAATAAATAAATAAGTGTCTAGGGTGGTTGCTCAAAAGGTATGTGCGGCATATCCTCTAAATCTGTTTGCTCGGTGAGTGACTCCACTGAGACCTGTGGTCTGAACTCTCGTTCCATCTGAGAGGACAATTGTTTGCTCTGGAAGGATCATGACACCACAGCAAAGAGAGAAAAGAATGTTTCCTCGAGTCTTTGCCAGGACTTTGTTTGCTCTAGAACCGAACTTGCCTGCTACTGCATCACATACTCCTGAAGCTGTCCAGTGGACATAGGAGAGGTCGTCTCAAAGCAGGGCAAGTCTCTGTGGCGCAGCAGCCACCCTCCGAGGAGAAGGCTCAAGCTGGAAGGTTGGTGGTGGGACTCGGGCAACTTCCCAACTAGAACCTGGTTTTGTGAGTCCAGATTAGCCCTTCTGTCTTGCTCTGAGGATGGAGGGGGAGACAACAGGTGGGCAGAACTCGTCCCTAACTCCCTTTTTCTGTTTTGCATGAAATTTATAAATGAAGCCCACACAGAGTTCTTGGAATGAGCTGTGTGTATGTGATGGGGAACATGGGTTCAGAAAATAGGAGAGAAAACAGGAAAAAGAACAAAGCATATGTATAAAATTTTTAGATCTGGAATCTCAACTATTAACACTGATAACCCCGGTCTAGGACTGAAGTGGAATGGGGGTGGGAGGCCAAAACACAAGAAGCCTTTGTGTGCCTAGCATGAGAGGGTCGTGTCTAAGAAGTGGGAAGGTTCTTTAATAAAGCAGCCAGAAGTACACTTTTGTGGTCAAAACTAAAAATTTTCTCATGAAATGATGTCATTCTGGATAAAAACAATGCTATAGGAGACCACCTCTCCTATGTCCACTGGACAGAAAGGGACACTTCATCTAAAAAAAAAAGAAAAAGGTCTGTGTCCACATATTGGGAAAGTGGAGCTGTGGGTGGAGAGCAGAAGAGGAGAGACAGGATGGGAAAAAGATATTTGACACTGGGAATTTTTTACTCAACTTGTCCTCCATTTCTGAGGGAATGCCAAAAAGGCATAAACATGGCAGAGAGAGAAGAAATGAGAAGAGGGAGGGCTGGCACCTTGCAAACTGTCTGGTACAAGTTAAGTGTTCAGGAGTTGTTGATGAACTGCTGAGCCCATGAGTGAAGGAATGATAAATAAGGAGGTAGAAGACAACTTCATGAATGAACCAGGTGCAGCAGAAGTGCCAGAGAGATGAGCTTGAACTCTTGAATTTTACCTTCTTTGGTGACACAATCCCCAAACACATGAATTGTTGTGCCTCCTCCAAATCCCTGGCTCCCTATCCCACTACTTTGTTTTCACCAACAAGAAGGAAAAATAAACATGAAAGAGTAAGAAAAATGACTCCAGATTGGGTGGCTCTGCTGTGAAATGAAGTTTGAAAGTTCAAGCTATCTTCAGCCTTCCTAAGACCTTCTCTGCTCCAGGCTCTTGTGTAGGGCTTTTCTTCCTCACAGGAAACCCAAACTCCAGTCCAGAAACCAATCCACCCTCACAGTGCCTAAAAGCAGTAGGTGGAACCAATATGAAGAATGAGCTGAATTAGATAGAAATCAGGACATGTGTGGAATATTTGCTTATATTTCATAAACCTGGAAGCCCCTCAAACAAGCAAATACTCTTCTTAAGAAACGCCTATTTGGGGATCAACTTCACATCTTCCACATGCAAAGATTTAAGAAGATTCTTGCGAGAGAAAGCTCATTATCCCTGTTACCCTAATACCACCCTACCCCCCACCCCCAAGCCTCACAATAGAGGCATCAGAGCATATTGAGGAAGCTGAGCTGCGGGTGAGAGTGGAAGAGAGAAGAGAAAAAGCAAGGACTTGGGAACAAACTGCCCATGTTGTGGTCTGCACCAAGTTTGTAAGGGCTTCAGCTAGAATAAGGAGTGAAGCACACAGACCTCGCAGGGTTCTATATGCCCTAAGAAAACTATTTTATTGTGACATTTTACACAAAAAATGCATAGAAGTTACTTATGACAACCTGGCACATCCTTCAAGCTTTATAAACATTAGCCATTATTGAGAATGGGTTTAACTTTTCCACTAGCTGGCACAATCCAACCTTTTTCCTTACCCTTATGAAGTAATGAGAAAAAGTGAACCAAGAGTCAATGATTAAGCAAACTTGAGGCCAGCACTCTGAAGGTTCTTCTAGTTGGAAAAGCATTAATAACAGGAACAGTCTCTGGTATCATTCTGTTCAGCAGTCAGTACAGATTCCCCCCATCCCCAGCCCCCCAAGGCCTCCAGAATCTGTCGTTGGCTCGCTCCATCCCCTGCAGAGTGCTCACTGACCTGCCAAACAGTACCGTTTGAGATGCTGCATTTTAAAAGTTTAAATTCTTTAAATCAGTTCCAGAAATGACTCGAAGTCCTTTATTCAGGGAAATATCAATGATACTGCAAAAAGGATTTTGGAATCAGATGACCTGAGTGCAAGGTTCTGAGGTTCTGCTTTCCCACTTACTAGACAAACCACTGACTGACCCTTCGCTTTGAGATAAAAGGGGTAATGACACCGGCATTGTCTGCTGGTGGCCGAGCCGTTTAAGACTCCAGGATAAAAGGTCTCATCAGACCTTTCAAATGGAAGGACTCGGAAACCAAAAAGACAAATATAATTTTGTTACTCTTATCCCACAGGGGGTAATGAGAGGGAGGAAAAGAATGACCCCATTTATGGAGGCCTGGCAGCATGAGCAGCATGAATGCCAGATTGGCTGGCTGGGGTGGGCCATCAGAACACAAGGGCGGATCTCTAGAAAGACGAGAGGACCTGAACTCCTGAGTTGGCTTGGGATTAGAACCCTTTCACAAAAACCAGGAAAATGCCAAACAACCTCAGACTCCTGGTATTTCTAACTCAGAAGCTGTCTCTGATTCTGATACCAGAAGATCCTAGCAGGATGTTCTGCTAACCGACCTCCAAGTTGAAGGACTGCCTTATCGAGTGAGCCTCCCTCGAGAAGTCCACGGCAGAACCAAGAAACCTTTCTAGAGCCTTCTAATCCTCTAGGGGCAGAATGAGGCCCCTGCTGGTACCTGCCACTGGCTTTCTTCCTCTGGTTTGGACCACAAAGCTGACACTCTGTAAGGAGAACCCCCCTCTTGACTAGTACTTAACTGCTGCCACACCCCAAAGACCCTCACACCCTAGGCCTGGAGAGGCCCTCCAGGATATACCATTACAGCAAACCAAACAGGATGGGGTCATGTTGGCATCCGCCCAGAGGCCCTGGTGGGGTGTCACTGGTATAATGATCCCTTTCTCTCTTGTTTCTTACCTTTTCTTTGGCTCTGAGTTGGTCAAACATCTCCTGAATCTCATGTTTCCAGTCATCCTGCAGGCAGTGGAAGGAATCCTTAGGCATTTCAAAGAAACCGGACTCTTCTATGGTGGTGAGCTGGTCCAGGATACTCGTGAAGGAGGGTCGTGAATGCGGGTCGGGGTTCCAACAGTCTGCATAGAACACGTGCGTAGAACAAAAAGCCAGAAAGCATGAGTGGACGGAGGCGCACGGAAGGCTCAAGATGCCACGTGACCTCATTTACCACAAAGCTACCTCTCATTCTCCTTCCAAAATCAGAGACTGGGATTAGGGAGCGTCTGACAGGGCTGAGGAAATCAAGCCAGCTACCCAGGATCACAATGACACTGGAAATAAAAAGCAGCAGCTCTGCATCCACACAATCCTGACCACTGACTTAGCATGAGAACAAGACCCTAGAGTTCTCGTGTATAAAGTACAATTACTAGAATTTACTATGTTCCCACGTCTATATGACTCTGATCTTGCCAGTGGGTAACTCTAGCTGTGGGCTTCAATTCCCTATAAATAAAGGGCTGCTCTTCACCACAATGGGTAGGTGAGATGGCAAGGATAAAGTGCCTCCGTGAGTGGAAAAGTGAGCTCTTTGTACTCTCAGCTGTTGGCTTTGGAGTTGGCTTTGGAGTTCTCATAAAATCACGGGGCTTGAGAGTTCCTTTCTTCTCAGACGGCCTTCATTTCTGTATGCATGACACTGAAGTCCTAAATAAAAGAGCAACTAGCACCTTATTTTATAGTACATAATAATATGTGCAAGGGCTGGGGTGCAGGCTTTCATTTGTTAGCTTGGTTCTTTGGCCACTGGAGACGGACGATGGGTCCCCACGACTTCAAGGTAGCAGGGTGCTGACATCATCTTGAAGTAGCTCTTCCCAATGCCCACCCAGCATCTATTTCCCTGAGTGACTGTACTTCCTCTCTCTTTTTGTTGTAGTAACTGATCTACTAAGTGAGGGTGGGAAGATAAACTGTCTCTGGTTCTGGGCAGGGCAGGGCTCACTTACCTTCCATGAGTTTGGCGAAGGGTTCTGGGCATGTAGAAGGAATGGGAAGGGCGAGTTTGTTCATGGCCACGCCATAAGCTACCGCTAGGCCATCAATTCCCCGGAAGGGCACCTCTCCGGTCAGTAGCTCCCAAAGCAGTACCCCATAGCTAAGGAGAGATAGAAGACAGAGGCCACTTGGTAAACCACAGATGTGACGTCTGTGAAAGCGGTCACGAGGCTCTGCGAGAGGTCCAAGTTCCCCAATACGTGTCGGGAGACTAACAGAACAGACATGCCCTATTCTGTCATGAGGGCGGCTGTCAGGCTTACTGGCTAAAGTAAACCCTCCAGAGTCAGGCATACTTGGACTCACAGTCGTGCTCCTCAAATTCCTCAACCGTAAGTGCAAATAACTCTACCAGTCTGATGAGGCTGTCATGAAATTAAGTCAGCAGTAAGTCAGTGCTCAGCAGCTGCAGTGATTCTGTTGTTAGTGCAACAAATTAGGAGAAAAGGTAGGTAGTCTCATGAGAATGTGGGGGCTTTTCCTATTTGAAGAAAAACAACAGCTTTAAATTTTTTTAGCTTTAAACAAAGCAGAGAGTTGACCACACCAGACAAACAGATTTTACTCCACAGAAGATTTATGTCAGTACCTGGTAGGTCGGCTCTCCGGCCCCCAGCAGTGTCAGTGAGGCCTGACGGAGACCTGTCACTCAAAAGGGTGACCTGAGCCAGGGGGAGCAGAGCAGTGTGTCAGCACCAGTGCGCCAAGGTCCCTGCCTGGCCTTTCCACTGTGCCGGAGAAATTCATTTCACACACCAGGTGATGGGAAGTACAAGGGTTAGCAGAATAATTATTCCATGACTTCACAGTCAAAACCCAACAAAATCAAGTAGCAATCCATCCTTTTAGGAAGAAGCCAGGGCAAGAAACCAGAGGCCAGGAAGAGGTGGAAGGTCTTCCTACTTTCAGTACAAACCTCCAATTTGGTGTGATATTCCTTAGTAGTTTGCAGACAACAAAGTGCATAGTAAAGGGAAAAATGATTATAAGCCCAGTATCTATTTTACCATGGTACCTTGTATGTACAGGTGAATGTATATGCTTAGCATGTAAAGGCTAAGGCATTTACAAACATCATCTTGTATCCTTACAATAAACCTGCAAGGTAAGAGCTTACACCATTTTGCAGGTAAGGAAGGCAAGTTTTTGAGAAGTGTCTTGGCTTTTATTTAGGGTACACATGGAGCAAGTCTTAGTGGACCCTGAAGCAAGTCTTAATCCTTATACCAGAACGCCCTTCTGCCATTTTATGGCTTGCCCCTCAGTGCACCACCAATTATTCATTCACTTCAAACACCCACTTAGTATTTACTATGCATCAAGCTCAGAGCCTGGCACAGGGATACAGGAAAAAAGGTAGATTTTATCCACAGAGAGATTAATGAGTGGAATAGAACAGATGCAGATTAGAAAACAGAAGAATGAGTCACAACAGAGAGACTAGGAGGGCATCGAGGGGGTCAGCTAAGCCAGATCAGGGGGTAGGAAATCGCTGAGTCTCGCTTGCTAAGTCAGTGTTCCAGAGATGGAAACCAGCCCGGACAAAGGCATGGCCTTGACCTCAAAGAAGCTCAAGTGGCCTGAAATGCCTCCAAAGAAAAGCAGCATGCCAACTAATGAGCCAGGGGCCCCAGGGGACCCCTACAGATGGCCCTCAGAGTGGCCAGGTTAGTCCCCTTGGGCAGAAAACCCACTTTCTCTTCAGGTCAGGTCTTGACAAGAGGTTGGCTTTTAGGCTGAGGCTGACGAGAAGCTTCCCAGTCCCCCAGGTGTTACTCAGTTCCCATTTGAGCACTGCACACTGGTGATCTGTTTAGCAGCCTCAGGGCTCATAAAGGCAAGGATGGTTGCTTATGCCCTGCATTCTCAATGCCCAAGTTCTCATACATAGTGAGCTGTCCTCGCGGTGAGTTGGAGTGTGGGTGGGTGTAGGAACTGGGACTGAGTGCAAAGTCAGATGGTCCTGCAGGCTGCCCTGGGTGCCCGAGAGCCGGTCTCCAGTCCCACAGGGAATTCTACCCTCATGCTTCCTGCCAATCCTTGAATACGACTTAACCCAGATGGTCACGCTGGGCAGCTTTTACCAAGTGACCTCCATGAACTCAGCACTGGCTAGATTCTCAGGTTAGAGCGGCTCTCCTCTTGGGTTGCCTGCGCTTGGCATTAACTCCCACCTTCAACCTGGGGAAAACACCCAGGATTCCAAAGAACCCCTTTCCTTCACCTGGGCACAGATGCTTAGGGCCCGAGCTCTAACTACCTGGGAAGCCAGCAGAGCCTGTCCAAGAGCCAAGCATGCGCTGCCTCTGCTCGCGGGCCCTGCCTGGCCCGCCTGCCACAAGGGAGGAGCAGGGCTCTGCCCCTCCCAGCGGCAATGAGGGCAGCTGCGCTCCGAGCCGCCTGCCTCTTAGCTGGTCTGCATTCCGTTCCATGTGAAGGGCTCTCCAGCTAAGAGAAGTGGGAGAAGGCTCCAGTGACATGCCTGCATCAGCACTCTCAGCAGTGTGACCTTGGGGACAGACTCTCACCTCGCCAAACCTCAGTTGTCTTCCCTTTACAACAAAGCCAACAATACCCCCACCCCACAAGTCGTAAGGAATAAAATTACTCTTCGTCTAGAAGTTACCCCCAGTGGCTAGTAAAGTCCTGTGTTTCCCTGAAATGAGAAAGTGTGAGGGGAGGGAGGTGGGGGGGGGTCCCCAGGGAGAGGCCACGGAGCTGCTGAGTGCTGCAGAGAGACACCAACACTCAGGAAAGAAGCTGAGATGGCTTGCTGGGGACAACTACAGCTGAACTGTCATTTCCACCAAGAAGTGAAACCTCAGTGTACTCTGGGCAGCTGATTCTAAGGGGTGCGGGAAACACATGCCAGTGGGGCTGAGCCCCAGGAAAGGCGGGCAGTCAGCCTGATTTTCCTCAATTGACCCTATTCTGTTGCTCACACAACAGAGAAGGTCATGAGGTCCACTCAGGGCTGTCTGAAAGCAGCCTGGAAGTACCAGCTGGGCTAGCACACTGCTCAGGGAAATAAGGGCTCCCACTGATTTCCCAAGAGCTCTCACTACCTAGCCCAAACCCAGGGAATTCCCCTGTGTCAATCATTAGCCATGTCCTAAGGGGCGCATCCTTTCAACTGTCAGGTGGGGCCAGGGGTGGGGAGGAGTGTGTCAATGTTTGATGTGCGGAAAGGCCCCAGAGGGAGGAGCAACCCTCCCCCACCAAAGGTTCTGTGGGTCCACACCTGAGCTGGGCCAGACTGACTTTCTCCTTCACCCAGTCCTCTCCCAATGCACGTGCTGGAAGGGGAGTGTTCTCAAGAATAGGCTCCTGCACTTGGTCACTGGCCGTGGCCTCACATTCCAGGAATTACACTGACTTGCTTAATACTCTTTGGCAATGCAGTTGAACTACCGTGAGAGAAAACACGTTGCCAGTTGTAAAATATATATATAACCTTCTTCCCATTGTTACTAACCAGACCCCACTTAAAATGTATTTATGGACATGTACATGACATATACATAATATACGTATTGACATAGTAAGTATTTGCTAGTCTGGTTTTAGTCCATGCTACATTACATTAAAAAAGCAGCTCAGAGGCCCTCCCTGGTGGCGCAGCGGGTTAGAGCGCAGAACTGCAAACTAGTGGCACCCTCTTCAGTGTCGGTTCCATGCCCGGCCCTGGAGGTGACCCACATGGCGCAGCAGACCTCTCCTGTCTATTTACCACGTGAATCAGCAGTTCCACTCCTAGATACATACCTAAGAGATAAAACTATGTTCACACAAAATCTTATACAAAAATGTCCATTATTATTCACAATAAAAAGCAGCATCATTCATAATAACCAACAGTAGAAAAACCCAAATATCCATCAAATGATGAGCTGATCAACAAAAAGTGGTTTATCCATATGAAAGAGTATTATTCAGCCATAAAAAATGAAGTTCTAACACAAGGTATGACATGGATAAATCCTGAATTTTGAAAATGCTATGCTATTGAAAGAAGCCAGTAACAAAAGACCATTGGCATAAAACATCCAGAAGAGGCAAACCCATAAATCAGGGGTGCTGGCTTTCTTTTTTGAGTTGACAAGAATACTCCAGAAATAATAGTGGTTACAGTGGCAGAATGGTGGCCCTAAAAAGATATGTCCACATCCTAGTACACAAAATCCTTAAATAAAGTAAAATAGCCCCCAGAATCTTTGGAGGGAGTATGGCCCTGCTGACACCAATTTCAGACTTTGGCCTCCAGACTGTAAATGTCTATTGTTTTTACCCATCAGGCTTGTTATACTTTGTTACTGCAGCTCTAGCCCTAGGAAACCTATACTACTAGTGACTGGTGCAAACACTTGTAAATGCACTAAAAATCACTAACATACATTTTAAAGAGTGAACTTTTGGTGTGTGATTGATCCCCAAAATGCTGTTATGTTTTATATTTGTGTGTGTGTTTTACACATATACCATATACATGTTATATATCGGTGTGGGTACATATATACACACCGATATATAACAAGTATATGGTATATGTGTAAAACACACACACACACACATATATATCTTACTTTGTAAATGTGATATAGAAATTCACTGAAAAAACACATCAGGAAGCAACAATTTGACAGACTGAAGTACCATGATAACCTACAGTCTTTCTGCATCAAAGAGACGCTACTTCCTGTGAAAATGTATACTTTGGAGATGCCACCCTCCCATTTATAGGAACAAAATTGTTTGGATTCCTTCCTTGTGACCTCTCAGACTGATATTTACTAAAGTCAAATTTGGTCTAATTTTTGACTGTCGATCTGGGTACATGCGTAGGATCACTTTTTCCTATTTCTCTTTCCCTGTCCAATAGCTAGATCCTATAGACTAAAAAGCTATAGGAATAACTTGGAAAGAATCTCCAGCCCACCAAGAAAAACGAGACAGTATAATAAAGAACGCTCATGACTTCAGGAGCTTACAGCAAGGACAAGTGCAACAGTAACAGCCAATGCAACTATGCAAGTCAGTGGACCCAGAAAAGAAAATCTCCAAAGTGCTGAGTGCTCTTACCATGCCACAGGTCAGATACGAATCCACATGGGACCTGGAACCACTGGTCTTTTCTAGGAAGCAGTCACCAGGACAAAGTGGCCTACAGAGAGGTGGTACTGGCCACAACCCTGGAGGGATTTTTGGTAGATGACGGCACTGGAAACGGGCCTTGGCAATGGGAATTGGTGCAGATTGCTCTGATGGGGTCACTCAGACCTACTTAGGTGCTGGGATACTATGCAACCTCAAATCTCCAAGTCCTGAAGCATCTGTACAGCCAAAATAGACCTGGGGACCATGGAACCTGTCCCTCAACCTTACCTCCACACATCACTGCCTTTGGAAAACATGGAGGCACGAATGACTTCGGGTGCCATCCAAGCATACGTCCCAGCTGCGCTCATCTTGGTGGTTCGGTGCCATTCCCGAGCCAGGCCAAAATCAGTGATCTTCAGAATCTTGTTGCTCAGGTCTCCATTTTCTACTTTCTGGAGGATCAAAACTGGGCAAGGAAAGGAATACAGGAAAAAACAGAGAGTTGGAATTAATCATAGCGAAACCAGCAAACAAGGAGCCGCCCTGGCATTCCCTGTCTTCTCCTGCAGGCCCTACCCTGCGGCCACCGTGGCAGGAGCTGTCATTTCTACAACAGCTTCCGTGCATCTATTTCGGTGTCTAGTATTTTACATGCATTACCTTTAACCCTCACAGTCACCTATTGTGGTCGGTAATATTGCTAACTGCACTTTACAGATAAAAAAAACCCTGTAAGCTGTAAAAGATACAGCACCAATAAATACATTTCTTGAGGCTGTCTGGCTAATCAGCCAGGACTGAAACGCATGCAGCCCGACTCAAGAGCCTTCTTTCCTAACCTTGGTACCATTTGGCCCATTCACACCTAAGGTCAGAGCTGACCTCAGCTATTTGGGCTTCCTGTCTGCCAAGGAACTCTGTGCTTTCACCACTCTCAGACCACAAGATATAGAGGTGCATATTGGATTTTCATAGTTTCACTATCTGGGCAGCTTCCATGACAATTTAGTTAAGTTCTTTTGGGCACAGAACTAAGAACTAACCCACATCTACTGAGAACTGGTTGCAAAGTTTTGGGGAGGTCAGAGGGCACATGAATATTCATACTCACGCTGTTCTCTGTGAACATGGCCCAGGAAGGAGGAACTAGTGCACCGAAACACTTATACTCTAGACTCTGTCTCCCAAGCTCTAATGCAGTATGGGCGCCATGTTGGCTCTCCTCAGAGGTTCACCTACATACATGATCATTCCGGGGATAGGCATGCCCGTGTGGAGACCAGGCTTGATAAAAAGAACAAATATGCTAAGCCGAGGATCTGTCTGGTGCGCAGCTGGTGAGTCCTTGGACATGTAGAAGCCAACCCTCCATTTCTACAAGTAGGATGGTTCCCAATGCCCTGTACAAGCACAATCTCTTGAGGGTCAGATGTGGTGCCACCTCGAATCCGTCCACAGGATTTTATTTATTTATTTATTTATTTAGATTTATTTATTTGTTCATACAGAACTGGGGCACAGGCCAGAGGCTCAGGGGCGGTGAAAGGCTTCACCAGAGACAGAGTGGGGAGCAGAACAGGAGAACAGGCAGATGGACGAAGTACACTGCTGAGGGGAGCAGCGGGCGGGCCAGGAGAGGTCTGCTGCGCCACGTGGTCTCCTCTGGGGCAGGCGGGAATCGAACTCATGCGGAAGTGGCTTTAGATTCTCAGTGCTACGCTTTAACCCGCTGCGCTACCAGGGAGGGCCCTGCCCCGCCCACAGGATTTTAAAGAAATCTTCATTCCTGCCGTTTAAGTTCAAATGGAGAATGTGGGGAAAGGACTACAGAAGACAAAATTGCAACAAGAAAAATACTGTGCCATTCCACCCAGCTGCTCTGTTGAGTAAGCAGTGAAAAAACACAACTGAGTTCTGAGCCTATGTGTGCTGGCTTCTACTCTCCCTTAGTTGGGTCTCCCCTGCCTCCACTCAATATCTAAAGAAAAGATCTGGGGGTCATTTTAGGAAAAGGCCTTAGGCAGGTCCCTCAAGTGCACTTGCCTTCTTTCCCCTCCCACCCCCAAATACCCAAAGAATTACTGCATCTTGAAAGGATCTGGTTTGAAGAGATTTCTAGTCCCACAAGCTTCTTAGAAAACCAGCAGTAAAGAGGGATTATAAGCAGCCACAGAGCTGGGAAACAATGTCAGCCACACCCTCCATCTATCGGGCTAGCGTCCTCCCTCCTCACCCTCTCCCCAAATCCCCAGATGCACCACTGCCCACTCCAGGCTTCCAGCGTTCTTAAGGGGTCCAGGCCTCTGGATGTTTGAGCAGATTCTTAAAAATAAACAAAAGACCTACCTTTCCTCATCTAGTAACAAAAATCTTTCCAGAGTCTTCTGTACCTCTTTCTCCTCTCCTTAGGCAGAGATAACACACAAAAATGCACTCAGAGGGCACGAAACCCACTGTGCCCTCTGTAGAGGTGGCCTCCAGCTGCTGACCACTTCTCCCGCCCTCATCCTTAGATTCAGAGTGAGCCCTTCTCTTGGCTACCCAGTGGGGGTCAGTGCTGGGGCTGCAGCAGGGGCTGGGGCAGGGGGAGGAGGGCAATGGTTTCATGACTGTATGAAACCAGCTGAGTGTCCTCGGATTTCAGCTAACCTCACACATGTCAGGCTCCTGAAGGCATCAGAGAAATCTCTGGCCTGAGGTCCCGCCCTCTGCAAAGAGCAGCTGTAGTAGAATTAGCCAGTAGAGACCCAGGAAGGTGTTTCCAGTCAACAATTTTTAAAATGGTGTCCTGAAATATTAGTACATGCCACGCCTCTATTATAACTGATAATTACACCTACAAAACTTGCAAAAAGTTTTACTTTTCTGGTATTTCTTTTATTGAGGTGAAATTCACATAACATAAAATTAACCATTTTAAAGTGAACAATTCAATGTCATTTAGTACAACCGCCACCTCTATCTAGTTTTATCTACATCTCTGCCACCTCAAAGGAAACACCACTAACCCACTATTCCCCAGGCCTCTCTCCCCCCAGACCCTGACACCCACCAGACTGCCTTTAACCTCTGTGGACTTCTTATTCTGATACATTCAGACAGATCATATGACGGCGACACATCTGGCTGTTTCACTCGGCAAAATGTGTTCTGGGTGCATCCTCCTTACAGTCATGCGTCACTTAATGACGGGGGTGTGTCATGCGTCCCTTAATGACGGGGGTGTGTTCTAGAAATGTGTTGCTAGGCAACCGTGCTGTTGTGTGCCCATCAGAGAGTGTAACTGCATAGACGTAGATTGAGTAGCTCACTACACACCTAGGCTGCATGGCAGAGCCTACTGAGGCCACCCTTGTGTGGGTAGGTGGTCGTCACTGGCCACACATCCAAGGGACTCATGACTGTTGAGCTTGCATCAGCACCTCATTCCTTTCACTGGCTGAATTTTGTATTCCCATGTAAGACTACTGCAACACAAGGTGTTTATCTGTCCATTAAGCAACACTGGTGTTGTTGCTACCAATTGTCCATTAAGCAACACTGGAGCTCTGGGGTTATTGCGACACTCAAACACGTATGTCCACGTTTGAGTACTTGTTCTTTTTGGTATAGACTGAAGAATGGAATTGCTAGTTTATATGGAATTTCTATGGCCTACCTGTTCTGTACAGTGCTGAACCATTTTACATTCCCTCCAGGATTTCCGTTTCTCCACCTCTTTGGCACACTTGTTATTTTCCTTTTCCTGTCTTTTATTTATAGCCACTCTAGTGGCTATTAGTGGTAGCTCATTATGGTTTTGATTAGCATTTCCCTAATGACAATATCAGGCATCTTTCCATGAGCTTATTGGCCATTTGTATATTGTCTTTGGAGAAATGGTTTGCTTTTTACTATTGAGTTATAAGAGTTTTTTTTTCAAGTTTCAGATATTTATTCATCAGTATAAGCCCCACCACACAACAATGATTTTGTGCACTTAATGGGGGGTCGGGTGGGGGGGAATATTCCCAGAGTATCATGTGGGGTTTCTAAAAGATCTTCATTTTAAAGGTGTTTATTTAAAAAAAAAAAAAAGATTTGGCTCTATTTATTTATGCATATAAATACGGGGGTGCAAACCAGAGATGGAGGGGCAAGAAGATTCACCAGAGACAAGAGTGGGGAGCAGAACAGGCAGATCGACTTCAGTGTGCAGCAGGTGAGACAGGAGGTGTCTGCTTTGGCATGTGGGTCAGCTCCTTTGCTGCGGATCAAACTCGTGCCATAGTGGCTGGTGATAGCTTGACAGCTTGGTACCACTAAGACTTGAACCCCTGCCAGGGAGGCCCCCATTTTAAACAGTTTTAGACTAAAACACTTCATTCCCAGGTCTGGGCCTTCCTTCTGGTTGCTATAATTGACGTTCATGGAGTGGGACTTGTATTGGTCATTGGGACCCAGTTTGTTGCAGAGTTCTGGATTATTCTTTCTGTCCCAACTGACATCTGTATTGAACAGAGCCAGACACAAGACATAAAGGTTGCTCTAGGACCTCCAGCTCCAATAAATACAAAGAGGTTGGACTGTCTCTCTGGTAGTGCAAGGGGTTGAGTCTCAGCACTGTGGAACAATCAGCAGCCACTGCAGCCAGGGAGCTGACCCACAAGGTGTAGCAGACCTCTCCTGACCCACCCACTGCTCCCCTCAGCAGTGTATTTCAGTCCATTTGCCTGCTCTGCTCCCCACTCTGTTGTTTCTGAATACTCTCACTCCCCTCCCGCACCTCTGGCCTACACTTCAATTCTTGTATGCACAAATAAATAAATCTTAAAAAAAGAAAAGAAAAGAAATTGGGACCAAACGAGGATGCTCCTTGGCCTGACCGAGGATCTGATGAAGCACGGTTGAGGAAGGGGCGCTGGGCTGGGAAGGAGGAGAGAACAAGTCTGCAAGGGCTGGGAGTGCTATAAGGGTTCTTTATAGCTTCTGATACTAGATGCTTATCAAATATGGATTTGTAAATATATCTTCCCATACTGTAGGCTGTCTTTTCACTCATTTGATGATGTCCTTTGATGCACAAGTCTTTAACTTGATTGAAGTCTACTTTGTCTTTTTTTTATTGCTCATGCTTTCAGTGTATATCAGAGAATTCATCACCAAATCCAAATTTATGTAGATTCATTTTTTTCCCAAGAGTTTCATGGCTTCAGTGCTTATATTTAGGCCACTGACTCATTGTTAATGTCTACACAGCATATGAAATAGGTACCTGACTTTATTCTCTTACATTTGGAAGTCCAATTTTTCCTGTACCACTTTAAAAATAAAGTGGAAACCTTTCATAAAGATTTATTTACTTATGCATACAAGAGCTGGGGTGTAGGCCAGAAGTACGGGGGAGTGAGAGGATTCACCAGAGACAGAGTGGGGAGCAGAATAGGTTGCTCTACTAAAACACTGCTGAGGGGAGCAGCGGTCTGACGTGCCATGTGGGTCATCTCCCTGGTTGGGGATCAAACTCATGCTGCAGTGACTGCCAGTACTTTTACAGTGCTGAGACTTAACCCCTTGTACCACCAGGGAGGCCCTAAAGTGGAAAACTTTAAAGCAGAGTGGAACACAGTTCTTCCCAACATGCTCTTCCAAGTGAGAAGCAAAGGCTATATTCACAGCAGCTTACTTACCTGCATCATGGTGGCAAATTCACTGTAAGCTTCTACTACTGAAAAACGATTATGCTTTACTTCTTGGAAAAATTTAAGAATGTTTTAACAAAATCTGGCGAAGTCCACAAAAATACAGTATGTGATGTGTGGGGTAGCCGACTACATGCTAAGAAGAATGTGAGCTGAAAACCTAGTGATTAGACAGATTAGAAGCCTGATGGAGAAGATTGGGGCCTCCTGCCTGTCAGACATGGCAACATCCAGTGGTGGTGGGCTATTGGAAAGCTGAGACAAACCCCTTTCAGGAGGCAAAGTTTAGTGTGGGCAATAATGGCTTTAGGTTGAAAGTAACAAGGGTAAGCCTGGAATGGGGGAGAATAGCAGAGAATTTTGATTCTAGGCTTGACACTCTATGTGATCCTGGATAAATTTAATAAACTCTGCTCCTCTATCCCTGTTTCTATAAAATGAGGGTAAAAATTAAAGGTGACAGAACAATGAAGCACCTAGCTGAGAGCCTGACACGTTAAAGACATTCATGAGCCTACGGCTATTATTAATAGTCTTGTATTAAGTTACTTACACATAGGTGGAAATAATGCGTATGAAAGTCAGCATTCAAGCTACTGCTGTGGGAACTCTGCAGTCCCTGACATATAATAATAACCATGCAACAAATTTTTGCTATATAAATAAGTGGAATGGTTGGTTAATTTATAATGATGGTTACCCATTATTGAAAATTTACTATGTAGGGGCTTGATGCTCTTTATATAGTATATGCACAGAGGTTTACATATAACACCTTTAGTTGAACCTTAAATCAACCCTATGAAGTAGTGTATTATTGTGTTCATTTTCCCCATGCTGAAACAGACAGGAAGGTTAAGTTGCTTCCCATGGTTAGAAAGGGATGGAGGTAGGATCTGAAGCCAAATCTCTCTTGCACAGTGCAACCAGAGAACAGAAGGGAACTGCTACATGTCTTCAAGGTTTGTGTGAATTTCTGTCTGACCCCTAAACCTGTCACAGCAATTTGTCCTCACTGCTTTCCCTCTTAAATTAATAACAGCCTGAAAAACAACCACACAACAAACACACTTATTTTCCTCATTTCCACCACTGCACGTAATATATGCCTCATCACCTCTTCTGGAATGGGCTGACTATAACTCTGAGAGAGCAAACACCCCATTCCTTTTCTTCTGGAACCTACACCATCCTCCCTTGCAGGAACCAAGCACAGGACCCAGACTCTCTGAAAGAACAGGCCCTCCCATGTCACCTGTTTTACTGAAGGAGCAACTGTGCATCTTCTTAGACTTCCCTCTCCATCTGCTGCCCCACCCTCCTGTTGCCAGATCCCCTCAGTGGTATATAGCTCTAGGACACTAAGGGAAACCAAATCCCTAGGGCACAGGGGATCCCCGGACAAGACTGGAAGAAGAACAGGACTTCAGTCAGGATTCACTAAAGACCAGGCCTGGTCTTAGGAAGGGGTGAGGAGACACAGGCAGAGGAAGCTAGCGATTCTGCCCTCATAGGCCTCCTGTTTGTTGTAGGAAAGACTCACACACAGCTGACTGTCAGCTCACACAAGTGTATACTGACGGAGCCAACCTCCACTGAGGTGATCATGGTTGTTCTAAACAGTAGTTAACCCAAGGGCATTGTTCCTAACTATTTCCATAATGGGACATCACCTATAAAGCATTTACTTAGTGTTTTTCTTTAAATTGACTTTTTATACATTATTTTAAAAGAATTTTGTATCATGATTATAAATGGAAAACAACAGATATTCTCCCAATACTCAGTAGCCTACATGAAGAAATAAAATGAAAACAAAAGAAAGTGTTGTTAAGTTTCAATAGATCCTACTATTGGTCACAATTCTGAGCCTAAGGTCTGATTTCTCTGCTAGAAAGAAAAAAAAATAAATAAACCTAGACGTATTAGGAAGGAATAAGAGCAAACAAACACCAGAATGAAATGAAATCCTCCATGAGTACAGAGATTGAGTGACTTTTCATGGAATTCAATGGTTTACTACAGCCCACTGAAAAGGACCTCAGTTCATCCTCTTCCAGCAAGTTGGAGAGAGAAGTAAGTGGGGACTCAGGGGGTGCCACAAAAGGACTCCAGGAGCCTGACCTAATATCATTTAGCTGGGAGCCAGGTTCTCAAAACTTGGCATAACAAAGGAGACTCTCCCATTATGTCCTAATAGTAACTTTAGCATTGGCTGATGATTTATCCCTTTGAAATTTCTTATGTATTATTCATCACCATAGCACAAGGGGCTCCGAAGTGCTAAACGCTCACCCTGTTGGCACCAAGGTCCCCATCCCAGGCCTTCATTCAGTTTAAATGATTCAGCAGTGAATCTCCCAGGTGATCCACTGATCTCACTCTATTTTAAGGATTGTGTTTTGCTTGATTTAGTCATTTTTTTTTTAAGTTTATTATCAGCTGTATATTTACTTGGAAGAGGATGTAAAACTTGTATGCAAGGTTTCAAGAAAACAAGATGAAAATCCTGTGACTCCATCCAGCACCTTGGAAGCTCCTCACACCACAACCCTTTCCTGCTCCCCAGCCTCCTAATCTTGATTAATGTTACCATTCCTTTACTTCTCTATAATTTCAAAACCTGTGTATACATGCCTAGGTAAAATACTGATTTGTTCTGAGAGTGACAAGCACAAATGTGGCTTTGTGTACTAGCTTCCTAGGGTTGCCATAACAAAGACAGACATCTGGAGGCTTGAAACAACAGAAATGTACTGTCTCGCAGCTCTGGAGGCTATTAGTCCAAAATCAAGGTGTTGGCTGGGCCCTGCCCCAAAGGCCTGAAGAAAGACTCCTTCCTTGTCTCTTCTGGGTTCCGGAGGCAACCAGCATTTCTTGGCTCAGGACAGTATAACCCCAACCTCTGCACTCGGCCCTCAGCCCTCTGCCCTCTCATGTCTGTGTCTGTCTTCACGTGGCTTTATCCCTGGGTTTGTGTCCGAGTCTCCCTCTTCTATAAAGAACATCAGCCAATGGCTCATGCTTGTCCCACAGGGTGACCTCTTAACTTGATTACTTCTGCAAGGACCCTGTTTCCAAACAAGGTCACATTGACAGGTGAGGATACACAATGCTACCCACAATGCTGTATAGCTGTAAAAATGTATCTCTGCTAGATAAAGGCCCCCCCCTGAGGGAATAAGCTAGATGTAGTGCCCGGTCAAGCAACAAGAGCCCTTCCTGGGAAAGTCCATGGACAAGGTCATGAATGAGTCCTAGAAAAGTTAGGTAGATGACAGAGTAGGGGCATCTAGCCACAGGGGCAGGAAGTGCAGGCTCTGGACATGGTCAGGAAAATGGCTGGGAGAGCGATGCCACCATATTTTCTATTTATAAACACATTTTAGGCTCCCATTGGTTCTCAGGGTTGGGCAAAGATAACATCTCTGTCCATCTGGTCAGCAGAGTAAAAAGTGGTAAGTGGAAGCTTCATCAGCACAGTAGCAAGACAACCAAGTGCAGGTGAGAAACGGGACGAGGCCCGTCCAGGCAGTTGTTTCGGGTAAAATGGATGGCACACCAGTAGCAGGGGAGCCGGCAGGGTCAACGTGTGCCACTGCCAGGCCTAACCCCCCTGTGCCCAGCGGCCGTCATTCTACCATTCACCGTACTTGGGTTTCCCTTCATCTCTCTCCTCTGTTCTGTACCCCCTTTCTCTTTTCTTTGAGGGTTTATTCTACTGTTTTAGTGATGTGCATGCTCCATCAGCTCCTTAGAAAGAATGCATGGAAGGCACCCTTTTAAATAAGAAATCCCCATTTTGCTAAGTGACTGGAAATTCTCCTCCATAACTTTGAAGGCATCATGATTCATTTCTTGCCTCCTACATTGCTGAGGTCTTCTGCTCCTGATAAGTCTTTACTTGAATACATGTGACCCAAAAGTTTCATTTCTCCTGAGTCTTCAGTGTTTAAAGCTCTCAGCAAGGTGTACCTTGGGGCAAGAGCTCTGTTAGTCATGTCCTTGTATTGCAGGGACTTCTCCTGATATATTTTACTGGTGTTTTCCTACCCTTTGTCTATTTTCTCTCTCACTTAAAAGCTTATTAGCAGATATTGGCTTGTATGACTGGCCCCTCCTATTTTTTTTTATCCTTTTCCCACTCATTTTTTTCTCTTTTTCTTCTTCTGAGAAGTCATTATTTACCTTTAAACTCTATTATTGGTTTTATCACTTTCCTATCATGATTTTAAGGAAGAGAGCTGCCAGTCCTCTGAATTATTTGAATGGGAGTAGCAAACACAAAAGTAGCCAGATGACGACAATTCCTGTAAGGCAGGCACCGGGTCTTTTACCTGAGTCCATTATCAATTGTTCTTTTAATTTTTTTCACCCTGTAGTTTCAGCTGCTTTCTGTGTGTTTTGCTCTCCAATGCACTTTTGTTCAGAGTGACAGTAATTCTTGGTTGTCTGTTCATGAGTAAGAATCAAATTGTGCTAATGTCTAGGAAAGGAAATCCTCATGTTCCTTTTAAAACAATTAACTATTTGCTTAGATTTAATAAAGTGTTCTTTTTCAAAAAGTACAGTGGGTGAGACTTATTCCGCATCTTCATCAACGGCTGGAGCATCTCCACTCTTGGTGCTTCTCCCATAATTTGAACTCTGAGCTCCTGAAGGGCCACCCAGACCCGAGAACCTCAAATGGAAGTCCTTGTATTCTAAAGGTGCATATTCAAGTATTTATCCCAAAATGATATGATATCACAGATTTCTTTCAGAATAATCAAGGCTGGGGAAATAGTGGGGTGACAGGAAAACCAAAGTTATCCGTGAACTGGTCTCTTACTGAGACTGGCTGAGTTCATGAGGGTCCATTATGCACACCCCTGACTTGTGTGCAGTGTTTTCCACTGTAGTAAGTTGGGGGGTAGGGAAGTGTCAAAGCTGATTACGACCTCAAAGCACAAGGAAGAATCAGTCAACGCGAAGCTTTGCAGTAGGGAGATCTCGGTGCGCCTGGACAGCACCTTAGGTCACTGTTCTTGGGCTGCTCAGCTCCCAGACAGCGGTTTTCTTACAAACTGATAGGAAAGTAAGGGTCTGGCTGCTAGTGTGCTGGGAATCAAGTCATGAGGAGGCCCAGGTGGTTGCAAAAAGCAGGCCTTGGCATATAAACAGCACTTCTTCTCCCACTTGCCCCACAGGTACCCAGACCTTCCCCATCTTAATGCCTTCCAGTCCAGAAACCATTCTATCTTCCAAAGTGAAGGGCAGTCAAAGGCTGAACAGAGTGGCGAGGAAGAGAGCCATGGGGCCAAGTGCATCCCATAGATTGCTACCCAATCTTTATTTTAGAACCCTCCCCCTGTCACCCTAATTCCAGAGGCGCTTGATGCTCCCAGTTCAAACTGCTTAGGATTTTGTGGTACAGACTGAGTGGTCCTTTGCTTTCCCCACTGTCAACTTACAATGTTCTTTCTCAAACATCCAGAGTCAGTTACCAGTTCTCCATCTGTTTTTCAGTTTCCAAAATATTGTTACTGCTGTCACCTCTCCATCTGGTCTTGTGAGTGCCTATCATTTCAGGTGGATTTCTAGAGAGGACATCGGTAGATGTAGTATTCATATGCATTCAATCTGTCATCCTAGCCTGAGACCCTACCTTAAGTTTTGTCTGTTTCCTTGGGATAAGGAGAAGGAAACTGGCATAGCCTGTAACCAAGGGTGCCACACTTGCAAGTGCTTCAGATTGCCTTGGCTTGGCTTGTCCATCTCTCCATAGGCCAGAGCTGAACTCCCACCTGCTCCTGTCAAAGCTTAGAGTCTGACAACCAGATCGGTGTCACAGAGTCCTCCCCACCTTAACAGAACAATCTCTGTGCTGCTGGCAAGGCCAAAAGAAAAGAGCAACAAAGACCAGATGTCTGGGTCTGGCTCCACCACTAGCTCTTCCCCAGGCTCTGTTCGCCCACCTCTCATGTTCTCTGAGTCTGTCATTCTCTGAAAGTAGTCTTTCCTGGAGCCAGCCAAGCCGCGTCACTCATCTGAGCTGCAGAAAGCTACACCCACGGGCACAGAGGAGCTGGGCAAGAGGATTCTACCCCAGAAATGGGGGACAGCCAGCTCCCAGGTGCCTGAGTCAGCACTGGAGACATTTGCTTCCTGAAGCCCGTTTCTCCAGTGGAGGAAGGAAGATCTCAGGCGCCAGTCCCACCCGACAGCTCAGGGTGCCAACAGCCCAGGGGCTGACACGCGCAGGTTCCTGTGCTGACTCAGCAAAAGCAGCATGGAAGCACCTGACCGCCAGGCAGTGAGGGCACCAGCCTGCAGTCCCAGCCTCTCCTGGGCCCTGGCCCTCTCTGTCCCTCAGGCAGGCCAACAGAGGCCAGACTTGCTTACTGAGGCAAATGACTCACCGCCTAGACGCCCCGACTCTGTGCCTCAGCAGAGGTGTGGTGCTGCCTGGACATGGCAGGGAGGTGCCAGGGGCAGCAAAGGCCCCAGAGGGCTCAGCCTTGCCAGTAGAGCTGCACCGAGCTCCACTGGCACCATCAGCAAAGAGACTTGGTGTCCCGACAAGCATTTAGGCACAAGTAGCCAGGAGACCCTGGGAAGAACTGCTGAAAGGCGAAGAGAAGAGTCCTAGGGGATTTAGAATCTGCCCCCTTCTGGTACAGAGGAGGAACTCGGGTGAATGAATGTGTCCGAGGAACTCCTGGCAAGATCACAGTGAAATGACCAGTTCCTAAGACTCCAAACTAAGAGCAAGCTGAGCTCCAAGGGCCCCCTCTCACGCCTATAACCCAGAGGGCACAGTAGCTGCTCAGTGAATACTTGCCATGAATGAATGAACAGGAATCATCTGAAAATACTTCTGATTAAATCAGATCAAACAGTGGAATCAAACACGCAAGTATTCTTTGAGGGTTTATCTCAGAATCGCTGAAGCAGTCACAGCAATGATTCCCACCCTTTGGACCCATGTCCTTTCAGTTTAAAAATGCCGCTGTGCTGATAGCTGCGCTTTCAGTGTGCACTAAGACGAAGGCTGAGACTGCTGCTGCACTGACAGGGTGCACGGGGGTTCGTGATTCCCAGCCGTAATCTCAATGAGGTCTGTCAATGGCTCTGGAAGGTATTTTCAGATAGAGCGAAATGCAGAGAGGCTGGCCCACAGGTAGCTAGAGACAGTTGGGACATTCCTCAGTTCTGAACAAAATCAGCTGAGCTCTAGACTATCACATCACATTGAACAGCCACAAAGAATTTGTATTTTGTCAACACCAACACAATCAAGCCCGAGCACATCTGAAAACAGCAATATTTACGCTTCCTACAAACACACAGTCCCCTTCCCAGGGCTCTGCAGCCCACCTCTGGGACCACTTGGATCGGTGCCTCTATCAAAAGTGAAGCCCATTATGCCTGCTGCCCCTTCAGAAGGACCAGCCAGCCATCATCTCAGTCTGCCTTCTTTCAGTTGTCTGAAAGCTCCGGACTCCAGAGGAAAGCACAGGAGAGAAATCTCCAATAAGGGTTAAAAGAGAAGGTCAGCATTAGTAGCATGGGTGAGAAAGGGAAACCCAATTGAAAACACAGCAGAAGAGATCACCTCAAAAGCCACCCTGGCACCAGCCCGTGCAAGGACTAACAGGGCATTAACAACAGGAAAGGAGCCTGCAGGCCAGATGGAGACTGCAAGTCGCCCTTCGATGGCCTGCTCCACTCCACCCGTCGTAACAGAGCCTCCACTTTCAAGATGGGCACCTGGCCACATATGACATTAACTGTATGTCCCTGTCTCCTGTTCCAAGGCACAGGCAGGTGACAAGGAGTATCATGTGGCCACTCTCAGTGACTTCTTTTAAAGGACACCAGTTCAGGGACTTTGCATTTCACCCCTTCCCACAAGTGATGCCTGGAACATGAATGTGCTGGTTGGAGGTGTAGCTTCCATCCTGGACTTTGAGGAGAAGGTCATGTGCACAGGCTGGCAGACCTGTGAATGGGAAGGAGTCGAAGGCTCATGGGACAGAGGTCCCTTGCCCATCACAGATTGTCTCCGCCAGACTTGATGGAAAAAGACCAGACTTAGTTCAGCCGCTGTTACTTTGGGTGTCTGTCTCTCTTAGCTAACCTAGTTTGAACACATTGAATGAATATGAAGTTTAATCCCATTATTCCCAAAGCTCTCCTAAACCAAAAGTTGCATCCCAGTTAATAAAAGGTCCATATAATAAAGCCTGAGATTTGGATGGCTCTCTGAGCTGTTATGTGATGAATCAACTTGAAACATGTTTCAGCTGCATATTTCTAAGTAGTCTGGTATGTTCTATAATAAGTGTTGACTTAAATCTTTCACTAAAAAAAAAGCCCACATGGACTGAGCTGAGTATAGGATGGTAAATAGGCCCAAATGCAATGTGCTAAGCACAGAGTGTTCAGATATAAATGAAACCAGTCCCCACCACCCCCACCACCCCAAGATGTTCACGATCCAGAAAAAAGACTTAGGAAATGAAAAAGGACAGAGCAAAGGACTTTGTCTCCCTTCATAAATTTTGTCATCTAACGACTTTTTAAACTAAATATTACGTGTTATTTTTTAAAATACATATCAAATATGATTATATTATAAAGTATTAATGTACAAAAAATACATAATTTGACCACATTCTGTTTTTAAGAATATACTATTTGTCTGTCTATCATACAGAAAAACACCCGAAGGCTATACTACACTGGGATTTGCAGTGACAAGTTTTTCTTTATCCTCATCTAAAATGTTAAAATCACCTATTTTTTGTTAATATAAAAAAGAGTCCCTTAATAATAATAATAATAGAATCATAATGAATGAAAGCAGCAGCTACCATTTCTTGCATGCCTGCCATGTTTCCAGCACAATACTAGAGGCCTCATATATGCTAGTCCTCACTCAGTCCTACCTACCTGCAAGGTAGGTCGCAGCCTTGCTTTATGAATAAGAAAGCTGGCCCTCCCTGGTGGCATAGTGGGTTAAAGCACAGCGCTATGAAGCCAACGCCACTCTAACATCAGTTCGATCCCCGGTCAGGAAGGTGACCCACATGACACAGCAGGCCTCTCCTGTCTCTCCCGCAGCAGTGTACTTCATCAGTCAGCCTGTTCTGCTCCCGCTGTCTCTGGTGAATCTTCTCACCACCCCTGCACCTCTGGCTTGTACCCCGGTACTATATGCATAAAAAAAAATCTTAAAAAAAAAAAATGAGAAAGCTGGGGCTCAGATTAAGTTGGTTTTCTATCTCAAGGCAGAGAAGGAGGCCAGACTGCACCCCACTGTGACTTCAATAATCCATCCTCCTTCCATAATACATGCTACCTCCTCTACTCAAGGCAAATATTCTGTAATTACATTTCTACTTGCCTTGTACATTTCTACAATACTGGCCTCTCCTCTCCTATGCCACCATGTATAACCCACATCTTCATTTCATTTGTCTTGGGGTAGATTCGTGTCGTAAGTTAATTAAGCAGGAACCTCACCTACTCATGTCCTAAAGACAGAGCCCCCACTGAGAGGGGTTTGCTCACAGTACTGCCAAACTGACGGCTTCTTTGCTGGCAGAGACAGGAAGTGATAACTGTTTAGAACAGAAGACAACTGGCAGAGAAGCCTCCAAAGCCAGAAGGCAAACTAGTTCTACCTCTCAGTAGTCCGTTGTCCTTTCTGCTAGAGTCCAGAGGGTCTCTGACTAAAACCAAATCACCTGAGCATTGTTCCTTATTTTTCTAGGGAAGGGAACCAGCCATTCATATGTAAATGAGTGTTTGGAAAGTGAAGACTCTATATCTGGGAAGCTCCAAGACACTCAAACTGACAGTTTTGGCAAAGCAGAGAGATATGTGAAAGGACCACAGCTGAGACAAAACTTAGCTGGGGGTTGGGTGAGGCTTTTTGTGGACAAATCACTCTCTTATACCAGGTCTGAAACTATGTTAGGAACTGCAAGTTTTTGGTCACATAGGCTAGACTCTGCAAACTCACTACCACTGATCAGGTTCAAGTCACACCCTTCCAGAAGACATACCTCGGCAAACCATCAGGAACATCAGTGGGACAACTGACAGAAGAAACTTAAATGTTTAAGTGAGAATAAGAGCGAATAAAGTGGAGGAATCCTGGGATCTTCAAGTCCCGCTGTGTCCACTGGACCTTCTTTCACAAGACAGGTGTATCTGGTGCTAAGTGGTAGCAGGTTGACTCCTTAGGACTATTCAGAGAAATCCAAAACAGAATGTTCCCAGTCCAGGACTGCTACTTCAACTTACAGGACCCTCTCCATTGGCTCTTCACTAACCGATAATCTACCCATTCCTACTGACCGGCACAAACCTAAGCCCTGCTGCTTGGCCTATGCTGTCTCACTAGTCCTTCCCCAGGGGAATCTTCCGTTTCTATCCCCACCCATCTCACATCATCACCCGTGTTTCTTTGACTGACTTATCCCTACCCGCGAACAGGGTGACAGGGTCTGCAGAGAGTGGAGAGAAAGGCTGAGGCTCATCTATTAAAAGGCAAAACAGGTGTCAACAAGGAAACTTCTGGACCTCAGCGCCACTGTTCACTCACAGCCACAGTCAACCTTAGCGCAGACATTACTCACTGCTCATTTATCCCAGGAAGGACCATTCTTCATTCAAAAAGAAAAAGAAAGGTTATTTTAGAAAGGGAAATTCTTGCTCCATAATTGTCGAAGGATCAGAAAGCCCAAGACCAGCTGGTGTTGCTAAAAGGCAGCCAGGCATGCTGGGTGGGGTCCTGAAGCACAAGGATCCATGTTCACAGAGGGCCACGTGCCTCAGCAAGATCACTGGAGACCGGGGTTATGGCCACAGAGCACCAGGCCCATCCTGACCAACCACAGCCCTAGCCCCCCTTGCCAGGAAGGAGGCAAACCACAACAACTACCACCAGGAGAGAAATCCAGATGAAGCCCACTCCCCCTAACATGCCTCCTGAGAATCTACTGACTTTGACCAATAAAAGACAGCAATTGCTTTGCGGCAAAAAGAGGGAGGAAGAGAGAGTGCCTGGAGAGGGAAAACGGGCTGAGACAGCCCTCTCAACTCCACTCCCATTCAGTCTGGTCGTAAATCTGCATGTACAACCACTGCCACCATTGTTGCTAGTATTTCCTGAGCACTTACTACACACCGGCACTAAGTATCCCACATGCCTTATCTCAGTGAAGACACACGAGATGGATATTGCTTTAACCTCTACTTAAGGAAGACGGTGCAGTGGCTGTGTGAAGCAGGATCTAAGTTTCAGAGTCAGCAAGTGGCAACGCCTTGGTGATGGGTTTCAGCAACCATGCTCTTAATGACAACCTCATTTTACCCCATCTGCCATCTTGCCTGAGCATCTACTGGGGCGCTCTCTAGTAACAGCACATGTAGAGAGGAAGGAATGCACAGAATGTAGAGCTGCTCTCTGGCCTAGAAAGGAAGGACAGGGGTGGCCGGGGGACAGAATCAGGAGGCCACTCTCAGTAGGGGGAGTAATGTGATTTCCAAAGAGATGAAGAGAAAACCAAGACACATCTAGGAAACAATCCCCACAGCAGGAGCAGAACAGGCATGAAGGAAAAATAAGAAGCTGGAGCAACCGGTCGAGATAGGACTGGAGAAGCACGGGCCATGAGGAGATTGGGGTCCAGCCTGCAGTCACCGGCGACTGTTAAGAGGGAAGTGGTATGATGAGATTTGTGTTTCTGCCAAACAATCATGCTTCAAGCGAGACAAACCGAACTGAAGACGCAAGAGATGTAACACAGGGATGATTTACCACCACTGCCCGGGGGAAGGAGCTGAAGGATGAGCTAAGGTACTGGTCATGTGGTGCTGGGGCAATCAGGACTAACCGTCTCATGCGAGGTGTGGCCAAGGAGCCTGGGGAGTGCTCTGGCTTCTCGTCACCCATTTGCTCTGACTGGGCACTGTACGCCACCCACGTTATGGGAAGGCTGAGTGTGCAGTGAGCACCGGCTGCATTCTCTGTCTTCGTGCCAGTGTCCACTCACCCTCCTCCCTTTTAACAGAGACTGAAGCTTCCCACGCCCCTCTAGTCTCTCCACCATCTAGAAATGTGGTCCTTTCTAGCTGTGGTCATCAACTCACGCGTTGCTGACAGCCACTGTCTGGACTGCCTGTAGCTCCGCAGACTTCACACACTGGGCCCACACTGACCAAGCAGCTCTGGCCAGTTCATCTGAGACAACAGAAAAGCCTCAAAGTCTTTTGGTGCTACTCAGCACCATGTCAGCTGCAGGCCTGCAGCAGACAGCTGGCAATGAACGGGTTGAGAAGAGAAAGGTGAGCTTCCTGGGGTAGGCTAAGGTGTTGCTCTGTAGCGCCAGTCCTCAGAAAGGGCTCCCGGCCTGCAGCAGAGTGTCCCGAGGGCAAGTCAGTTACAGGATTGTACTACTAGGGCCTTTGTTCCAGCCTCAGGACTCTCCAAGTCTCCTGCCACTCCCCTTTCTGCCTGGCCAGCTGGTGGCCACGAGCCTGCAGCTGTGCTCACCACATGCTCCCACTGCACACAGGGTGGTTTTCTGACAGAAGGGGATGTGACAGGGAGTTGATACACAGACAGTCATGGCTGGTCTCAGGTGGACACAGCACAACTCACAGCCTTTTTCAAGCAATTTTTCAATGACCCCTCAAATCTGCCCCAGCTTTCCAGGGGAACATCACTTTCATCTCTTCTTTGGATGCTGCACCCCATTCCCACCTCTCTCATGCTGATAAGCCAAGCTTCTTGTGCTTAAAATAGAAAATCAGTGCCATCTCCCTGGCCAAAGCTCCCAGTGTGTCTTTGCAGGACCCAACTTACTCCAACTTCCTAAAAGATGATGACTTCAAAAGATGTCACTATGGGCACCCACAGCCATTGCTATATTGTACAAAGTAAGCCCGGATAACACCCCTGGGACTCTACCCTGAGCTCACCAGATACTGATGTCACCAGCAGGAAACAAAGGAGAAGAGCTTTTGTGCTGTGGCTTTCCTTATTAAAGAACATTTCTCCAACAGCCACCTACCCTGAATTTTTTCCCACCATCTCCACTCAAACTGACTGAGAAGGGCCACAGACCTCTACCATGCCTCAGAAGCCACCAGCCACAAACCAGGTAAAAACAATCAAGAATAAGGCAGCATGTCAGACCTTTGAAGGCTGCATCAACAAAAGCAGTTCTCTCCTGCACACTGGCCAGCAAGCTGCACCGCACAGCCTCCTGGGGTGGTGTCCTCAGCTCTACCCTCGACGGGCACTGCAGCCTGTGCCTCCATCTTAAGGGCTTCTCCCCAAGGTGACCTTGATGCTCCTCCCAGTGAGAGGAGCACCCCCGTCCCCTCCACTTGATGCTGTGGGGGTCTCAGACTCACTTTAACTACTAGCATGTGGGAGCTGTGAGTCTGCATGACTTCTAAGCCAGGTTAGAGAAGGTGGTGCAGCTTCTGCCTTGTGCTTGAAGCCTTGAGCCACCGTGTAGGAAAGTCAAGGCCCCGAGACAGCCACGCGCCTGCAAGAGTTCATGTGGGGACCGAATCGGCAAGCGGGCCTAGGAATCAAATCTGCTCTGCCCAGGCATCAGACAGTATGAACCAGCCTTCAGATGATTCCTGCTTCTATCTTCAAATCTTCCAGCAGTGGCCCCAGATACTGAGA
Source organism: Condylura cristata (assembly GCF_000260355.1). NCBI lineage: Eukaryota > Metazoa > Chordata > Mammalia > Eulipotyphla > Talpidae > Condylura > Condylura cristata. Next base: position 23,850,349 of record NW_004567114.1, on the reverse strand, counting down.
CACAGGAACAAGGCAATCCCACTGAGTCCTTTCCAACCGCCTGGCCAAAAGTCTCCATGAGCCCAGTGAAACGATTCTTATTTGGGTGGTTTGTCTTAAAGCAACAGTAATGGAAACAGCTGGTGACATGCTTGCGAGCCTATTCTCATCGCCGCTGCTACCAGACAAGCAGCCTCTCTTAAAAGCAGACTTTAAAAAAAAAAAAAAAGGAAGAGCGTTTATAATTTGCCAAGCTTATGCTAAGGGCTCACATGCCTAATGTTACGTGGTGCTCACTAACCATGCTGCTGTGAGTAAATACTAGGATTATCCCCATTTTAGAGAAGAGGAAATAGGCCCCAAGGCTGAGCACCATGCCCAAAGCCACCTCGGCCTGCCTCAGAGCTCAGGCCCTAGCCCACCCACCCTATGCTCTCCGGCACTCAGAAACAGGAGCTGTTTCTATATGGAGGGCTCAACTACTCGGGAGCATGGCTCTCCTGCCCCATAACCCAGGTCTGGGACTTTTCAAAACACCTGGGTGACAGGACAGAGCACCAGCAAACATTTGCCCTTGTCTGTGCTGAAGGATCCCCCCTTCCCTGGAAAACCATTGTGACCCACCACCCACCCTCCCAGCCTCCTCCCACAGTGCCATTTCTCCTTTATGGTCTAATTCCTCCACCAAGGTCTTCCCAAGAACTTTGCTTTCTCCAGACACCATCTCTTGTGCTCTTGGCCACCCATTCTTCCATGCGGTTTTGTGCATGGAATTGGATTGTTTACATAATGGCTCCTGAGGTTGGAAAAAATGTTGTAGAAGTAACAACTCTGTTATCTACAGATAAAGTGATCCTTTATTGTATGTCCTAAAGCAACTAAACAATAACAGGTACATTAGTTTCTCTTGAAGACCTGCTGGATTGAGAATCATAACCCACTCACTGGCAAACACTCCAGGTGTGTGACCTGCACTTCACCAAGGGAATCAATCACAGGCCAGAATGTGAGGGAGAAACAGAGTCGTGTGCCCATCTGGTGACAGCTCAGCATCACTCTGCCGGCAAGGAAGCCCCAGTCAACAAGCCTAGAAATGATGACTGTCACTTTGAACCACAGTCCTTAAAACTCCTGGAAAGCTAAGAAACACAGATTAAAGTTTCCTATGAATCATTCCTCAACCTCTGTAAGTGCAGGGAGGGATCAGCCTCAAGTACTCCCTCAGGCTAAGACTGCCTCTGTCCTGACTCACCATCTTTCAGCCTATGCTATGATGTCTCTATAAGAACCTTCCCTGGAACTCCATGTCCACCACAATGGGTAAGACAAAGTTCTTCCTGCACCTTCCCAGCCTGTCTCCAAAAATTACTCTACAAACTATTTCTCTTCTTGTGGAATTGGGGGTCGCACTATGGTTTGGCAACTCACAAACATGTGGATTCTCAAAGTGATACACCTCCGCGGGGCAGAGGGCTCTGTTCTTCTCCTATTTCATGGGGAGAACAGCCAGACACAGCTAGGAAAACCCCAATGCAGGATATCTTGCTCTCAGGGAACCTCCATGTGAGGAAAGATCTTAGAATATCAACTGTTTTCTAAGCAGGGACATTCTGTTTCTTCCAGGAAGGTGATGATCAGTGACCTTCCCACTCGAAGCTTTTCCTCTGATAGAGTGGTCACCAAAATCTTATGAGGAGTCTAATTTTGGCCAGATTCATGGACCTTACAATCTAGAGTCTGGCACTTAAAGTAAGTAATACATTAGAATCAAGGACAGATGTTTTTATTGGAAGAGGGCAGGGGAAGCATCCTAAGATAAATCAAAGTTACGTGAACTCATTTTTCTCAGATACTCAGGCATCCGGAGGGTTCACACGGGCCACAGCATAATTTTTCAAATCTCTTATTTTCTTCCATTTGTCACCTTACAAAAAGAAGCACTTTTAAAAAGTGATTCTGGCTCGGAGTTGCCACTGCCAGGGCATCCAGGAGCTGCTGCAGAAGGCTCAGAAGCAAAATAACCTGAGACCAGGGCTGCAGTGCAAGCTGAAACTGAACAGTTCCACCTGCAGAGGGAGAGGGCGTTCAAGACCAAAGAAGCTGAGGCTCTGGGATCCCCGGACAGGTCAGCACTGAAGTGGAGAAGAAGACCAAGCACAGGGTTACCAAGTGCCAGACCTACTTCTGGAAGAAGAGTGATGAAGGTCTACATGATCTCCTGGCCTCTGTCTGTAACATCGGCTGGAAACCCACAGAAACTATTACATAAATGGATGGGGAGAAAGAAAGAAGACCCTGTCCCTTGGAGTTGGAATCTTAGATACCTTCCTGGGATATGTAGCTTTAGCAAAACTTGAGTTATACTCTTGTGACAAGGCATTCAGTTGTTTCTATAAAGTTCCGTCACTTTTTGAGGAAGAGTAAATCTAACTTTTTAGTATAGACTTAAACTGATGCAAGTATTTCATCTTTTTACTACATATTGTTTTAGAAATGTAATGGATATAAACTATCTCCTTTGCCATGCCTCTGAGTTCAAGCAACATACATATTAATAGTTTTTCTTTTTTGGATGTAGTAAAAAAGGAAATTAAAGAGATAAGTATTTTTTCTTTTTTAGGAAAGAAAGGGATAAAATATTATTTTCTCTATAGCTTTCTTAAAAGTCCAGAGGCTTTATCAATGAAAAAATAGCAAATAATTACTTGTAACCTATGTGAAGCAGCAGCATGCCTTAAATCACCCTTTCCAGGGCTCTCCCTTGTGGCACAATGGGTTAAAGCACCACATTATGAAGCTCTCCAAAGCCACTGCAGCACGAGTTCGATCCCCCACCAGGGA
>NW_004567114.1:23823954-23847089 GCF_000260355.1 Condylura cristata | reverse complement strand
AAAAAAAAAAATCCTTTCCAGCTAAGGCTTAGATGGATGAATACCACTAAATCCGGCTGACTTCAGTTCCTCTTAATCAAAATTACTAGCAGATAGGATTCAAGAGCTATGTTATTAGTGTACTCACAGTCATTTAGAAGTAAAGTCTCTGCCATGCCAAAAAAAAATATGCGCATATATATATATATATATGTTTCTACCAGGCCAAATCTGCAGAATTCTAGGCCTTTCCTTTCCTCACATCACAAAAGCTCAAAAGTACTAGTAGCAACAAAGTTGGGATTCTCTTCTTGAGCATGAGAAGGCAACAGCTATTATGCTAGCAATCAGTCTGAATCAGAACATTAAGGAACGAAAGATGGAAAGTCAAATCCATCTTTCGTGACCCCACAAAGCACGCCTGGCTCTCCTCCACAGGGAATGGTCTGGCATGGCCCACCTGACTACAAACTCAGCTCAAGGGTGACACCGGAGCTGACAGAGCACAGAAACCATGACATCAGAACAGCTGCACCAGACTCTGCCATTGACAAATGTGCCCAAGCCTTTTTTTATTGCTTACGTTACACTGCTGGTTAAAAATGTTTTAATTCCGGAAATGAGCAGCTATAAATATATCTGAAATCTATATATATGCTTCCCTTTCTTAAAGAAAAACAAAACCACAACATAAATATAATGGAAACTTCTCTGTTGGCTCAACCTTTGCATAGCTCCACGTAAGGGCAATTTGGGTCAGGATCAACATTAGAAGCAAACTGAGGGTACAGGATGATGGCTGGGGATCCCAACGCACTGTCAGAAGGGCTCTCAGGAAAGAGGAAACAAGAAATCAGTTTTTAGCACCTGTGTATTTTAGGATCACTGGGTCTACAGGTGTCAGTTTTAACGTGGGGCCTCCCCTGTCACACCCACACTCTGGGGTGGAGTCACAGGCTTTGGGGCTAGGTATTGAAATTATTTCCCAAAGAACACAGCAGAGAAGCCACCACACAAGGACTACAGAGTCCAGGACCCAACTCCAGGCTCCACTATTCTCTAGTCACGTCTTCTTGGGCCAGGCATTAAACCTCTCCAAGCCTCTGTTTCTCCTACAAGGATGGGGATTCCATACCTCTGCCCAGAGTACCTTAAATACTGACTCCAAGGAAAGTCTAAATCACCAAATACAAAATGTGATTATTCTCCATTTCATCTCAAAGAGTATTTAGGTGGGGGGAATGAAGAGGCATTTATTGTTATTACCATGAATAACGGGGAAATAATCCGATAAGGTCATGTTAGACCAGTTATTTTAAATCATCTGGGAGAAGCTGTGTGGGAGAATTTTGAGTTGGTTCTCCACTGCTACCCATGGAAGTCATGGGGCACCTTTCCTGTGTCCAGCTGTGGTGCCCTTGCATGCTAACTGTAGCATTAGTTTAATGCAATTAGTTAGGAAGGCTCATCTAGATTCCGTTTGTGGGGGAGAGAGGCAAGCTGCCGCTGGAGGAATGTTATTGACCCAACCCAGGATTTTATCCCAAAGCACAGGTAGCCAGGCATTGACTGCTCAAGAAATAAAAACGGTTTTCAATTCAATTAAAAAATGGGCCACTCCCTGGTAGCGCAGCGGGTTAAAGCACTGCACTAAGAAGCTAAAGCCACTTCCACATGAGTTTGATTCCTGCCTGCCCCAGAGGCGACCACATGGTGTGGCAGACCTCTCCTGACCCGCCCTCAGCAGTGTACTTCGTAGATCTGCCTGTTCTGCTTCCCGCTCTGTCTCTGGTGAATACTCTCACCCTCTGCATCTCTGGCCTGTACCCCAGTTCTGTACGAATAAATAAATAAATCTTTAAAAAAAAAAAATGGGCCAAGGACCAGAAAAGACATCTTCCCAGAAAAGACAAACATGTGGCCAACAGGTACACATAAAGACGCTCACCATCACTAAGTATTAGGGAAAGTCAAATCAAAACCATATGAGACAACACCCTACACCTGTTTGGAGGGCTGTTCTAAAGTAAGCGATAACAAGGTGGGCAATGGCATAGAGAAAAGGAAGTCTCTGTACATTGTTGGTGGGAATGTGAACTAGTGCAGTCACTATGGGCAACACTGCAGTTTCCTCAAAAAATTAAAAGTAGAACTATGATGTGATCCAGCAATCCCATTTCTGTGTATAAATCCAAAGAAAATGAAAACAAAATATTGTAGAGATATTTACACTCTTGTTTTCATTGTAGAATTATTCACAATATGCAAGATAGGGAAAAAACCTAAGTGTCAGTGTATGTCTCAAGAAAATGTATGTGTTTATATATATATATTTCATACAGATACATACATGCACACACAATGGAGTATTACTTAGCCAAATGGCAGGAGAAAATCCTGCCATTTACAACATGGATGAAACTTGAGGACACTATTCTAAATAATAAAAGTCAAATAAAGACAAATATCACATGAGATCACTCACATGTGGCATCTAATAAAGATGGCCCAATAAAAATAGAGAACAGAATATGGGTGTCATAGGCTGGGAAGTACGAGAGTAAGTTCTGGGGATCTCATGTACTGTATAATTAGCAATACTGTACTGTGTACTTGGAAGTTGCTAAGTAAATAGATCCTAAGTGTTCTCAGCATCCAAAGATAAAAGTAATTATGTGAGATAAACGAATTAACTAACCTTACAGTGGTAATCATGTACACACGTGTAGCAGTATACATGTGTTTCGGTATACAACCATTGCCCAGCATACATGTGTATCAAATCAGCACCTTAAGCCTACATGTTATATGTCATTACATCGCCATAAGCCAGAAGTAAAAATATGTCTTTTCTAATTGAAACTGTCACCTAGAAGAACAGAGAATATTGCTGTCCTACTATATAACACTGAGAAGAAAATGATGGTGCTCATCATGATGAGCAGGCAAGATGCAGGTTCCACTCCCCAACTTTGACCTCTGAGCTGAGCCTTACAAACATCCAGCTCCTTGCTGGCATATCCTATTCCCACAACACTCTGGACCACGCCTGAAAGCCAGCAGCACTGGTTCTGCTGTCAGGGGCTGGGGCTGGAAGCAGTGACCCTGTCCTCGGGTTCCAATATATCCATGTAATTATGAAACACAAATCCAGGTTCCTGAACCTCAAGGACCATTTTCCTTTTCAAAAAGCTTTAAAATTTTTGGAACTGCAGTGCCCAGTTGCCACAATGACCAACACAGAGGGAAAGAAGGTGCCCCCTGGATAATTTCTCAAGGCCTTTTAGAAAACGAAGAGTCATTCCTTTGGTCACACACATGGGAATTCACAGGAAAGATGATGCAGTAGACAGCAAGGGGGTGGGCACAGTTCAGACAGGACAGCCCCACCAATGTTACCAGACAATGCTGGAAGAGTCTGTATCGCTACTGCCCAGCATGCAGTTGACATTATTGTAAACAATCAAAGGGCAAGATTCTTGCCAAGAGAACCAATGTTCGTATTGAGCACATTAAGCGCTCTAAGAGCTGAGACAGCTTTCTGAAACACATGAGAGAAAATGAGCAGGAAAAAAAGGAAGCCAAAGAGACAGGTACTTGGGTACAGCTGAAGCTCCAGCTTGCACCAGCCTGAGCTCACGGTGAGGCCCCAGGGAAGGAGCCTGAGCTGCCAGGACCATTCCCTGTGGATTCCTGGTGTGTAGGTGTGGGGGCGACGAGTGGGGAGAAAATTTTTGAGGCGACTTGGAGGAGGCATGTGGAACAGGGACATGTAAAAGAGGAGGTCTACTTGCTTCTTGGCTTTGTACTTACACCAGGGACTTGGGGTACATGGGGGGAGACACATGAAGTAGAGACATGCTGAGACCCTTGAAAGAGATGTGGGTGAGAGAGTCGCGGGAGGCTGACGACGGCAGCTTTTATCTTGACTTGTATTTTGACCACGCTCCTCTTGTCCCATTCTGCTCTGTCCTCTTCTGTCCCTTTCCTGTGGGTCCCCACCAGAAGGGGCCTTAGACTGTAGCAAGCTGATGGGGCTCAGTGGCCCTGCTTTGGGGCAACCCTGCTTGATGGGGCATTTACTCACAACTTGGGGGGCAACTTGGGGTGTTTCACTGGGAAACTATTGTCCTTCTGTCTTTCTGCACACTAATTTTATTAAAGTACTTTTCTATAAAAATTCTTTCTAAAGAATTAGTTCTTTTCTATTAAAATTCTTTCTAAAAATAATTAAAATTTCAAAAATAAATGTGTTTATTGTGGTAGCCCTGCATTGTAACATCGTATATTCAGGTGCATGTCACTGAGCCTAAGTGTGTATACTTTTTTTTAATAGCTGACTAGTATTCTACTGTACATATGGACCGCATCTTCTATGGAACCTTTGAGCGCCAATCTTCTCAATAAACACAAAGTCCTTTCCCATCTTGCAAAATGGTGGTTGTGGAGGTAGCTACTACAGATAAGTCTGAAGTCTAGAAAGCTGATGCTGATGGTGAAGTTAAGAAGGGCAAAGCCAAACCCCTAAGAGGTGGAAGCCCCAGAGCAGCAGAAACCCTGAGCTGGTGTGAGGAATTGGCCTACACTGTGATATGAGGTAATTTGTGTGCCTTCTAAAAAGGCCGTGTGCTAGAGGAAGTATTCAACAGCTAAGTCCAGGGTTGAAAGGGAGAAGGTCCTGTCTGTAGTCACAAAATCAACTGGTCTTGACAAGAACATCAGAACCTAAGGGGTTAAACTTGACACAGTGTCCCAGTGTAATCTACTGAGGTGTCCTTGAAAGCTGAAGAGCCACAGCAAAAATCCTTCAGTGGGCATGTGAGAAAACCACGACATCCTAAGAGGGCCCCACAGAGGCAGAAGGGTGGTTTCTGGAGCTGGGCCAGGCCTGCTACTAGTGACTGGACCTCTCTGTCCCTCCACCTAAAGCCTTGGCATAGGACACACCAGAACTTGGTCAGCACCACCTCTAATAACATTGTCATCGATGGTGTGAAGATCCCAAAATGGCTCCCTGAGGCTGGCTTCATGGAGAAGCCGCCATCAGCCCCGACACCAGGGAGGTGACATCTTCCACACAGAGAAGGAGAAGCGGGAGATGGCAGTGCAGCCGAGGCTGATCAGACTGTGTAGACTGGCAGGTTCTGCCAGATTCCCAGCTGTGACTCAGCTCCAGGGCCCATCCACTGGGTCTGCTCTCTCCATGGACTTCGCCTTCACAAACCAGTGTTCTAAGCTTCTTACAGAGAATCTAATTAAGTAATGACAATTTAAAAAAAAATAAGCACAAAAGAAAGTTAAAGACTGGAAACAGAAAGCTATTATGAACTCCCCCGTTGAAAATACTGTTCTCCTTCCTGTTGGATTCTGAAGGGTAACAGAATGAGGGACCAAAAAATATATAGTAAGTGTCCAGATGGCATGTGCAACATGACTTAAATGGCAGGAGATGAGGTACATAGACTAGAATAGGCAATTCACACATAACGATAAAAACAGTTGCATTTGCACAGTGAAATCTGGAATAACTTTTTTTTTCAATGAGACTTTTTCCTGACACATCAGGTGGCAAACAGTGACAAGGATTTGCATAAAGAGGTCCCAGTTGCAAGAGGAAGCACTGTCAAGGTCCTGTAAACTCAAGGGTGTGATGACAGTCCCTACCCCACTCCATTCCCCACCCCTTTTCTCCCAGGAGTGGACAAACAGTCACCAAAGCGGGGCAGGTCCACAGACAAATTAACTCAACTTCTGACTTCCTGAGCTATTCTAACAGCACTGTTCTCTGGAGTCCCAAGTCCTGAAAAGTTTATGAAATGGACATATAAAAGCAAGGGCTTGATGACAGCAAATGCAATTGACTGAACAAAGGATTTGAATCCATCCAGAAAGGAACTGGGACAGAAAAGGCAAGATTTCATAGCCACAGTGGAACTGCTGCCAAACATTTGCTGCTGTTTGCACAGCCTGGTGTGTGCATGATTCAAGGGTAGGGCAGGGAGAGAGGGGGGAAGGTGGGAAAAAGAAAAGCAATGCCATTGCTGCCATCCAGAATCCATTCTTTTCCACAGGGGGGATAAACTATCAAAGGAGAGCTACCAGAAAAGCTTGATTTCATTCATTTCTAAGTAGTAAACTTAAGGTTGAGGATAGAAGACTGACTTTTCTCTGTATTTCAATTTTGTACTGTTTTTACCTTGTGTGTGTGCATGACATATTAAACTTAAAAATCCACAGTGCAGTTGTAGAGAACATAACTAACACATTGAAAAGGCAAGTAGCAAATTATACTCAAAAGTACACACTCATTAGTTGTGAGTTCAAATACTTAGAGAATAGGGTCCTCCGTTGTGGCGCAATGGGTTAAAACACAGTACTGTGAAGCTAGCCACAGCCGCTTCCGCATGAGTTCGATCCCCAGCCTGGCCCCGGAGGTGACCACATGGCGCTCCAGACCTCTCCTGACCCGCCTGCTGCTCCCCTCAACAGTGTACTTTGTCAATCTGCCTGCTCTACTCTCCACTGTCTCTGGTGAATCCTCTCACTTCCCCTGCACCTCTGGCCTGTACCCCAGTTCTGTATGCATAAGCAAATCTTTACAAATAATAATAATAACCTTTATTTTAAAAAATTACTCAGAGAAAAAAGGCAGCGGCTGCAAATTACAGTAACAATGATCAATATCTGAAACACCTGCTTGTGATAAGCACTGCTAAAAGTTTCACCTAGATTATTTTATTCACTCCTCACTTCTATCCTGTAAAATGAGATGGGTGGAATTATAATTAACCCCAGTTTATATGTACAAAAACGAAGACATAGTATAGCATTTGCCCCAAGGCTCCAGTTAGCAGGTAACAGGGCCTGGATGGAAACCCAGAGCTTACATGGGCTCCTCTCCGATGGAAAGGGGCTCCCTCCTGAATGTGGGCTCTAAAGGATGAGCATCTGGGCACTGTCTGGAGAAAGGGGGGGAGGGGATGGCAGCAGGGGTTAGTGCATAGGGAAAGGCACAGCACTAGACTCTTTGACAATCAAAACCATAAACATTTCTTGAGGGCCTACTCAATCCTGACACAACCAGATTTGGAATAGCTGCAGGCAATCAAGCTACCATTCAGAGCTGGAGAGGGCTACACATGGCATTCTCCTAGCAGCGCTCAGTACAATTCTGCAGCCCACCCTCATAGGCAGAGTCTCAAAAGAGCCTGTGCAACAAGAACGCTCAGTGATGAGGAAGCCAGGAGGGGGGACATTAAAAGGTGTCCCTCTGACCCTGGCATTCGACTGGCACAGCCAAGAAGGAAGAAAAAATATATTGCTTTTCACCTTGAGGCAAAAGCATTTTAATTATCAGCAGAGAGGCCAGCAAAGCCATACACCCGCCAGCTGTCCCATCCAATCAGGCCAGAGGCCATGACAAAACCAGGCCGTGTTTCTCAGGGGATGGATGAAGCACTGTGTGCTCAGGCTGGGTCAAGAGGCAGGAGAGGAGCAGGCCTTTCCCACAGAGGCCCAAGAGCCATTGGAGGGGCAGCTGGGCAGAGTAAGCCCCAACTACTGCCCAACTAAAATAAATCTGCTCCTCTCAGCGGGAGTGGTTAACACAAGCCAGGCTGTCCTGGGAGGGGGCAGTTCAGGACCACCAAAAATTCTCACTTTGGATTTTAAAAAGAGAAGCCCAGTATACCTAAGGAACAAGGAACAGAAAGAAGTTCCTCCTACTCCTTGGAAAGGAAAAAAAATCCAGTCCCATGACTGAGCATGGTTCCTGGGAGTTACGTGGCGCAAGTCATTTCACACTGCCTTAAACAACACTGCTCTGTCCCATGTGGTCACATTTTACAGAGGAGAAGCCTGAAGCTTCAAGACACTATCCACATACCCATGTCAGGAACTTAGGAAGGTGGCAGGTGCTCAAATAACACTGCTTCATTTTAACTCTGATGAGAAAAAAGTAATCACAGCTGACAATGAACGTTATTTGAGCCCGTTATTGCTGTATGTGGTTCCCATAAAGTCGCAGTTATCAAGAACCTATTAACGATACTGAGGACTTGGTGTACTTCAATCCAAGTCTTTCTGATGCCCAAAACAGGCTTTCATTAGCCCACCAGGCTTCCCAAAACTCAGCTTGAAGGAGAAATGCCTTCTTCACAATCAAGACCCCCCCAGATTCCCACCCTAGGGAAGATGCCAGAAAGAAAGGGGTGTGCCATCCACAACCTCATCGCTGCCTCACTGGTCTAGTTAATTGCCCAGGTCTGAAAGAGTCCTGTGCAATTCAGAGCAGGGGGTGGAAATCCAATCCTGGGCAAAGCTCTGAGACACCAGGATGCTCTTGGTCAGCTCCAAGGACAGAATGGCACTTAACTGCGTCCTACTTCCAGGCTGACGGCAGCCCTGGGTTTACTGTGAGTCCCTGTTATGATTCATGAGATCGGAGCCTCTCTTCCAGCAAGGCCATCTGTCATGCTCCAGGCAGCAAAGGGGGAAGGGAGCACCTGTGAGCTCCCATCAGCTGTTTTCCCACTAAACGGTTTGGGAAGATTCCCCACCAAGAGGGCTCTGGGCCCTGCAACAAGAAGCCAGAAACAGGGGGCCTGGGCATGCTGGCGCCTGACACAGATCCAGACATACAGTAGGGCAGCTCCCACTCACCACGCACTTGTTCCCACATAATGTCAGAGACCACCTCAACCAACCCTCTCATTTCACAAGCAGGCCTCTAAGGCCCAGAGAGGTCAAAGTATGCCCAAGGGCGCCCAGTCAGGCAGGGCCAAGGGAGCGTCGGGACCGGTGTTCCTCTCACTATTGCAGTCTATCTCTTACCTAGATGTCCGATTTAAGAAGTTTCTATAGCAGTATTGATAATGCTGTTTGTAACCTTCTCTGAGTCTTGGATTAGAAAAAGTTACTCATTCCCCAAAATGAACGTACACACAATTTGCATAAATTCCAAGGGTTGCAAGTGACCTAGGTTAACAACACTTCTTAATAAAAGGAACAAGTGTGGCTGTACAAAATACTGATGGGGAAACTGAAGGGGTCCCCGAGGTAAAGAGAAGGGCCAGAGAAAAAGCTACCTGCTTGTCTTGATTCAGCCAGACCAATGACTTCAGCACACCATGTCTCAGCTTCCTGATCCATAAGTGACCCTGAGCTACCTCAAGGAAATGAGGTGACACACCAGGTCAAGGAATGGAAAATTCTCCAAGAGACTTGGAAGAAAGGAAGACAGGCAGCCTCTTGCTTGTCTCTTTAGAGATCCTGAAGTACAAAGCTTGACCCTGAGAGATCAGTGCCACAGGCCATCTGTGAAAGATGGGAGCTACTTAGCTGTTGAGGAGGAAGGTAGGGGAGGGAAGAAGTAATTATTTATTTGACTTTCAAAGCAATAGTGGTTTAAATCAAAAGAAAGAGAGGTAAAGGGAAAATTTTAGGGAACCATCTGGAAATCAGAGCCCACCCAGCTGTTGATGAGCTCTTGCCCTGAAGCTGACCCCTCACTGAGGCTATATTCCCAGACTAAAGCTCCATCACCATCCAGAAATATCTACCAAGATTCACACACAACATACTCTTCTGCCCTCACAGGAGCCAAGAGCTGCCCTGGCCCCCTACTTCCTGCTCCACTGACTAGACACCGAAGTCCCCAGAGCCACCAAAGAGGAAAGCGCGGCAGGCAGCACTCCAGAGCAACCTTGTGGAAAATAAGGGCAGATGTTCCCCAAAGACACATGACTCCTCTTTAGGGGCCCCTCAGCCATTCCCACCATGTGAAAGGACGGAGGTAAGAGAACCCACAGGGAATGTCAAGGACACCCATTGTCCTGGGGGCCATTAGGCAACGGTGACTGCTGCAATGTCTGCCTGGAACTTCTCAGTTCTCCTCATCAGGCTGTCTTGTTCACGCCTCTCCATTCCTCAGATCGCCACCTCAGGAAGTCCTCAGGCAAGCCCCCGTGTGTCTCCAGACACCAGCATCTACTCCCCACAGCACCTACCACAGCCATGTGGTGAGTGTGCGAGTCTTGATGAAGGTCCTCCTCTCTGACCTCTGCACCATGGAGGGCAGGGCCTGTGACTATTATGGCCCCAAGAATAAACACATGAACTCACACATCCATGAGAGTCCTCTCCTTGTGGGAGATGGCCTCACACATCCAAGGGGAAAGGGAAAAGCAAGGCTCTCAGACAGAATGGAAGAACTGAAAGGCAATACAGGTCAATACTCCTGGCCGCCCCAGGCTCATCTACTGAGTCACCTTTACCTGGCTGGCTGTTTGCTTCATTGCAGCTTTCTTTCCTTATGTATTTACTTTGATTTGCAGAACATATGTCTGTATTCATGCGAAATGTGACCCATCGACTGAACACAATACTCTAGGGCCAGCCTGGCAGCTGCTACCCTCCTACAGACAGAGGGAAAATGCATTTCTTTGAGCTTTTGTGTGATTCTATCAGGAAAACTCCTCAAAACACATCCTCCAAATCCCTGTGGGAGAGAATTTGTAACAGAGAACCAAAAAGACTAGAAATGCAGAGAGTAACAGGGAGAGCGATTCAGGAGCACCAGGGCCCGGGAGTATTGAAGACTCATTTGAGATGCCCTAGGAGGCACAGAAAGTCCTTCATATGCCTCCTGGAAATGACTGGGAGTTGGGGGTAGCTGGTATTTTGCTGCCTCCTGCATTCACCCTGGGGCTGTTTCGGTTTCTTTTATTCTACAGGAAGAACATCCTATGGCTATTCCTCACCCTTTTCTGGGCAAGTCACTTCTGCCTCCTTGCTCCTGGTCAGGGTGCCTGTTGCCTCATCGCTAGGGGGGAGTATGTCTACCAGTGTGCAGAAGCGGGGACACTGGTGAGCAGAAACCACTGGGTTGCAGGGCTCCTCAGGCCTTGCGGCCAGCAGCGCTCCACCTTGAGAAATCCTGCACACAGAACTGGGGCAGGGGCTGTGGTGGGCGTTCAAACGAGTGAGCTCTAGGCCCCAGATCTTCACAGGCAGGGCGAGATGGGAGGTCGGTGCTCACACTACAGGAAAGCCAGCTTTCCCCTTCCTTACCCGATGAACTCCCAGAGGTTAGAGACAGGCCCAGGCCTGCATGAGCACATCCCTGGGAGGGCTGGGGGAGGTCTTGGGCCTCCAGTCACAAGAGGGCACTCATCGAACCACTAAACACAAATGGGGTGGCTACTGAGGGAGCGTAACAGAGAATTCACAGTTGGGGCTGCGTGGGACAGACTGGCAGCAGGTCCAGGTGGCAAAGGGTGGTGACCTACCCCAGCAGCACCTGGACGCCAGGTATCAGCTGCAGCAGAAACAAAGGCCAGAGGGAGTGACTGAGGCCAGCTTCTGAGAAGGACACAGAAAGGGGGCAAAGGTGTCATGGTGGCCACACTGTGGCATCTGAAACAGACTGATGAACTCAGGCAACTAGGAAGGCTCAAAGGGCTGGCGATGACAATGAGAATGACAGCTCCGGTGTGAGGGAGGCATGAGGGACATCTTCTCTCAGGAGAAGGGGATTATTACATTTTGAGGTCCTACAAGTAAAACCAGTTCAGGTGACTCATGTACTCAATTTGCCTGGAACTACGCTGGGAGCTAAAGACACAAACTATTTAGAGATGTAGGAGATACACCAGAAATCACTGCCAACAAAAAAGAAAAGGTCAGAGTACAACCTAGTGGCCTGCCTGTGGGCCAGCATGGAGTTGTGTTATGTAATGGCTTCTGGAGGCGGCACTCCTTCACCATCAATCTCTCCAAGCCCTGCGGGTCCACACCAGCTGCTTCGCAAATGTACTGGCCTGGCTGGATGGCATCTGAGCTCGCAACCCTGGGCCAGCAGCTCCGGTCCTGTCACTAGGACCTTCTTCTTCATACCTTCACATCAAGCTACCTATTACACAAGATCTGGAAATCTATCTACCTGCCACAAAAGGAAAAGCTTTCCACTAAAGGAACATCTTTCACGAACACCTTTGCTAATAACCAAGCGGCTACAATGTGATGAAGTAAACACAAAAATCAAGGGTTTTTTAGAAGTAGTTTTAAGACGTGAGGCTTAAGTTAAAAGATGCAGTGTGGTAAAGGCATAGAATTATTAAATCAGAGGGCTGAGTCACCCCTCTCAGGCCTGGCAAACTTTGGCTGGACAATGTTATCTATTTGAGAAACAGTATTAAGATTCCACAGTAATGTGATAGGGTGTGTCACCACAAAGCGAGGAGTGTCACTATGGTTGTGGGAAAGGGAGTCGTTTTTCCACCTCTAAGTGTTGCTGCCAACATCTCAAACGCCTGGGATGAAACCCCAGCATGCCATGAACCAGACTTCCAGAATGGGGGGGCAGCTGGGAAGGAGCGAGGTGGGAGGCAGATACTTACTGAAGTGGGAAAGAGAGACAGGTGTGGAGGCTGCTTCTGGCCTTTGTCGTTGGTTGCTGTAGCACTATGGGCAGGAGGACGCAGCAGAGACACCGGCAGCCAGCATCTTGGCCTGCTGGTCATCCAGTTTGAATGAGACATAGTAAATTTCAGGTCTCCCCTACTTTCTGAGCCTACCGGGTCCTGCCTGACCCATTGCTTATTTTTTCCCTACTAGGAGGTGTCTCAGACTCCTGACAAGCTTTTGGGCCTCAGCTGCCCCTCTCTGGGTCCTCTCTTTGGCTGGGTGTATGCCCACAAGGGGACAGGTGATTTCAGACTTTGATTGGGACTCTGTTATTTGAAATTCTTCTCTTCCCCTTCTATATCCTTTGAACCTCACACTGATTAAAAATCTCTGAGGACGCTGTAAATCTGCTTTCTTTTATGCATATCTCTTAGAATGAGCCCCTTAACAGTTTTGGGTCCCTGGGCACCCCTGTGTTTCACCTGACATCAGGAAGACTGCTGGCTGTTTCCCCTACTAGCCAGCCTGTTGCTTAGTAATAGACTGTGATTATTAACTGAGCTGACTGCCAGCCAGAATCAAATTCTCCAGGTCCCACCTCCCCTGCAGCCAGCTGTAACTTTGTCACTTCATTCTAGTCAATTAATGCAAACAGATGTGTTGTGCTGGACTTCTGGGGGGTTACTGGGTGCCAGCTCGACATGTGAGCACCTATTACACTGTTTCTGCTGTTAGCCTTCCTTCAGGTCTTGGACTTGCACTAATAACTGGCACTTAACAGTCATCCTGGGTCACAAGCCAACCCTGCGGACACACAGGCATACTAGGATGAGGCAGTGAAAAGCAGGAGTCTGGGTCTTCCTGTCCGTGTGGGGCACCTGAAAACCCCCACAGGTTTCCAAAACAAATGAATCCATACCTTGTTTTCATTACCATTATTTTATTTTGTTTTTCAGATTATGTGCAGTCAAACCTAGACTTACTATATGTCAACATGAGATGCTACCTGCTATATGTATCTCGCTAGCAATAAGCAGCAAGAGATTTTTACAGTAGGTGACCAGGATAACAAGATGTTTTAATAAGTCACTCTTTTTACTGAACTTTTTATAATGAATAAGTTTTTCCACAAAGTCAGCCCCCCCCATCTATACAAACTCTTTTTTTTCTAAATATTCAGAATCAACTAACACAAATCATTCAGGGAATTTTGCCCTCATATGACAGTGACCAAAATCCAATTCTCTGGAACCTAGGGAGGCCTGTATCCCCAGGACTGAAGAAGTAATGACTCTCAAAGAAGTGGCCCAGCACATCTAAAATGATTTCCAAGTCATGCACACTGGAGAAAGAGAGGGGGTCTTTACGGTTCGTGCTGGAATGATAGGATCCTAGGCAAACAACCCCCCAAAGACAAACGTTAAGGAGCCACCCAAACTCATGCACTAGTTTTACAACAGGTAACACTGTAGCACCAGACAGCAGTCCTTTAACTCCTGCCCCAGAGCACCAAGCCTGAAGGCTTCTTATTACCAGTCCTGACACCCACTTAAGGAAAAAGGAAGGACCAGGGGTTTATCTTCTGGGTTACAAATGACATTCAAGTGCAGTGCCATCACCTGCAAAGAGCAGACCTTGGTAGGCTAGCTCCTCTTTCACAAGAGCCCAGACGTGCAAACACAAATCTCATAAAAGGTAAACCTTGTATTTACAGCATGAAATTGCCCCAATATAAAACTTTATAGGGGAAACCATTCACTTTTATAATGTCATTAACCCCGCCTAACTTTTAAAATGAGCTCAATTATGAAAGGTTAGAGCACTTTGTCCAGTCTCTCAATATATAAGTATCTAGGAAAAAAGTAAAGGAACTTCAGTTCCTATATTACATTTTTATCATCACATCTGTTTATTCTTACCCCATCATCCAAAGTAACCTCTAAGGCAGAAGTGTCTTTGAAAAGAAGTCACCAGAAGTTTTAATTTATTGAAGACATTTAAAGAACAGACTTTTGGAGATGGGATAGAATAAGTACATGCTGAGAAGCGAAAAAGTTTATTTTATGTAACTTAAATCCCTCATGTGCACTATAATCACTTCCTGACTTTTCAGTTAATGAAAGATCACATATACCATGATGGTCCCAAAAAGTCCCACCCTAAGTCCAGGCGAGCAGTAGCCAGGGGTACAGAAGAGCATAATTTAACTCTGTGATGCTCCCACTACTACAAAATCACCTGGGGATGCATTTCTCAAAACATGTCCCCACCATTAAGTATCTCATGTTCCACAATCTGCCATGGATGAATTATTCTTACTACTAAGGGGAAAGAGGGTGCGGGAAGAAGAGATGAGGGTAATATAGACTATTTTAAGTAAATTAGAAAAGTATATCAATATATACCATACGTGATTTAAAATGTCTTATCCTCTCTACCACTCGGTTTAGGCAAAACAGCGCACAAATTACTACACAAAAGCTGCAGAGCCTCAGCTCCTGCTAATTCAGCTAATGAAAGAGACTCAAGCTGCCACCAACACACCATTTAATTATGACTAACACTTGTTTTACAATCCAGTTTATGGACACTGGCTGTTTAAAAACTGTTACTTCTCAGTTCCCTGTTCTTAAACACTAGGTAGTTGAAACAATTAACTGGTTAGTACTACCACTAGGTGATGAGAAGGGCTGTGACACCACCCACCGGGTCATGCTCTCCAAGTTGACATTGTCACCTGAACTGATTTCTCGGCTTAAACGTGCCCCTTCTTAAAACCTTCACTGGTAGGTACCTCAGCAAGCAGTGTCTAGGTAAAAATTCAAGCAGGTAATATAGGCTTGTTTAACTCTTGTTCCATCAAGGAGGAAGACCCTTTTTGGACATGACACACTTTCACCAAGTAGAAAGATAAATTTATGTATTTTTTTGCACAGTACATCAAAATCATATGCCAGGGTTGCTGGTGAATATGAGCCCAGTGTTATCCCACAGCCCTCAGGAGACTCATTTCTCTCTTCTTAAACCAACTTTTCCTGGCATGCACTCCACCCCTGCATCTGAACTCAAAAACGGAATGGTTTCAAGCCAAGCCTTCCTGTACACTAAGATTCCATTAAGAATTCCTTTTCACCCAAGTCCCAGACTGTGTCTGAAGTGCCCTTAACCCCTCCAGCTCCACCTCTTCATACTCACTGTTGCTGGACTTAAGGTCACGGTGGATGATGGGGACAATTGCCTCATCGTGTAAGTAGTTCATCCCTCTGGCAATCTGCACAGCCCAGTTGACCAGGATGTCTGGGGGGATCCTTTTCCCAGATAACACTCTATTCAGAGGCCCTCCACGAGCAAACTCCATGACCAAGCAGAGGTTGGGTTCCTTCAGACACACTCCCCTTAGGGCAATGATGTTGGGGTGCTTCAGCATAGCAAAGAGCTTGGCCTCCTGACGAACATTCTCTATGGTCTGGCTGATGTCTTCATCAGGGTCATGGCGAGCTGCTTTCACGGCAACTTCATCTCCTATCCAGAAAGCACGATAAACCTTTCCAAAGCCCCCGATGCCAATGATCTCTTCCAATGTTAGTTCTGCAAAATCAATCTCTAACACTGAGGAAGAAAAGGAAAAACAAAATCAAAACACTCCAAACACACCATTTGATTACCCATCAGCCTGGACAGGTAAATCTGAGCATTGGGTATTCACTTGCCTTTCTGTCTCCCCCACTCCAAGATATATCCATAAAGGAAGGAAATGTGCTGAACTTATTTTCCATTGTGATATCCTTAGTGACTAATGTATAGTATGCACTCAATAAATATTCATGAGATAATTTCCACTTGGAACATCATGCAGTGTTTGTATCAAGACCAATCATTCTAACCAAAGGGAACACGGGAAAGATAATCTTGATGAGACTTATCCAGCTTTTGCTGTGTGCTAAGTGGTGGGATGCCAGCACAGTGCCAGCACAGTGCCAAACAGATACACAACAACCAACCAGAGTGTGAATAGAGCCTTTGTATCAGTGTGAACAGAGGATTTGGGAAATCACTAACTCCCACCATGAGTTGGGGGGGTCAATGGGGGGGGTGAGAAGGGTGAGTGAGAAGCACATTCTCAGTGAAATGGACCCTAAAGAATGAGTGGGAGGGACTCCTAGGTATCTACCCAAAAGACTCAAAAACACTGATTGAAAAGATACCTGCACCCCCATGTTTATTGCTGCTTTATTTGCAATTGGAAAAACATGGAAGCAGCCCAAATGCCCAAAAGTAGATGACTGGATTAAAAAGATGTGGTACATATATACAATGGAATATTACTCAGCAACCAAAAAAGAGAAACACATGTCTTTTGCAGCAACTTGGATGGACTGGAAAAGATCATGCTTAGTGAGATAAGCCAGAAAGAGAAAGAAAAATACCGGATGGTTTCACTCATAGCAGGAGTATAATGGACCAGGAGAGAAAATAACAAGAAAAATGAACAACCATATACCAGAGACATTTTGCGGGGGTGGAATGGGGAATGGGATCAAAAACGGAGGGGTGGGGAGGGAAGTGCACAGATTATGGTGATGGCACATGGGTGACATGGTGATGGGAAACCCGCAGGGATTACAATCGAGATGGGAAAAAAAATGTACAAAATGATGTAAAAATAAACTGTTATAAAAAAATTAATTAAAATTTAAAAAAAATGAGTGGGAGGGATCTCATCAGGCAGTGAGGCTCTGCATGAAGAGGAACAATCCAGGCAGAGAGAAGAATATGGGGCATGAGAGTTTTATAAACAGAGTAGGGATTTCAGGAACTAATGCAGCTGGGTTACATGAGTTTGGATAGAAGATGAGGCTCAAAGTCTTGTTGGGGCAGTCAGGTCATGAAGTTAAGCAGCTCTGAGGACTTGAATTTCCTACTGTGATAGTTGTCATGTAACTTTAAGAAGGGAGTGCTGTTAGACCTGTAACTCTGGCATACAACCTGGAGGACAGGTTTCTGCAGCAACAGGAAATTCTAAGGACACTGCAGTGACCCAAGCATGTGAGCATGAGGGTCTGAACCTCAGCAGCAGTGAAAACAAGAAGTACAGAATAAACTGGGAGATTTTCAAAACTTGCTTTTGAAATAGTGTTCTTGCAACTTAGATATGCAGAAAAGTTCTGTCTCCAACAGGCATCTGGGCCACAGCAGATGTTCCTGTATCACATCCAATCACTCATTCTCCTTCCCAAATCCAGAGCTGAAACCTAAGGTCCTTGACTGTGTCTTTAGCTCAGTTTAGGATAACTGCAAGGCTAGATATCACAGCTACAGGTGGTTGCCAATGCTGGACTAGATGTGGTGCTCCTATGTGAGCAAAGTGTTATTTTATGTTTCTCATGAAAACCTGTTCTCTCTTCATTTTTTTGTTTACCTGGCTGACTCATACTCACCCCTTAGGTCTCAGCTTAAACATCAACTTCCTACAGAAACTTTTCCTAACCCCCTGAATAAATTAGGTGAGACCCCATCAAACACTTCCAGAGAAGTCTCTATTTGCAAGACTCATCAAGATCATGCGCCCTGTCAGGTTGTGAGATCCACAAGGGCAGATTCTGCCTGCCTTATTCAGCATAGTGCATGCTATGCTGAGCAACCCAATCAGTAGGTGGCCTATAGGACAGTTGAAATACAATGGAGTGGAGGAGGGATGTGGAGGGAAATCTACCTCAGGAAGAAGCAAACCAAACTCAGTTCAGCAATACCAAGGAAGCAACTGCAGACTAGTGGGTGTTCCCTTCCTTA
Source organism: Condylura cristata (assembly GCF_000260355.1). Lineage (NCBI taxonomy): Eukaryota > Metazoa > Chordata > Mammalia > Eulipotyphla > Talpidae > Condylura > Condylura cristata. Next base: position 23,828,915 of record NW_004567114.1, on the reverse strand, counting down.
CCCAGCCAGTTGGATGTGTCCATTCTCCAGATGCGGGTGGGGCTCAAAATTCTGTTGTTGCTTAATAGTGGTGCTTGGCTCCCTTCTGGAGCTAATTTATATTTTGTAATGCAACAGTTTGTATACAGGAAACTCTATAGCCACTCTGGCACCAAAAGTTCCAACTGTTCAAGCTTATCACTTTGTCTATCACTCTTCCTAAAGAATAAAAGGTCTGGCAGATCCTTTACATCAGTTATAAGAATCTATTCTAAGATCCTTTTAGCATGCTTTGAGTACTACAGAGGCCAAGCAACTAAAAACTTGACAGCTATCTGGGTACAGATTAGGTTCTGTCAGTAAGAGGCACAAGACACGGAAGACAGAAGTGAAACAGACACATCTAGTTGTTTCTTCTGAAAAGCATGACTACAGAGAAGTGGGCTTTTCTACAATAGCATGTTGGTGTCCAGTCATCTGTTCTGTGGATGGGGAGAGGAATGTTTCATAGCAGAGTGGCTGCCTAATCTCTGAACTGCAGCTACAACAGCATGTTCTTGAAATGAACAGCTTAGCGTCAAAGGAATTTCCTGATTCTGCACCTTCCCAACTAGAGAAGCAGCCAGTGGGCCAGGTTTGCAAAGTTCTGAGAGTTTTCCCATAGGTCCAGCTGAGAGCCTATTCTCCCTGCCCTTCCCATAATTCAGTAGGCACCAGACTTCCGGTGTTAAATCACCTTCTGCCTAAAATAGCTTGAGTGTTTCTAGGTCCTAAAATGAACAGACTGAATTACTAATTCTTGCCTTTTCTCATCTGTATAAATTTCAAAAAATAAACCGACGTTAAAGAGAGATGAGTAGTCCTTCTGGAAAAATACATTACTGAGAGTCTTCTTGATGATGGAGGGAAGGAACACTCATTTTTTCTACCAGTTTTAAAACTGATGTAAAGATAGGTGCCTGTTTAACAGATTTGTATTAATATGTCTTATTTCCTCAACGGAATATATAAATTCCCTTTAAGAGAATTAACTGTTGTTTTTCTCTCATTGCTTTTACTCACCCTGGTCTAAAGCACAACAGATGTTAAATACTTGTTTGAATGTATGAGGATTTAAAAAGGTAATTCTGAGTGGGGTGCTGAAAGGACAGCTCCTTTGACAGCATTTTACAGAAGGCAGAAGACGTCTGTGGAGAAGGCAAAGTAACTTCTCTATTGGTACAATATAAATCTCAGGTTCTTGCTATTTAGTTACAAAAATATTCATGACTAGCCTTCAAGAAAAGTACAGAATACAATTTTCAAAAAATAGAAGACAGGGGGCGGGTGAAGAGGGTGCTGTCTTTTTCCATCTCTGCTAAGTCCGTTGGGTAGGAACTAGACCTTCAGTTGCAGCTGAGAGAATGTGAGGTTCTCCTTCCCTTTCCTCCCTCCCCTAGTCAAGACCTCATTTTAAGTAAGAATGAGGTCAAGTCGTATTCACAGGTTTTTCATTTTTCTGTGGAAGGATATTTCCAGGAATATCAGGAACAAACCTTATTCTTTTGACTTTTGAAAATAGTATTGCCTCTCAATTGTGTCTTAGCACATTCCGGTGGATTTTGAGCAAGTGAATAGTACATATTTTACTCATTTATTAATCTCAAGAAAATCTATCCTTTTATTTCCAGTGGGAAAAAGAAAAAAAAGTAAATTACTAATAACCTTCATTCACACCCTACTTGAAAACAATTTCCCTATCAGAGAAACCTCTGTAATACCTAGGATTATCTCCCTAGATGAAAAATTGAAACTATGTATTTTCCATCTTTCACTAAAAGAAGGTGAGTAAATTCCTGTGTTACTTATATTTGTCAGCTTGATGAAAAAGATAATTTGTAATAACTTACATTAGAGAAAGATAAAAACACCATATTAATGTTAGATGGTTTATAATATCACTATTATACTTTTTCTTGGTTATACGATTTAGCAATTTCCTCCTCCTCTGTTTTGAACAAAGCTTGAAACAGAATTTTCACCTTGAGGCAACACTTACAACTAAAATCGAGTATTACTACTTGAGAAGTGTGTTCTCTTTAAGATGTAATGCCACAGTGCCTGCCTCAAAGGGGAAGGACGTTCAAAGGGGAATGGGGAAACGTTATTAGTGGCTCAGTTTCACTCTAAGTATTTAGGGCCAAGATTACCAATCATCTTTATGTTCTGATACAGTGACAGAGAGACATAACTGAGTTGACAGTCAAAGCACATGTATCAGAGGAGCAGCTGTCGGTAACTTCCTGTGTTCATCTGCTTCAAAGCACTGCACTGAAATTACATATTTACATCATCAACCATCCACATGTGTAAATTATAAGCACCTCCTTGTTGTTTATTTTTTTTAGTACCCTGATATTTAACCCTGTACCTCTCTTTCACAAGACACTCTGATTTTTTAATGGAATTAAACTTTCCTGAATTATCAAGAGTTCCAGTTAAGATTGAAGCTCCTGGTGGGGTGTTAAAAAAAAAACAAACCTAACAAGATCTTCCAATGTTCTTTAAGTCGATTACTATATAAGCACAAGGAACTTAGGTACTTCCTAGTTTTCTCACTGACTTCTAGCTGTAGCAGTCTACAGCTAGGTAACTTTTGTTATGATAAAGTTAAGTCCTGGGTACCTAGCAGCAGGAGTGTCTAATAGCACACTGTTGTTGTCTTGTTTCCTGTGGGTTGGCTCTTCCAGTCTAGTCATATTCACTCCCTGCTGCTCTTACCGCCAGGACACAAGATGTTAAGAGTTCCTGCTCAAGAGCCTCACATGGCTCTCCCACTGTGACATTAGCTGTTCCTGAAAACAATTCAAAAACTTCTACTGAGAACCTTGAATTTTACTTAAGCTTGTAACTACACTGTGTTTTCTAACATGCCAGATCAATCTTTCAATATTTCTTGCAATTTGTGATCATCTACAACTATTTCAGACATTATGCTAGAAACCTTAGCCGCCTTCTTTCCAATACTAGTGCCAAAACAAAGTAATACCTAGAAACAATTTAAAATAATTGGCTGCCTCCAGGCATTATGGAGTTCAAAATACCGAAACAGAAGTTTTAAACTGATGAAAGAGAAACAATGAAAACTGAAGATCTGAACATCCATTTGACAGTCAAAACACCAATTAAAAAAAGACAGAAGGGTAGAAAAATAAGGCTAGATTTGAAATTGATAGTATTTAAAAGAACATCTTAAACTAAAGTAATATAATTGTTGAAATATTACAAGTGAAATTTTAAAATCAAATGTTTAATTGTTGGTCTTTGGTAGTAATTTTTTAAAATCAACTAAGATGTGAAGTATACCAAATATGGGATAAACAATATGTGGAATGACATTTTTCAACCAGAAAGAAACATGAGGACCCTCAAATACAAACAGTGTGAACTGTAGAGATATTCACATCTTTGTTCTAAAACTACCTAGAATAACTGATTGGAGATTTTAATGGCAATTTAACTCCTTTGAAAAAATAAAGGAAATTGCATTATGGGTGTGGAACAGGGGCTCCTGGGAAAACAGCGAAAACCAGGACACTGAAAGAAAGGCCCTGGGAGGGGACCCCTGGGCCTGGTCCCCCTGAGATCTGGCAAATACTAAACCTAAGCAAAGTTTGGTATTTGGAGAAGGGAGAAAATGTATTTTTTAATAGTCTGGATGTCAAGGGACTGGGACTTAGCCACGTACCTTGTGTCCCTGATCTCTCATTGGGGCATGACATACTTTTCCTTCTCTAATCATTTCTCCATCTATGGCTTGCCCCAATCCCCTCTACACCACCCTGTCTTGCCTATTACTTATTGAAAGTCCAGGTGGTACAACCTCTGAAATGCAAAATTAGGATTTAGAAATCTACACTGACATCTCAAAGACAGATACAAAGTCTAAGAAGCCTAGTTCACACAAGCTTCCCAGTCAACCCAGTATTGCCAGGGACACCCCCATCTCCTTCAAAGCAAATGCATTTTAGGGGCGGGGACAGGCAGGCAACTGAAAAGGTCGGCAAGGTGCCTGATGTGGGGACTAGACAGTTTTCCAAATCGGAGGGTGGGAGGCAATGGAGAGAATCTCATCTGGGGCTTCAGGGTGTGTAAGTCAGAAGCAGTTGCTGAGGTGGTCAGATGAAGGTTAAGAAGCCTAAGTGCTTGAGATTCCAGGCAAGGCCTGCGGTGTCTTTTATCCATCGCACCAAAAAAAGCTGAGGCAGCCCGAGAGCGCGCGCACGCACACACCCCCAGGTCAATCACACCCCGTCCCCAACTTAAACGTGGGGAAGGGCTCGCTCCCTCCGCGACCACCCCAGGACTCCATTATCGCCCACCCACTCCCCGCCCCCCGGCCCGCGGTCGCCAGGCTTCCGGACCCGCCTTCGTCTTACACTGAATGGGCGGGTAGCAACTGGGGTCCTCGCCGCCCGGCTGGCAGCGGCTGGAGAAGGCGCTGCGCGGGGTCACGTAGTTGCTGGGGAAGATGCCCACCCGCTGGTTCAACTGGCCGGTCCACCAGCCTTCGTCGCCGGACACCTGCGAGTCTTTGGACAGCACTTCCACCACGTCGCCCAGCCGCAGGGTCAGCTCGTCCTCGCCCGCCGCCTCGTACTCGAACACCGCCGTCCAGTAGGGCAGCGGCGCGTCGGAGCCCAGCTCCCCGGGGGCCGCCGCCACCGCCTCCTCCTCTTCTTCCTCCTCCTCCTCGGCCCCGGCCCCCGCTCCATCCTCCCCCGGTGGGGTGGCAGCGGCGGCGCTCGCCAGGCAGCCGAGAAGCGCTCTGGAAGGCTCCATGGAGCGGCCGATCCATAGGGTGCGGGGCTGCCGCCGCCCGCAGGAGCCGCCGCCGCCTATTGTTCATGCGGCTCTGCAGAGCTGGGGGGACCCCCCTGCGGGGGCCGCGAGCCGGCGGGGCACCCCTGCTGGGGCGACCCCCCTCCCCCGACGGCGGCCGC